>NW_020897728.1:1093352-1322506 GCF_003984885.1 Neopelma chrysocephalum
TGGATCACCAGAGTTGCCAGACCTGCCAACCAGAGGAGGTTCATAGTAATTTGGACACTGGATCCTCTGCTTACATGGTTGACCAGTGTAGGTAGAAAAAAGCTGCTGCACTTCAGGATGTTTGGATGAGGCAGACCACTGCCCAGTGCTTTAAAAAATAACCAGCTGCCAGAACGGCAAGTCGGCCCTGCCAGCCCTGCAGCTCTAAAAGGGCTGTCTTAAAAGCTCATGAGATTGACACCAAATACACAACATAATAATGAATGAAAGTCAACTGGTATGAGACCTAAACTCCTCTAACCCCATGCTTAAAGTGTCCAGGTTACAATTCTGCACTTAACTCTGTCAAGTTGAGCAGGATGGTTTTGACCTGCTCAGAGGGTACTGGATGAGATGGGAACACTGTGGTCAGAGACAGGTCTGACTGGCTGGGCCTCCTCCTCAGCACTGTATCTGCAGCTCACAGGAGGACCAACATCCTAGCAAGGACACATCCCATGTGGCTGCCCTTAGATCTCTCTGATTATTCACAAAGAAAATATGAGTTGTCAACAAGAGGTGGGGCCATCGCCTGCCTCCAGGACTATCGATGTCCAGGGGGCACTTCAAGAAGTCCTCCCACTCTGTCTTGTCAACACTGAGCTGGCAACTCACTCAAGGATCAGAAAGTTGTAAAGCTGAGGTAAGAACCTCTTTGCATTTCTCTTCCACTTCTGGAAGCAGATCAGAGACTCAGAAACAGCCGGACTGGGACAACGTCATCTCAGTGGTAGGTATGATTAACACTGAAGTGGCAAAGTGGTTTCAGTGGGAAGAGCTTGGAGCTGTTTCTCAGGCTGCTGAGAGGGCAGAGCAACCAGGCACTGCCCATCCTCTGTGTCAGGAGCAGGGAAAAGGGCTGCTGTCCTAGGATATGGGAATTAGAAGTGGCCTGTATACTAAATGCTGACCACACTGGACAGAAGCATTTCTTCTCTCAGTACACAGACACATGAGATGAGCTTCCCAGAGATGTAAGAGCTGTGAAAGGAAATAGATCCCAAGCCTGCATAGAGTGGGAAAGAAATTTTGAATTTGGCCCATGGCAAATTAGTGTGTAACACTACTTATTCTGATAGTTGTTGTTTGTTAATGTTCACTAAAATTCTTCTGTGAGATTCATCATCAGCTTTGAAATATGTGGAAATCTCAGCATGGTGAGCAGACAGGAGCAAGACAGGAAGAAAGAAAATTCACAAATTATTTCTCTGTGTAATGGGGAAGCTCCCTCATACTCAGTGTGATTAATTTGAGATGTGCATCACCACAGCCCTCAGAAGAGAAACCTCACAAATCTCCTTTCTCACAAAACAAAGGCTGCTCACTGGAGTGTTCAGGTACTCAGTTACATTCAACACAAGCTAATTCACTTATCTTCAACAAGTGGGCTATTGATTTTTTTGCCTGATTTCTAAGCTGCCCGGGGCTTTCTAAACTACAACAATAGCATCCTGCATTTAAAAAAAAAAAAAAAAAAAAGAAGAAAAAAAAAAGGAAGAAACTCAGTGGAAAATATCCCTTTGCTCATCAGTAATTAGGGTGACTTCATGTTTGCTTAGTTCTGTTGGTATATTCAGCATAGCCATGGTTTAGCAAACTTTCACAACCCCATTTCACATGGCTTGTGCAATTGGGGTAAAAATACTAAGATTTAAAAATAGATTTAAACTCTTGAATCATATCTCCTATTGCATTTGATAATTCAATCTTTTCGATGTCGATATAAGAAAGGTCATTGCTTTTGCCCCATCAGTACACGGAGAGGCTGAACTGCACATTCACAATTTTGGGATTTAGATACAGATGAACCACGGGAAAAATCATAGTTTTTGAATGTGTTAAATGATCTTTGTTCATTTGCAAGATGAAATATGCTTGTGTGAGTATTTTTTTACCTTCTGCATCCGAGCCTTAAAAAACATTTAGCCTATGTTTTAGTAAGCTGTTGTCAGTGCAGGTCATGTACTGCTATTATAAAGTCCATAACAGAAAAAGCTTAATTTACAGAATAAAGCTTTAATAAAGATGACTGGATATTGTATTGCTGAAAACAGATATATAGATAAAACTGAACTAGTAAGCCAATATACTGTAATTAAAGTAATTTTCCTTTAAGCAAGAATAACCTTAACAGTAGATTTTAGTTTTGAGGGATGGGTTCCTACAAAGGGGAAACAGAGTCCTAATTTTCCACAGCAAGCAGGAAATCAAAACCATAATCCTTGTCCTTAAGCACAGTGGACTAACAGATAACTAAACAGAAATGGCAAGAATCTTCCAAACCAGGTTTTTCCTCATGCTTTCTCATTGAAGGAATACCTTGTTTTCTCTCTTTTGTCTGCTACCTAAAGTACAACACTGCTGGAAATCCTACACAAATGAGGCCCCACTTAGATCCCTATAATATAGAATATTCTCTTCCCCTGTTTTTTATTGCCAGTCTCCCAGTTTGGAATCTCACGTTCTTTTTGCTTCTAAATTGCAACTGAGAAAAAACACTTCCCCTCTTCTCATGTCTCAGCAGAGAGGGATGGTGCTGTGTTTTGGTTCACAAAGATGACGACAGCGACAGCTTTAGAAAGCTCTGACCTGTGAGAGCTCTGCCAGCATCACACAGGGATCCTGCCACTGCAGAAGTCCATACACCATGTGGGCTGATCCCAGCACTGTCCCCCATCCATGTGTTTAGAGGCTCCTGCAGTAGGAAGGGGGATTCAAACAGAACAGGTTTTTCACTTGCCCATGGGATGCGTTTCTTCCCACCTTGTGAGTTTGTGAGCTCAGATCTGCTTCCATTGCCTCTTAAAATGCAGATGTTCCCAAAAAAACCCACAAAGTTTAAAGTGCATATTCCCAGCTGCTGCATGGGACAAGACACACCAGTAATGCTACAGCCAAGCCAGGCTGCAGTTGGAGCAGTGCCCGATCCCCCCGTGCTCCATCAATACCTGAAGGTGGGGGGAGGAACCTGTCAAGTGTGATACAGTTCCAGTAAAGATATCTCCTCTGTTCTCTTTGTCAAATTGACACACACAGGTATTTCAATCCATACTTCATGGTTAAAATTGATCCTAGTGAGAGGATATGTGGCTTGATCAAACTTCTGCAGGACTGAATCAAACAGGATTGATGACAAAAAGACCTGCTGTAAAAAAGGAGGAAGTTTTTCTTGTGGTAACGGGGAGTTGGAGTCTTGGTGAGGGACAGACAGGACAAAAAAAAAAGGCTCTAACAGGACCAGTTCAGCATAAATAACTCTAAAAATACTAAAGCCAGGTAATATACAAACAAAAATAAAGTATCTCTGTATATAATTGTCACTTTCAAAATAGTGACCTTTTACAGTGTGTTAAAAATCCCCATATTTTCAAGGCCTTTCCTACAGTATCAGCTGTTCCTTCACAGCTCTGTGCCTGTGGAGGGATGGGAAAGTGTGTCTATTAGGTCTTTTAAGACCTAACAAGCTTTGCTCATTTAGGATAAAGTCTAAAATAAATAGAGCTGTAAGCACAATAGAGTTTCTGGAGTGTCAATCCAAGATAATTGTGATCAACAGCATTTATCAGAGATAAAAAGGTAAAATTCAATATCATATAGCTACAACTACAGAAGCATCGTATTTAGATTAAATTTAATATAGAAAAATATTATCCCTGTGCAGCCAGTACATAATGTTAACTGAATCATAATTTCCTCGTTATAAAGGATCTGACCAGACAATGAGCATGTCATTAGTTTGGCAAACAATATTAAATATAGTGAATATTTCAGAGCCAAGACTGATATGTACCTGCTAGCAAAGAATGAGTTCCCAAAAAACCTTTTTGGGTATCAGATGACTCCTTTACATTATTGTACACCTGAGTTTTAAAATATAAATATAAGAACATATTCTGTAACTAAGGTGGATTCTGAAAACAATTTGAATAATTGCCATAAGGGAAAACCAGGGTTGCCAATCCAGTTTCAATATTCTTTCTGTCACAAATTTGCTTGCTTCAGCTTCTTCTCCCACTGAACTGTACTTGGCTGTTGTTTGACGGTCATTTTGTATTTTCAAGCCAAAGAAAACAATTAATTTAAATTTTAAAAAACCCAAAATGCTGGTGTAAAAAAGTCATTTCACACTGGTTCCAGACCTAGCATAAGATGTGCTGGTTTGGGCTAAGATCCTGAAAGCAGCATTTCATGGCAGCACTACAGCAGGGTGGAGGAATCTCAGGCTTATCCAGGGAAATATTAAGAAGATGGGAGAATATAACAAAGTTTCTGTAACAACTAATAGGACCAAGTGGAAAACAAACAAAGAAGTAAAAATACATATGATAATTCAGGTAATGTTTAATAATAAATGCGATACTAATGATAAAAATAACTACCTTGATCTACAGGTATTCTGAGTCCCCCCCTTTGAAGGTAAGGATGGGATGCTCAACTGCTGCTGAAAATCTGACCTGATGAGAGCACTGGGACTAGTTCACAGTCTCCAAACACCCAGGGCTGATTGCTCAGCAGTGACCAGCTCCCACTTCCCTTGAGGAGAACTACAGGTTTTTTTAACTCTGTTTTCTTCCTGTAGTCTCACAATTACTATCCCATTTCGATAAGAAAACAGGTGAGCACATTAAATATTTGGTATAAATATAGATGTTATTAAGCAATTTCTTATTTGTCCTTTTGTAAAAATTTCTAGATTAAAAATCCTTCGAGACCCAGTCCTAGAAGTTTGAGTCCATTAATCGTCAGCAGGAGCTCTAATGATAGATAGAAAAATGTGAATTATAGGCATATGACTAACCAGTATGGATTTTGGCAAAATAAAAAACCATAAGATGCTCTTCAATCCATTATTGCCCACAAATGCAGGAAAACACAATACAATGTCAACATTTGCCAACCTTATACCACAGAAACTTCCTGTAATATATAGAGAAAAATGACAGTAATCGGAGATTCTAATCCCTATAAATCCACTGCAAAATGCAGTTTTAGTTACAGCATCTCTTGTGTGCCCAAAAAGATTTAAAAATGGATAGGAAACAACGACCCTTGAAGGGCTAAAAACGTTACACAGAGACAGTTCAGGTAATCATTTAAGACCATATTGTAAAACTCAATGAGGAACCTCAACACACAGAGTGTATCATTCAAAACACCCTGTCAAGGCAGTCTCAGGCAAGAACATTTACTCCAGTTACACATGCACGACTCAGGTTTCAACATTAGGCAGGTAAATTGTATGCAAGATTTAGATGAACAGATAATACTTCAATTTTAGAAATCTAGAACAAGGAGTCCCTGTTCTCACTCTGCCATTCCCTTTGGGGCAGATGCAAAGCCCAGGCTCAGAGAGTGCTGTTGGAAAAATGTGACGTTTAAAACCACCTATCTCATTTTCAAAAGTGACTGAGGCAGTTGGAAGTGTACATACCACTGAAATTTGGTAATATTGGGGAACTCAACTTTTAAGTTAGGAATTAGGCTCTGAACAAACTTAAGTTTGAGGCATCACTGACTGTATTTTCAAAGGATTTTAGAAACTTGAAAGGGAAGCTTTGGGCCTGCTTGTATTTCAAAGGCATGTGTGCAGTGCAGTGGTCGACCTTCCTGGGCTACCTGAATTTTGTTTTGAAAATCATGAGATACTTCTCTGTAGCTCCAAGTGCCGAAGCCATTTATTTGATAACATAATACCTAATAATTTAGGTATATCTGCTCTTTCTATTTTCCAAAGAACACCGAAAGCACCATAAGGAAGGCAAAGACTAGCAGATGACTGTTTTCTGAGGCTTTTATTGTAGTTGAAGAAACTATCAAATAGACTGTCATAACCCTTCCACCTATGCTAACATGTTATTTGTGCAAGTTTTAGAAAGGGGTTATCAAGTTAATAGCAAGTTTTACAGAACAGCACCAACTTTCCTGGCAGAATGTAAAGCTAAAATTCTAAATTTCCCCATGTCTGAACGAAAGGTTCCTAACTGGCTCCCTCTGTCTGAACCAGTGTTTGGCTGATGCTGCAAATTTATCTAGCAAAGTGAAACATGGGATGTTTTTTCTAGCAAAACAACTGAATGACATAGCAAAGCACAGCAGGGCACTTTAACACAGCAGTGTGCTCAAGAGCTGAGATCTGCATAGTTCAAAACTCCTGGTATTAATCTCACCTGTCTCTACCTTTCCACAGAGAAAATAATTTAAACCATCAGTTAATTAAACTCTGATTCTACACCTACCTCCATCTTTTGTTCATTCCAAAGAAAGAACTGGTGCTGGTCACTATTCCAGTTTGCAATTTTCATTACAATTTTTTCATCCTATTCTTATTGGTGTGTTAATGCATCCCTTTGCTTTACACTGAACCATTTGACACTTTTGCATTAAGAAGCCTGTGTAATTAATTGAAGATTTTTATTTACTGTTCCACTTTGCCCTGGTTACACAGATGTCAAGGAAGGGCCTGTACAACAACCTTTGGACCAGTTGATTCCTGGCTGCAGCACACAGGGAAATGGTAGAACAAAAAGGATGGGATTTGGTTATGTTCAGCTATAGGTCTCATTTCCCTTTTAGGGATGCCATCAAAGTGCTGAAAAAGAGCACAGGGCTCCTGTCTGATGCTATTACTCCAATCTAAATAATAACTAATGTAGCCAACAGGCTGCAAATCTGAGACACAGAATTCTACTCTTCCTGCAATCCCCCTCAACTACATAATGTGTGGTTAAGAATCATTTTTACATGAGAAAATGTATCAAATATTTTGGAAAAGAACAACATAAAAGCCAGCATTTAAGTTTTGGTTTTTTTCCTAGACAAGCATATCACATGGGCAGTGGATATATGGATGTTTGCATACACACATGTGCATGTACACACACATCTGTCTCACAGGATGGAAAAAGTCTTTCCTTCCAAGAAACACAACAAATACTTAACCAATCACAAAAGCAGTGTCAGCATCTCATATTACTTATGATCTACCAAAAGTGAGAAAAATACTGGGTTTGGTAGAATGGTTTCACACCATAGAAGAGAGATGGGGAAAGAACTATTAAAAACACTCCTGTGAACACACAGACACATCCTCCCCCTTCCATCTCACGTCTGGGGGGAAGGGGACAGGGGTGATGGGATTCATCACACCTGGCTGTCTCCTTCAGGCAAGAGGTTCCCATTTGCATCCAGACAAGTTACAACTGTCCTTTAATTCCTCAATGACTAAACATCACCGTGTTTTAATTCTTAGTGTAGTTACAGCAGTAACTACAAAGTGCTGTACATTATCAACACTCATTGAGTACAGACCAATGCCAAACAAATTGAAAGGGTACCTTCCCTACTCCATAACTTCCCTACTCCATAACTACTTGTTTTGCCAGAAATGTATCCACGCTAGGACTGTCTAACAGTGCAGCTTCCTAAGCCAAGGGTGACACTTTGCACTCTAGGAAAGAACTATGGAGACACTGCAAAGTTTGATTTAAATAGTTATTCTAGTCTTTTCCACTAAAAAAGCAACTCTAATCTCATACTGCCTGGATACCCTCCTTTCTCTTAAAAAAAAATATGATTATTAAAAGTTCAGCTGTGCAGTATACTAACAGGTGACATTTCCCAGGGAGGTGAATGTTGTTTATAGTTCTCCCAAGTCTGACTGATTGCTTGCAGATCTTCCTCAAGATGACTAAATCATGGATCATCTCTGAGCCTATATTGCACAAAAATCAGGATGATGAAACAAAAGAAACAAAAGATAATTAAGGTCACAAGTGGACACCTGGGGGTCAGATTGGGTGGCATTATGAATACATATTTGTGTCTTTTTCTGGATGATTTTGTTTAATTTGGACTTAGTCTTCAGTGAAAGCTAAGCCAACAGGACAGA
This sequence comes from Neopelma chrysocephalum, assembly GCF_003984885.1. Lineage (NCBI taxonomy): Eukaryota > Metazoa > Chordata > Aves > Passeriformes > Pipridae > Neopelma > Neopelma chrysocephalum. The sequence continues at coordinate 1,101,280 of NW_020897728.1, forward strand.
ATTTAAACTCTGCTTATTTGTTCCAACTTGCAACACACTTTTACTTGCCCCCCTTTGTCAGACCTCACCAAGGTCTGCTGTGTATGAACAGTACAAAGGCAAAGCAGAAGAGTGTCCATCAGTGAGTAGGTTAATCCACTAAACTGAGTCAACTTTCGTGTGACTTGTTTTTTAACCCACAATTCACGGGGTTTCTACGTGGTATCTAATATGTATGAGCCTCTGTACACTACACAGCACTTACAGCGCATTTTAAAAAGCTACTCCTTTTATAAGTTAAAACCTACAATACATTTTTAACCAGTTCTTGAGTATTCTAAAAGGAAATGTTTTCGGTTTCCAAGCCAGAACTGGTCATTTTTTTTTTCTACAGAATATGATGTTTGAAAATCAGTTCTTCCTATTATAGATTTCTCCCTCAGCTTGTAGAAAATCCATGATTCCCTAAACATTGGTCTTTGAAAGCACATTGACTAAAATCTTCATGCCTAATTCATGAAGTGTAGTCTGGAGATTAGTGGAGCTGGACATAGACCAGGAATACTTTATCATATTCTAATAAGCAGAGGCTGAAAATTGCATTTCTAAAGCTACAGTATTAAAGGGCACACTGCAAAACATGACCCAAACATAACTCAGTAGTTCTACACTGTCTGTAAAGGCTTTGATATGATAAAGTATGCTGACGAGGGGAATAAACACAACTAGAAATTTCTGTATTTAAGGAGAGGGGGGAAAACAGCAAACACTACATGTATACATCAAAGCATATATTGTATATTATAAACTCATAAAACGTGATCCCAATGGAACAACCCTTGTACTGCTATCGATTATTTGAACACACCACGAAACATCATTGCAATAACATAAAATTAGGCTTATGTAGCAAATGTGACAGTAAAAGAGGGAAGTAAAAATAGTCTGCAAGGCCAACATAATCATTACCATAAAACTCTTAATGACATCTTGCCATACAATACACCAGAAAAATGTGAAGATTAAAATTGCTAGAGGAGAAACATGAATATTTTTTACTCATGATGCTTGTGTTATTTAAAAGGTAAATTGTTCCCCACTCCTTTTTTTTGTTTGTTTTGTTTGGTTGGGTTTTTTTTTTTGTTACAACATAACTAGATTAAAGAAGGAATGATATATGTCAAGGTTTCTCATTCCCCCACAGCAGGATCTGTGAGCAGTAGAAGAACTTACCTGCGTGCCTGAAAACTGGTAAAGTTGCCTGTCCCTGTGCCTTTTCCCTATTTTTTTCCACATCTTAAAAGCTCTACAGAAGTCCAGCCCTATCTAGAGGCTAAGCACTATCTCTAGATTTGGTACTTTGGTCTGGTCCCAGGAGATTTATAAATTATGTAGAATCCAGATATTTCTAACCTGGAGAAATGATGCCACGTTCTGTAACAATGTGGCTGCTCATTATACAGGTAATGGAATTGGGCAAAGTGCAAAAAATAGCTCATATATTACCTATAAACCAAAAATAAGAAATATAAAACTGAGAAAGCACAAAAATTATCAGTACATATGTTCACAGCAGTCATCTGTGGTCATGGTACACAGAAAACTTGAACAGGAGGGGATGTTGTATCAGGAAAAAAAAAACCAAAGAAAAAGAACAAAGGATGATTTGGTCAGAGCTGCAAGACTTGGAATGAGTGAAAACCATCAGTCACAGTGACCAACGGACCCTGGCAGTATAAACAAGGTGAAAATGATAGTCAATAAAATCACAATTAGGTACACTGAGTGTCAGCGTTCCTGTGTGCTCACAATCAAGGAAATCAATAACTAACACTGAAAATTCTCCACTATTTACTTTCAGTTTATACTTTCCATTTATTTTTTTTATTTGGCTTTCCCAGTTGATCCCACAAAGAGTATCTTTAATAAAAAGCAGTTCCCATACTGGCGATGGTGCAAGAGGAACCAAGTGCAAGATGGGGGGGCCTACAGGTTACTGTTGTAATTAAAGTGGAGGGAATAAAAACAGCAGGTTTACAAATAAGTTAAGAGATTGGACACTGTTCTTCACACCCAGACAATTTAGAGAAAGGAAATGTATCAGCCAGCAACTTTTACTGCTCCTTGCCACAGAAGAGCCCTTAGTGCTAGAATTAATGTACCTGCTAAAAAGTTGGAAGGGGCGAGTCTCACGACAAAAACCAACAGAAATTCACAGCAAAGACAACAACTGTTGCTACTTCCAGGAAACCATCTCTCTTTTGGCTCCCTGCAGGCAGAATACCACGTCCTTCTGAGTACTTTCCAAACACGCACGTACCCAAAGGAATTCAAGCATCCCTGCAGTGTGCCAGGAATGTGCACAACTGCACCGGGTAATTTATTGAAAAACGACCCTTTTAATAATTCTTCAATATTACCTCTGGGAATTTTCAAATACACCTACACACGGCTCACAGCGATGATTTAGTCAGAGGAACAGTCTGCCAACAAGCACAAGCTTTCTTACCCTATCTTCTAAATTTACTGGTTCCATTCCTCTAGTGAGACAGAGCACAAACTTCTTTAGGTCTCCTCATTCCCAATATCCATCATTCAGAGGCAGACCAAAGAACTCCTCTCCAAGTGTACAAAGGTTGAAGTGCTGAAAATGAAGGGACCCTTAATTACCAAAGAAGTGAAAAATGGAAGCTGCTTTAACACTTCTTGAGGTATTTTTATTAGCAGTGCGTGTGCACCACCCACCTATAAAAAAACTGGTTCATATATTTTGGAAATAGTAATTTCTAGACAGGAATTGTACCTTATTTAAGATAATGCATGTAAATACACATATAATATGACTTGAGTGGCTCCTGACAGCAGTGAGTTCCTATATTTTATAACATTTTACACTTGTATAGGAAAGGCTTTGGCAGAAGTTTGCAACACAGCATAGACCAAGAAGTGCCTGTCTTTTGCATAAATGTAAAATCCTTCATCTTACACTATATAAACACAAGATATCACTCATGATATATGCCCTTCTCTATCTTTGACATTTTCCTTATGCTGTTTTCCATATATAATAGGTACAAATCACACAATATATGAAAAGAAAAAAATAGCATTTTGCCTGATCAGTGTCTGTTTACAGTAATCAGAGAGAAAAAGAGAATGACTCTCGTGATGACATTTTATAGCTTGTTTCCAATCAATGAGACAGTTATTTTGAAGATTCATATAAGTTTAAAATCAATTATGAAAGGAAAGGAAAATGAAAAAAGGTGAATGTTACTGGCTTGATATTTGTTCATTTGAGAGTTGTATTTTTTCCATCTTGCCAGACTCCTGTAAGTGATGCAGTATGGGTTGAGCTCTGCAGTAAATGCTTTTACAGAATTATTCCATCCTCAGGCATCTGGTAACATGAGTACATTTTTTCTAAAACACATCTACCATGTTTTCTGTGAATACTAGATGTTAAGGATATTATTTTTAATATAATAATGTATTATATTACTGTGAAATACAGCTCTTGCCACAAGTAACTTTTCTCCTTTTATTCTATGGTCCTGAAAAATGTATCACTTAAAGATTTAGCACACACAAATAAGAAACAGGAAAGTATTGAAAGAGATGAAAACTGAAACTCAAACCAAGAAAAACCTTATTTCCTCACATTTTTGTAGATAAATTTGTCTCACAAACCAACATCTCCATTGACACAGACCCAGCAGCAGTGAAGTAGCTTCATCATTAAAGCACAACTAACAACATGTGGAGTATAGTTATCATTCCTATGAAAACAAGCTGGTCCTTGGTCTGCCACTACATTTTAAATTTTAACAGTATCCCTGACAATCCACATAGATTTAGATCAATGTGAGATCAAAATCCTTCCCTTCTCTAATAATTCTTCCATTTCATGTTCAAATGAGGAGTTAAAACAAATCCAACTGCGCTCTGTTCATCATGAATTAATAGCACAATTCTGGTTCAAGTTTATAATTATTTTGTGTCCCCTCCAAAAATAATGACATATTTTACAAACAGAAAAAATAAGTAACACCCCAGCAAATTCTGCTTTAACAAAATGCATGCTGAAGTCTTAAGGATCACCATCAAGGAAGGGAAAAATGCAAATTAAAGGATCAAATGACAATGCCTTCATTTGTCAATATGCTTAGTAATAAACCCCAAAAAATACAAATGAGAGAATAAAACCTCTGTATCTCTTTTAAACTCTTTCCTTTGAGTGCTGCATGCCTGAGCCCTCTACCTTAAGATACTCCCCACATTCACAGGTGGGAAAACCTTCACTTGCAATGAAAATTACCCTGAACTCCATGGCTATGGAAGCTATTGTTTACTAAAAATATCAAATATCAAAATACCCACAATGCAGCTTTAAGTTATGGCAAAAATCAGAGTCATAAAACTTCATCTGTTCACAGACATTTGAACGCATTGTTTATGCTCAGGCTTCTTCCTCTGCACGATTCTTTGCAGCCCCAGAGATAGATTGTGATAGAAAATTTCTGGCAGTTTAGTCTCCTGATACATGTCTTTTCACTAAATTCTCTCCATATGCCTCTTAAAGGAACATATGATCTATAATTCTAGCCTGAAAGGAAACATTTCTGTATTTTACTAGGAAAATTTATATCACATTAACAACACAAACATGCAATATTTCTTTCTTTCTTGATTCCTTTTTGTACAACTTCTCATAATCTTTTAGCTGCTTTGGCATTAACCACTAAAATGCTAGAAAAAGGACCATGCAATGGAGCAACCTGGACGAAGTAGAATTTATCCTATAATGTGCAAATGCATTCCTGGCAGAATTTCCAGCGTGAACTAAGACCTCAAAGGACTTTTTCAACAATGTCAAAAGAGCACTTGTGTGGAGAAGACACACAGCACCTCCCTGTTTGGTGATGAGACACTAACCAGCTTTAGTTCTGATAAGATGCTTTACCTGAGGTATTCAATTACATCCATACCAGACTGTGCTGAAGGAATATTTAAAGTCTGCTTTGCCCTTGACTCTTGATTCTGCATGTCAAAAACACTTAACTCAAACCCCTTTGGATTACCAATACTGCATTAAGTTCATTGACTCCTGTACCAGATTATCTAGGACCAGATGAACTGATATCACATACAGAGATATTGATGCTGTTTTATTATTAGAACCAGCACAGCTTTATAAACATTTTAATTTGGGGGGAGGGAGGTGAGGTGGGCTGAGAGAGAATAAACAGCTCTCTCACACAACCTGCAGTCAAATATTTTATGGAACCCGCCCTTGAAAGTACTGTGAAAATTCAGAAATTTAGTGAAATAGAAAGACCCCCAAGAAAATGCTCTTATTTGAGAATTTCTGGTGTATGAAGCCACAGAACTGTCCACACTAATCTACAGCTCCCCTTGCTGGGTCAGCTGCTGAACTGCATTCAAGCAGTGGCAAACAAATAATATATGTGAGACATTTAGACTCACAAAATGGGCATCACACCCACGTGCTGCTTGTGCACAAGCAGCCTCTGTGCTGCACAAGTTGCTCAGGGATGGAGCTTCACCAGGGCAAGACAAATTCCAGACCACTCTTCAGTGCTAAAAACGAAGAGACAGGTTGGCCAAAAAACAAGAACATGCACCCATTTCCCTCTGCCTTCTAAGCTTCCACAGACTTCCTTCATTCTCACAGAGAATCCTCACTTCTCTTCCTTATTCTTCCCCCTCTGAAAATCGTCAGTGAACAGACTGTTATTCGAAATGCTGATGAATGAGTCTCAAAATCTGGTAACAGCTTTACTCAAAAGCATAACCAGTTCTTGCTCTCTTACTAGAAATGCCACAGTATATTTTGTTCAGGCCACCTGCAAAAAGAGCATTTTGGGCTCTTTCACAGACTATGAACTGCTACTGTTTGCCAACTCTACAGGCTTTTTTACTTTAATAAAATTTAAGCATCTCAGTAAATCTGATTTTTTTTTTTGCAAAGTACATTAGACCTGTCATCAGTTCTTCAGATACACCCATAAAATCACTTTGCATGTTTTTTTTCATGAAATGTCTTTGTAGTTTTCATAGGAAAGAGCAGAGTACACTCTATATCTCAGTGAACTGATCTCTAATGCAGCACCAACTGCTCAGACCAATGATTCAACTCAATTTCTCACTCCAAACACACTGCACTCAATTAGCATTATCCAACAAAGTTTGGATGGAACTTCATCCACAGAAATACTTTCTTTTTCCTTGACCTCTTAGGCTGCAATTTGCACTTTCAGGTAATTCAGAGTGTCTCTTAATACTTTTGCCTCGATCAGTTTATCTTCATTAGTTATTTTGACATGACTATGGTGATACAACAGATAATAATATGGTTGGAGTGGAAGTGGCTTTGACACAAACATGAGACTACCCCTCATACTGGTTTATGTATAAACACAGACACAGGTGTACAATGCAAATTGCTGCAGAAGTTTTAGGAAAAAAAAGTCCTACCCAGGGAAAATAAGGCAACCATACCTTCTAAATGACAACTTTTATCTGAACTTGGCAAAAATTTGGAAGCATGATACATTTTTTTCTGGTTAAAACCAGAGCATAGGAAGTGTAATTGTGATTATTTGTTTGGATAAGAAGTATATTTGTTTCGCCTCAGTGACTTTGCATTCCTGTCATTAAAACAATTGTTACACCTGACTTAAAAGAAGAAATATAAAAGCAAAAAGAAAGTAAACATATGCAAGTCACAAAATATACAAATAAGAATTATGAATCTATTTTTTATATGCCTCTGACACCCTTTTGACTATGTATTGACCATTTGTGGCCACTTTTGCTCAGACTAAACCAATCAATAAATTGCTCATCCAGAATGTAAAACTGAATTTTTTCACTCTTATAAAACTGATAATTCACAGGAAGATGAGAAGAAGATCATACTGCTATAAACTCACAGTATGGATATCCACAAAATAGTGGGACCAAATTACACTGAAACAATAAATACTACTGCTTCTAGAAAATGAAATATTTTTCAAATGCTTTGATAGTCAAAGGTAAACTTGACATATTTGTCAATTTTCAAAGGAGTCTGGAGTGATTGGATTCAGGGGTCAGTCATTTTAAGGTCATTGTGAGACCACAGATTTTACTTTCAAATTAAGAACAAGAAAAGTAATAACCAAAACTTTACAAAAACACATCAAAAAAAAAAAAAGGAAAGAAAGAAAGAAAAGTGACTACTTGGTAAAGGGATTTGTGAAGTTTGTGTGAAACAAATTCCACTTACCAGACATAATTTTTCTGACAAATAATCTTGATAGGTAAAGCTAAAGCACACAGACAATTTACTGCTATTACAAAGTTCTTCAAACTGAGTGCCAACACTCATCCTCTTCAAAATAAACCAGGGAGCACTAGGTCTCATGTTACGAAGTATCTACAATTACAGAACGCTTTCCAAAATGCTAACAATAAATCTAAACCAAAAATCAATACTATTAATTTGTGAGATGGATGCTAAAAAAATCAAAGCTGCCACCGTTCAAAAGTGTTAAAACATAAACACAATGGAAATCATAAATGTGCTTTAAAACACAATTTAAGAATATGAAGTTTTTTCTAATCTAAATTTAAGACCCTTGTTACTTATTTATTTTTATGAAAAAGGATACAGCATGTTAACAGACCTTTTCCCACCCACAGAAACTGTTGGCATCACGCCCAAGGAATACAATAGCCACATGTTCGCAATCTTTAATTATCCAATTAATGTAGTGTCATTTTAGCAATTAGTTCAGATGACCATATGTAACTTTTGTACAAATAGTTCTTTATTTCTATGACCAGAATGCCAAATGTACCACGATGTGCTTTTTATTAAATGCCCAACTTGAACAAGAGAAGGATTTCCAGAATTACCTGTGTTTAACACACTGTGACTTTTGCTTTTAGACTGTGCCTAAAATTGTTTCAGTTTCTTAAGTTGGGCTGATTTTTGGAAACTTTGGCTGATTTTTGCAGCCTTGTTCTTTTGAACCACCAGTCCAAACTTCTGTTATCTCCTGTAATGGTGAAACAACACAGAGTCCTTAGAGAGAAATGAAGCCAATTAAGGAGAAATAAAGACCTGTGTGTCTTTCTGTATGTATACCTTCATCTAAATGCAGTCATAAAACAACAGAAATTCAAGGTATTTATGCACCAATTGCTTTTCCCTTTCCCTTCTTTAACAATTACCTCTATACTAATGATTACAATTTGAGTTTTATACGGAGAAAATAACAACTTCTTTTCTGCAGAGAAATACTGTGACAGAAAATAGTTTTCTCTGAATTTGTTTAATGCTTAATACTGTGGTGTCCAGATAGTAAAGTATTCTGTATTAATTTCAAGCAGGCATTCTGCCTTCATCTTCAGCTTTCTGTTGTATTCCATTGTACCGAACTCAGGAATGAAGTCTAAGCAGAAGAAGAGGTCTAAGCAGAGCTGTTAAAAATCAGCTTGGTTCAATATTGGTAGTTTCTGCAGAGAAAAATTTAAAGCCCAGCCTGCTATAATGTATGAGTAGGCACTGCAAAACCTCCATCCCCACGTTTCTTACAGAGCTCTGCCAGCTCAATCCTTGCATTAGTCACCGTGCCATGGCTGTGGGAAGGGCGAGGGAACGGCACCTCCAGGCTTTGCAGCCACACAACGACACAACCCCGGCGCGTTCCGTGCTCCTGCCCCTCGGTGCCAGGGGGCTGCCAGGTCAGCTCCACCAGGGCAATGAGCCAAGGCAAAGCCAGGGCAATGTGTCCCTTCATAGACCCACAGCAGGGCTGCAGGAGACAGGGGTAGGATCCCACCAGCACGGAGGAACCTGGAGAGACACCACGTCTCCTTCCTGGAAAGCCATTACCCTTATCGAACACGGGCGAGCTCAGCAGACCCAATTCTCATGCTTAGTGTTATCTCCTGCTTTACAGCTCAAGTTACACTCTGGGAAGAAATGGAGTCAGGGATGTAGATTGCATTGCAGTCTCCTTTTCTGAAGCATATGGCATTGGCCATGGGTGGAGGGAAGAAACCGGCTTACGTGGAACCTGTGCGGAAATTAGTTTCCCTGGGAAGTTTAGATTCAACGTGGAAAAGCTTTTATTCCTTATATAAGGAATATTCCCATATTCCCTTTCCTTGCAGTAACAAGTGCTGTACATACCCACTGATGTATTATTATGTCCCAAATACAACTCCTAGTTGCTCTGAAACAATAACAATATAAAAATACCAGCAAGAACAGAGACTGGCAGAACCGATTCCTGAGTTCAGTACAATGGAACACAATAGAAAGCTGAAGATGAAGGCAGAATGCCTGCTTGAAATTAATACAAAATACTTTACTATCCGGACACCACAGTATTAAGCATTAAACAAATTCAGAGAAAACTATTTTTTGTCATAGTATTTATCTGCAGAAAAGATGTTGTTATTTTCTCCGTATAAAACTCAAATTATAATCATTAGTATAGAGGTAATTGTTAAAGAAGGGAAAGGGAAAAGCAATTGGTGCATAAATACCTTGAATTTCTATTGTTTTACGACTGCATTTAGATGAAGGTATACATACAGAAAGACACACAGGTCTTTATTTCTCCTTAATTGGCTTCATTTCTCTCTAAGGACTCTTTTAATGTATAAAAACTGTAAGCATTTTAATGTAAAATTCATATCAACCTAAATGAATAGGTTAGCATTACATCCTTCTGTCACTATAATTTCTGAATACAAAAACCATGGAATTATAAGGCCTACTGTTGTAGATCATTATATTCATAATAAAGACATTATTTCTGCATCTTTTGTTCTGTCCTTTGTTTTGACTACCTGTCCACGTTTCACAGGGACTGTTTTACACTGGGTTTTTTAGGAAAACAAGTGCAACTGGCTTATTTCTGGTCTCTGACAAAAACTAGAACTTCCAAGATGTGTTTCATAGCACACCAAGACTCGTTAAGGATCCTCCCAATTACACACCCACAGAGGAGCAAAGCTACCTCAGGAGCTCAGTAGATCATTTCCTCTGACAACAAGGGGAGTCATACAAAATCCCTCAAAAAAAAAAAAACAGTGCTGTCCTGAGGGAGAGAAACTTCTGGGGGACAAAACAGAGTTTTAATTTGACTTCTGCCGTACTTTTTGTTGTCAGACAAGAAGTAATAAACCCTTTAAATGCTGGACCTGTTCACCACCAGGCTCAAACTGATTAAAATCCACCCCCCTGCACTGATGATGTTACAGGAATGCCCTCAGGGGAATAAAAAGCATCAGAAATAAGTGAGTCAGGATGTGTTTGGGACACAGTAGTGAACTCCTGCAGGCAGATATGTACTGGGACAGTGAAAAATACCTTTTACCTTGATGGTAAAAGCTGCTGTAGCCTGGTCTTTCCTGCAGAAGTTTGTTTGAAGAACAAAGGGATAGAGGAGGCACATTTATAAGATTCTTCAAGATTACTCTGATTACTTCCTCCCTCTAAAAATCAGAGTATATTGAAGCCTCTTTAAAAAATTCATACAGTAGAATCATTCTATGCAACTGTAAGAAGAAAACTGTCAGACAACATTCCCAGTTCAATATTACATTGTGCTTCAAGAAAAGATTTCCATATATTCTAGATTAAAAAAAGTCTCATAAATAAATGATAATCCATTGCTTGCACTGAAAAATGAAAAATAATTTTCTGTTTGCATTTTAGTCTGCAGAGTAAAATTTAATCTCTTTTAATATAGTTTTTGTATATACAGAGAAGTAAAAAGATGTAACCTTATGAAAATTGATTTTTTTACATGGTTAAAAATATTTCTATCTGTGTTTATCTAGAAATCTTACTTTTATGAGTACTGAAATATATCACATATTGATAGCTTACACACATTATTTCAAACAAATTATGATAATGTTCAGGGTTTTTTTACGAGAAGGGAGAAAACCAAGTTTTTTAACCTTAAGCAGCAAAGAGATAATGATGAAGAACAGGGAAACTCCTCAGAGGTTGCTACATCTGGCCACAGTTCAACAGAAATCTGTCAGTAATTTTATAGAATTTATTGTAACAAGACTTCAATATATTTTACATAAATCTAAAATGATATAAACATATACTATGTATGTGTGCATATTTATAAATAAATTTACATTTTAAGTAATGTAATGTGTTAGTGATGCATAGAATATAGATTTTATAGTAAAAACTACCTATACCTAAGTTCTTTGGCAAGATTCGAAGTACACTGAGCTTCTTTTAGCTGACACAAGAAAACCAAATAAAATGCTGGTTCTAATTAAACTACTACTTTAAAACCTTGAACCTTTTTTTTTTTTTTAAAAAAACACAAATTTCCCTGACGACGTTTAATTTTTCAGGGAAAAAAATACCACGTAATTCACAACAAAACATTCTGGGTTTGGCTCTTTTATAGAAAGCCAGCGGAAAACAAGGTTAGATTCACAATTCTTACTAGTGATAAGGGAGTAACCTGGTTTAATTCCCTTCCCAGCCTGGGGGGATTGGAACACGTTGGTGATAGTTGTGCAGTGGCTGAGGGCTGCTCGCTCCTCTTCTCCATATAATTCCACTTTCTGTAAGTAATTAAAGTCTCACTGAAGCAGGTACTGAACCCCAGTGACCCACTTCCCAGGTAAAAGCCACAATCACCAGCCCAAAGGGTCATTCTCACTTACTTTATTTCTCAATTAGCAGTTACTCCGCACAGGGTAAAAGAGGGCAAAACACAGTCCCTATTGCTAAACCACTATTTTGGCAGAGCCATTTAGTGACTTTTCTGGGAGAGGCGGGCTGCAAGACAGAAATTGTGGACCTGAGGTAGCAGCTAGGATGTCATTTTGTGTTTGCTTTGTAGGGAATAACAGAGCAGTCAGTGTGACTGGGAATGAAAACAATTCCCTGTCCTGGGAGTAACCTGGGAGTGTTTATCTGACAACCTACATCTGATGTCTGAACAGTTCTGGGGTCACTGAAAATATGGTGGTTCCTTCCATCCTAGAATAATGTACTATCTTTCTTTAAATATGATTATTTGCTGGAAAAATATATTCATTCACTTGCCACCAGTTCCTGCTACCACTGGCAAAGAAAAGTGCTGCACTGTCCTGTAAATTTGCATTAACACTCCTCATTCAGAGTAAGTACAGGGTGAGGAATCTGCACAGAGGTCCCCAAACTTAGAAATTCTATAATGACACTTTTCTAGTCTAAGATTTGACCCTATAAGTGACTTTCAGTAAAATACACAGATAGGTTTGTGTATCTTTTAAACTCTGATTATATTACATCAGCATTTATCTAACCTGGAACCACATCAGGAAAATAATATGAAAAAAAATGTACTTAGCTCCTAACAGGATGCTGTCAGTATGCAAAGGTAGCAGCAATGTTCTTGTAATACAGCTATAAGAACATTTTCAAAAGTGTGAGAATTATTTCTAAAATGGCACAGATATACCACATTTTCAATGGTAATTCTCACTAATGGAATTACTCCCATCACTTCAGGAAGTGCTAATTTTCCTGCTTGCTGGAAGCTTAACAAAAGTGCTGTATTTTAGCCCTAATTGTGATTAATCAGCGTGGCATGGTGAATGGCAGCAACTCCTTTTCAAACGTGGCAATTTTCAAAATTTGGCAAAGTTTACAAGTTGTGCAAATTATTCATAATTGTACCGCCTGCTAAAAGAAAGGTGCAGAACTCCAGGCAGAACAAAAACAAGCTGTCCTGCAGGAGAAGCAGCATCCTGGCCAATGCCAGGCACAGGGAAACAACACAACTGCATGTGGCAGCAGCCAGCTGAGGACACCAAAACTCTGTTTCTGCCCCCAGTTTGTGACACTTAAAAGTCCGTCACTGTTACCACTGACACCGTGCCCATCTCTGCTGTTTCCAACTGCTCCTCTCCCATCCCAATCCCACATCAGCAGGAGGAAGCAAGGTCAGGACTCTGCAAGTCTCACCTCAGCCCGAGCCCTCCTCTGTACCTGGCACTGCGGTGGAAGAAGAGGGGAGTTGCAGAGTGCACTGTTGGGAGGCCTAGAACAGGCTCCAACCAACCCTAAATGCCTTTGGAAATATTTGGGAAGCGCTGCTGCAATGTCTACACACAGTTCGTTCTTTATGAAACTTGTATCGACACACAAACACAGTCTGTTGTAAAATAAAAGGAAAAAAAAAAAGAGGAAAAAATTGTTGCTTACATAATGGATATGCCAAAGGCAAATATTTCTACTGTTTCTAATAAACACATGATATTTCTGTTCAATCTTGCAAATTTCCAAAGCTGCATGAGTCAAACAAAATTAAAAGATGCTTCCTATTCAAAGATATGATCCATCTTCTGAGTATCAGAAGCATCACCTTGCATTGCTTTCTCATCCCTAGTGATTTTGAATCTGTACAAAGATCCTGGTAAGTGACGCACGCTGAAAATAAGGCACAAGAATCCCACTGTAGTGGCATCTCCTAAATGACAGTATCATCATATGGTCCAGTTTGGTGGGATATTAGGAAAAGGTTCTTTCCCCACAGGGTGGTTGGGCACTGAACAGGCTCCCCAGGAAGTGGTCACAGCACCAAGGCTGCCAGAGCTTGGACAACACCCTCAGGCACATGGTGGGATTGTTGGGGTGTCCTGTGGAGGGCCAGGAGCTGTACTCAATGATCCCCGTGGCTCCCTCCCAGCTCAGGATATTCTGTGATTCTAAGATCTTGACTAATTTTTCTGTCCCTGGAAACTAAGATTTTTCCTAACAGGAATAACAGCTTTCCTATTTTTCATCCCAGCTAGTAAAGAATGACAACTAGACCTCAAATGTAAACATGGGGTTGTTTTTGCCAGAGCTGATTTGAAACTGGTCCTTATATTTAAAAATCAAAAGTATTACTGAAAGTTTATTATATACTTACTGAAATCAGTATCTGACAATAATACCATTTGCCCATTTGTTTCCTACCTCTTGTTTCTGAGAGCCTGAAAGTTCTCCTTCAGAAACGTGGAAACATTTATTTTTGGGGGCGCACTAAAATTTTCACAGCAGTAAATTTCCAAGGTCGGAGGCGTTTGTTGACAGTGTTTCTCCAAAGAGGGTTTCTGATCATTACTTCAGCTTAAAATGACTTACCATGGAGCCATCTGGCCCCGTGCATTAGTACACACTTCAAAAATGCACAAACATTTTATAACTCTCCTCTCCACCGTGCTCTAAGTGCGGCGACGGCAGCACGCACCCAAGTACAGTATGTAAATAAGACAAAGACTAATAATGCCTTCAATCCTGCAAGCACAAAGGCTGCTGTAGTATGTAACATAGCAACACATTTTCCATTACACCCTAAGATTAATAAGCCTCGTGGAGACCTGGAAAACCTGACAGAAAACAAGGGCAATACGATGTTCATTTCTGTTTCATTAAACACGGGATGAGCTGATGGATCTCTCCACACTTTGTCACTCCGCACTGTTAATGGCTCTTTGACATTATTATTCACCATGGGTGAGATTGTGTAACCTCTGCTCACATTGGTGAGCAGTTACAAAAGTAGTCCCACTGGCAACTGCTTCAGAGAGGTTACCTGAAGCATATGGTGCTGCTCAGCTCACATCAGAGCAACTTGAATCTGACCATAAAAAAGTGTTGGTGAAGGATTTTAGCAACATGCAGAGAGTTGGTGAAGGGCACTTTAGCAGATACAAAGGTTTAACGCAGCAGTTAAAAACTCGGTTTTCTAGCAGGGTCAACAGTTGACTGGTACATCTTTATCCTCTTTATTTTTATCTGCATGTTTCTAGCTCGGTTTTGCAACATTACTTCCTCAAAGCAGGCAAATAAAATACCTTGAACAGGGACACTGTGGGGAATAGGAACAACAACACAGGCAGCCAAAATGAGCCTGCACAGAGGCCCAACACGTCCCTGCAGATACGACATGTAATGGGAATAGCCCTGGGAGAGACAAAATCAATTCAACACAAGAAATTTTAATATTTTCTTCTCAATTATGTACTCAGAGTTTTGTTTGTTGGTGTAGTTAAAGAACACAGTCCTAGTTTGTACTACCTTTCCTTCAGAACTGAGTTATGACATATTGAATCGGAAAACAGCAGTGCTGAACAACCATGGATGTCACAGCAAGGAACCAAGAATGACCCATTCCTGTGTACCTTCCCTATTTTCATTGGAAATTACTCTAATGAATGACAACTCTCTCCTTTTACTCAAGGTGTTTTCCTTTGTGAATGAAATACGAATAAATATTATGATCCTTGTTTTACAAATAGTCCAAATCGGCACAAAATATGACACAGGTTCTATTCCCAACTCTCCTGAAGTTTAGACTGACCATGATGAGCTGCTACTCATCTTCCTGCACCAATCTACCCACTTCTAAGATCACAACACACTGATTCCTTGTTTTTTAATTTGGCAACTAATAAAGAAAAATACCAATACAATCCTTAAAAACAATACAGTAAGGACAGGGATGTTGCAGTCATACAGAAGTTAAAAAACTTCATAATTGTGCAAGTAAGCAGAGATGTCCAAGTGTTCCTTGAGGGCAGTTGGTATGTGCAAACCCTCATGCTTGAATTCAGACATTCATGTGACTTTTCTATCCAACTGTAAGTGAACAGCAAGGACTGAGAATTTCATATAATAGAGATCAATACATAAGTTACAAAACAATAACAAAGGACATCCATCCAATAAATATAATTAATGAACCAGCTTGAGAAAATGACTATCTGCCTGCAGATATTACACAAATAGGAAAATGGAAGATTATGTAAAAATAAATCACTGTGGATTATGTGTTCAACTACAGTTTCAGGTTAAAAAAGCAAAATTAATATCACCAATCATTCCAATTCAGATCACAAAACAGATTTTAAAGAAAGCTTTGGCAGAGTGATGTATAAATTATATGTTCAAAATTATAAATTAGATTTCCCCAGACAATCATGGTGATTCCACAAATAGCTTCAGAAATAACTCTGGGTAAGTGATGAGCTTTCTGGAGACTTACCACACAATTTGAAAACAGGAATTTTATAAATAACACAATTCATTATACGAGGATTATATTGCATGAGTTGCAATATAAACTCTGTTCTGTCTTGAGCAGAATCCAAAACTAAAGTGGATACTAAAATCATTGTGGGAGATACAAATGATGGGCTTTTTGCTACAGCACTGAGATGACTTTCGAAAAGTTAAGATGGAAGCAGAACCTCAAAGATTTGTCAGGTGCTTGAAACCCAGAACATGAATGGCAGCATCCCAAGAAATTAAAATTACTAAATTAAAAACATGGCATGCATTAGAGATGGTCAATTCAGTGTAACACCAAAGATGTCTGGGATTCCTCAGATACATCTAAACAAATTTGATGAAGAACAGTATTAATCAGAGCACAAAAAAATACTCAGGTCCACTGGATAGAGTTGTCAGGAAGCAAACACAGTGTCTAAACCACCTGTTTTGGGAATGTTAAGTCCTCAATATCACTGCTCTAGAAGATAAATCTGCCAAGGACTGAGACAGAAGGGATGAGCAGTCAGATACATCACAAATCCAAAACAAATATGCAAAGGCCTAATAAGCAATCAGTGCAAGAAATACAAAACCTCCAGTCCACAGTTTTCAGACATGACACCAATTTCCACAAAGAAAATGCAAGAAATGGAAGCTTTTCCTTACATGACCCTGAGCACAAACAGTGGATGACAAGCAGACATGGTGCCCGTCTAAGATCTCACACTTTATTTCAGTGACCAACATTTGTAAAAGCCCATTAAAGCTGAGTTAGCTCCAATACTTTTATTTCTGCAGAACAGTACTAGCTCTACTCTTGAAAACAGAATAGTAAAGTAATCACAACCTTCAATGTGGAAGGGCTTTGTTAAAAAATAAGAACCAGGAACTAAACCTGTTACAAACGAATTAATAACTGATTTCTCACACCATAAAGAATCAGAGAGGGACAGTGCTGAAAGTAAAATCTGAGAGCAGAATGAGAGACAGACTGATACGAGCAGGAGGTACCTGTTCTGTTCACAGGGATGCAAAAATGCTTCATCACACCATATTTTCACAGAGAAAAAGTGTGATGCAAGCCCACCTCTCTTCTCCCTGTGTATCTGTATGTATTAAACCACTTCACAGACATGCACTCACACATCTATCTTTGTCTTCTGTCTTTGCAAACTAATTCCCTATGGAATACGAACAAGACTGCTCCTGTACCATCATTTCCCAGGGAAAGAAAAAAACAGCCTTTGCAAGTGTCTGTTACTAATGCTACTTAAAGAAACATTCATTTCAATGTCACTAATTTCACTGAAGCACCATAATAACAAACTTCTGAAGACAGAACAATATAAAAAATGTAGACTCGAGTGACAGCTGAGGAATTAGGGTGTTCTACAAGAACCAGCACAAACTCAGCAAAGAGAAAAGCAGGTGGATTGGTATCATGTTCCTGCATGCTTGGGGTCACTAAGATGAATGTGCACGAGATCCTTTTGTCCATTTGTGCTATAATTTCACACACTAAGAACGAAATTGTGTTCTCTGATATGCTCGTGGAACTCCCTCTGGAATCAGTGAGAATTACACGCCTGCATCTAAGGGCAGAATTTGGCCCTGAGTCATTAGTTAGAACTCTCTGCTGAAACCCTACAGAGAATAGGGGGTTTCAGAGGATGATGAGGATCAAACTGATGTAGCACACTCAGAGATTTACTCTCACAGGAGCCCATCAAATACCCAGACATTCCAAAAACCCCATTTGTAAAGATAAAAATCTTTACAAGACTAACGCACCATAGTCGTAGAGTTGCTTTCTGTTAAAACAGATTTAAGCAGCATTAAAAACAAGGGCAATGTAGTTGAATAAAATTTAGAGGAGAAAAATATCCCAAGATTTTCAGACCTATACAGAAGAGCATCCCAACTACCAGCAACCATTTCTCATGAAACAGAAACTGAAGACAAATAACTTCAATACGGTTCATATGTTCATAGGGGCCTTAAATCTGTTGAAGAACATGTTCTGTCCTCAGCTAAAGAATAAGCTAGTGAAGTGATTTTTACCAAAATTCCTGCTAGCTTGGAATTTTGAGGTGTGTATACATATATAGGTCCGTGTACTTAACACTAATATGTATATACATGTTTATTTCCTTTCTATTCTGAAAGAACTGAAATGAATGCCACTGCAGTTGTTTATATTAAGATCTCATATCTATTATTTATTTTGAGCTTTAAGAGAGCAGTTGGTGCCAAAATAATTACAAACAGCATTCTGTATCAAATGCTTTTAAATTTTAAACAGTAGTATTTAGCAATATTATTTTTGTCCGGTTGTACTTTCAGAGAAATGATCCACTTCTATGACAAGTACACATCATTTTATCTCACAGATTTCCTGGGCACTTGCAGTACTGTGACTCAAAACCAAATCTGTGCTTCTCATCAACCGTAGAGATAATTTTTTTCTTTTGTTTTGATCAAGACTCAAATTCATACCAGCTGCAAAGTAACAGCTTTAAAAAAAATCCTCACTATTTAATTCTAACCTCCACTGTATCTGTTGCAGGATAGGCTGGCATTTGCTGTTAAAGCAGAAAATTACAAGAAGGGCCTAATTGACCTCTTGTGTCTTTGAAAAATCCTGTATGTTGTCTCTAATTGACCCTCTAGATACCTTTATGGAACAATGAATGAATCCTCTGTAAATAATGGACGGTGATGATTAATAGCCATGGTTTGGCTGGACCTCTGGCTCATGGAGTTGTGTTACTGAACAATTTTTTGTTTGGTTTTTTTTTTTACCATCACAGTTCTCTGTACTTCATAAACAAACTGCTTCCAGGTAACAAATATCCTGTTGTAAATAACATGAAAAGTTAAATAAAATTAAACGCTACCTCATATAACGGAGTGAAGAATAGAATTATTGGCATTATTTCCATCACCACCTTTTTTCATGTTTCAGTGACGTGTCATCATAACATATGCTTCATTTAGAAAGAAAAAATGTTTAGCATAATTTATTTCTTTATTATGCATTGTAGTCAATAATAACAATGTCATATTTCTTTCTCTTGACTCTTCATTGCAGTAAAAATCTATGATAGTGAGATACTTCTAGATTTGGCTTCATTATAATGCTGTCAGAAAATATTATGAAAACATCTCCAAATGTCTCCTCTCTTATTTAATAACTCTAATGTTTAATGTTTTCAGGCTTGTCAAATTATAAACGCAAATATGTTAAGTTGTCCCATTACTCTGAAATGCCACAAAGAAATCTTGCTGTTTTTTGAAAATAATATTTACAACTTAGTAAAACAACTGGCTCAATGCCAGCCTAAGAAATCACATGCAGCAGCAAATGTTCACATACATCATCTTTCCTACAGCACAGTGACACTTGGTGATGCCATTGAAAACCACTTCCTAAAATTCAGCATTTCATAATGATTGTGTCAAGAAAACAAAGGGCAAATCAATGTGTTCTTGCAATACATGTAAGTTGAAAAAAGGAAGCTCCAACAAACTCACTTTTCCAGATTTAAGAAATATAACAAAGATGAGCATTCTTCTTTAAATGTGAAAAAAACACGAGCATGGAGCATGGAAGTTTAGTTAGATGGCAAGTCCTGACAAAGTAGTCTAAGTTCAACCTTTCAAAAACAACCAACTAGGAAAGTTCCACAAGATCTCAAAGAAAAAAAGAAGCATCCCAGGGAAGAAAAAGATCACATTTACCTAGTTTTCCACATCCTAAATTCTCTCAGATACAAGCTGGAACTTGTTGGCCTGTTTATGAACCTTCTGTAATGCTCAAGATAAATGTAGGACCTGAGGTTCATGAAGCAGCTTTGAACTGTTCTTAGCAACACTCAGAGAACTTAAGTAAATACCACCATAATTTTATCATGGGAAAACTGACTTGACCAAGGTCACAGAGAATATCTGTAAATTTAGCCTTTAGCTAACCCTAGATTATCTACAATAGATGGGTATTTTAAATCCAATAGCAAGTCTTCGCAGTAGATACCTCAATTAATCATGACCAAATTGAAACATGAGAAATGTTCTTTTAAGGCTCAGATGAGTACAATACATATTTAATAATAAAAACAAATCTTTGCTTGTTGAAATCTGCCCTTCTCTTTAGTGGAGCTGAGTTTCTTACAGGCACTTTACCCTGCCCTCCCAGGAGATGTGTCTCATTGCTGATTCACTGACAGTTGCCCCCAATAAAAACGTGAATGCTTTTAGAAAGATTGCACGACTTGGGCAGGTTGGATGATGACTGGACTAAACTGCCTGCAAATAAGCAATAACTATGGTAAGAGGCTAACTGAGAAGCAAGAATATTTCATAATTTCATTGATTTGTGTAGGTGCAGCATCCTCACGAACACAATCTCAAGAAACAATTGAAGTCAACCTATTATTGGTGTTGCAATAGGCAGCACCGTGATACTGTATGTAAAACAGTTTTCAGCGTTTTTATATATAAATATATATATATATAAATATATATACACACACACAACTTTCTGAATTTCACAGCTGAGGTTGGAAGAGACCTCTGGAGATCATCTAGTCCACAGTGCTCACAGCAGGGTCACTGGAGCAGGTTGCTCAGGACTATGTCCAGTTTGGTTGTGAATAACTCAGAGGGTAGAGAACCACAACCTGCCCAGACAACCTGTTCCAATGTATTATCACCCTGATATGGTTTGGAGTTGGCTCCCTGCCAAGTCTCCAAACCCTACCACAAGGAGTCGTCCCCCCTCCCTGCAAACCAAGGCAGAAGAGGGAAAAAAAAAAAACCAAGGGAACCGAAACGAGAGAGAGACAGCTAAAGCAATATATTAAATATATTTACACTTATATTACAGTTATATACAATTGAAATATATATACAATTTCACAAGGGAGAGGGGAAGGGAAGGGAAGAACAAAACCATAACAAAATATATATATATACCGATCAATAGCCCAAGGTCTATCAACTAAAAGAATTAGCAAAGAATATCTTACTACTCTCCTTGGGACAATAGAAAGTCGCTCTGGAACGATCGCCAGCAACCTCCGCCTCCCAAGGTCAGCAAGGCCTTACCAGGCCTCACTAGGCCTCACTAGGCCTTACCAGGCCTCACTCTCGAAGCCGACAGACTCAACAGACGTCTCCTCCTTTCTTCTTATGCCCCGGCTTACGTAAAAATCGTAGGGAATACCGGGTAAATCTGGGCACTTCCTTGGTTACAAACTGGTCACCAAGGAAGGCCTAGACCAAACTACCACACACCCTCAGAGTAAAAAGCTGGTTTTAATGTTGGAGTGAAATTTTGTGTTTCATTTGGCATCCATTTCCACTTGTCCTACCATTAGACACTACTGAGAAGATAATTTCTGTCTTCTTTGCTAATGCCATCAGATTTTTCACAGTTTAAATTCATCTAATAGAAACCTGAGCGCAAGTAAAAGATACATATACATGGCCCCACGTCCAAATAAAAGCAATTTGTTCACACACAATTGTCCAATTCCCTTGTTTAAGAGCTGTAGTCATTAAGGCAAAAATAAATGGAGAGACTTCACATGCATGTTTGGGATGAACTTGCCTCTGACCTGAAACCTGTGCTCTGAAACACCCAGTGCTCAGTATTACTGTGCTTGGGCAAACAGCAAAATGTGACTGTGTGTGTTCAGTATGTAAATGCAAACACAAGTGCTATAATTGTATGTGCTGTCATTATAAATTACACTTATTACCCACCACCAGCAGGTGCCCTGTGTCACTGGGTTGTGTGGAATACAACTTGTAGAACACAAGGCCTACCAGTTGCTTTTGTGGTTACTTATTAGAGGTATAAAAACCAAGCAGATGAGTTAGTCCTCCTTGTTTGACTACTAGTGAATATTTGCTGTGAATTTCTGTAATAATAAACCTTATCAAAATCCAAGTATAATTATAGAAAAGTATTTACAACTACTTTAGAAGTTCTTATCTATTATGATTGAGTGGAAGACATGTTTTCTGAAAGGGAACCTTTATGGCAGTGGGTATATTCATATAAATCACAACACAATTTACAGTAGGAAGTTGTTTGTCTAAGTAGTAGAAAACAGTAACCTTTGTACAACTGGGGTTAAATTAATTCTGCTTTAATGAAAAGCAAAAAATTTACATACAGCTTTGTTACCTCAATAAACAGGGTTCTTAGGTTCTTTCATAATCGTTCCCATTGTGCCTCCACAGCCTCATCTGCTCTCACTAAAATCATGGGTAAAAGCACACTTTTCTTTTGATATCAGAGAGAATGGAACAATTCAGCCATCAGGTCTGTTTCAATGCATAAAGATCATGGATTAGATGCTTATAATTCAAATAATTTTTTGTTCTCAACAGCATATACTGAGCCCAAACATTAGAAACTTCATTCAATTAGAAACTTGACTGCTAAAACACCACATATTGTTTTAGTTACAGGCCCGAACACAGAAATGAAAACTGATTATTTCTCTTCAGCTTTTAAAAATACATCTTTAGCTCCAACTATTCTCTCAGAAAAATAACATGGTATGTGCACAAGTGTTTTCACAGTTGGTCACCCAGAACAGTCATAAATGGATTTCCAGTACCCAAGACTCAACAGTATAATTTTTATCCATCTCTTAAAATTAAAAGTCGTTAGTTATGGTGGTGATGGTGACACAGTCTCTAGTTCAGGGTGTCTGGCACTTCCCAGTTCAAGGCTTTGGTTCAGTTGCTCATAACTTCTGCAAGCTCTAATTGTTCTCACTGAGGTTTCCTGTTACAATGTCCGTGTGGGGCACAGCTTACATGGGAAAGTTCAGCAAATGTGCTTTCACAATTTCCAAAAAGCCAACAAGGGAAAAATACTTTATTTGCAGAAGTCTCAAAAATTCTTTCAAGCGTTTGCTGAGAAATCTCCAAGCCCCTAAGGCTGAAAAGGACCTCATAAGTCACCAATTCCACCCCAGTGTTGCAGGACCAGACCAGATCACTGCTACTTTCAAGATGCAGTTTGCTGAAGTGACTGCACAGCCAGTGTGGGAAAGCCAGGAGCTTGCTCCCACTACTCTAATATTAAATGCAGGAAATTAGAGCTGTGGCTAAGCCAAAAAGCCAAAAAAAAAAAAAAGTAGAGTAAAAGAAAATCAGAATAAAAAGTGTTAAGAGAAAGAAGAGTGGAACAAAGTGTGTAGAAGACAGAAGAGGTAACTTAGGATGAGAAAGACAGAAAGAAGGAGCTGAGAAGACAGGACAAAAGAAGGATAAGTCAGAGTGAGTCTAGGAAAAAGAGAAGTCACTTTTTGGGAAGAAGGAGTAAAACAGGATAGGGAACATTACTATTTAAAATATTGACTAGAATACACAATTCAGTTTCCACACTGCTGCTATCTCACAAATATTTTAAAGCTTAATTTCAATATGTCACTAATCACTCTTTGGTGACTTGTTGAGAAAAAAAAAAGCAAGCCATTGTTACAGTTAGAAGTGATTAATTCAGTCCAAAGGACAGTGTCAGTACTTCAGAGGAAAGAATCCAACACCAACTAATAACTCTGTAAGGTTTTCAATCCTTCCCCCATCTCCCTACCATCCATTGAATATTAAAATAATAAAAGAATAAAACAAAACCCTTAAATTTTAGAAAATATCAAATTTAGATTGTTTATGTAACCTTCATTCAGTCCCTTGGTGTATGCAGACCGGTAGAAAATTTTTAATTACAAGGGAATACTTGGCTGCATCACTTTGTCTCATCTTTTTTTGTATTAGCCCAGGTGTTTGTGGCTAATCATTCTACTAAACATATGTCATCATTTAATATACTTATCCATCCCTATGTTTCCAGTGGAAACACTAAGAGGATCATATTTAATGCTTATGCTAATATTTCTATCACTTTCTTTTCAGCATGCAACACATTACACAAGTCCACATATACTGTAGTAAGAAACAAGTTTAATAAATAAGTCCTCTTCAGTCAAACATCTTGGACTATCCCCAGATCCCCTGCTGCCAAGTGACTGATTTAAGAGATGGACAAAAGTAGGCACACAAAAGTACAGAAACTACAATTAATGGATGATCCAAATTTCCCTTAATGTGAATCCCTGAAGAGATTAAAGGCAGGAATTACATTATCATGAATAATATAAAAAAGTGATATTCTGTTTAAAAGCTTTTGAGTGCCAGTTGAACAAATACATTAACTCAGCTTCCAAAGTTTCAATCAGGTTGAATGTTACCCAGAATTTATTTTGAAATAAGCTCTATATATCTCATATGTGAAGTACAAGTCTATTTGTGACTGGCACTAAATCTATTAGCATGTAGATTTTAATTCTTTCTTTAGTTTTATAGAGCTAACACTGTCTGCATTGTCCTTCTTTTAATAACAGAAACTTCTCCAAATTCCATAAGAATCACATCTCAATACTGCAGGTATGAGACACACAGACAAAGATATAACACATATATACCTAAATCATTATTCTCTCCTTTTATTATAATTTGAAAAAACGTCTTTTTGTTATAGTGACACAGTAATGTGGCTCTTGTGTCTTATTTCTCAGTATTGAATTCATAAAACAGGGGTTTGGAGGGCATTTAGTGTTTCCTGTTATTTCAATCATATCAGTTGAAAATTTGTATTGAAATTATTCAGGCAGTAGGTAAAGCTCTTCTCTAAAAGATAGCTGTGAATTAACCTACAATTAAATGATAGTTTTAATGAAATTATAGTGTGTGACAGGTTAACGGACTGACTCTGAGAGGCAAATGTCGAAATGAAACCAAGACGTTTATTTTCAAACTGACAAATCTTAACTCAACCATAACATATAGTTCCATTAACATTATAGTTATTACACAAAATAATTTGGTTGAAAAAAAAATATGTAATAGACCAAGCTGACAGACCATCAAACTAACCTCACCTGTCCCATGAAAGACAAACCAAACAGGTTTTGGTTTTGACTTGGAGAAAGAACTATAAACCTAGAACCAACCAGTCAAAACATCTGCTTTCTCCTCAACAATGTCTATAATCTTTACTTTTATTTGCTATTCTCAGTATTAAGGTCAAGCCAGCAGCCTCATCACTGCTTAAACACATCAGAAACTGCTAATGGGGCCCCAAGTTCTAACCTCTGCTTATTTTTCCCAACTTCTATGGCACCAAGTGGCAGAAAACTGTTAAAATTCGAGTGAGGGATTTCTCTTTTGGAGCAGCATCTCTGGATGGCATTAAAAACATCATTCCTACAGTTTCCAGCCAGTTAATATTTCAGAGTGTCAAGATACAAACTTGCTGCTATACACAATTTCACATATGGGAGTGAGATGTTTTAAAGAGCAAAACTCTTCCCTCTGAAAGAGTCCTTCTGCACAAACTGTTTCAAGCACAGGCTAAATATCAGCAAATCAGAAAATGTGACAGAATGACTGGCAGGATATGCAGGAATGAAACCAAAGATCTTTTCCTTGAAACGTGTAATGGCACAGGAATAAGTTGATGTCTGATTTTTACATGGCCAGGAAAACAGAAAGAAACAACAGAGGTGGTAAGAACCCACCTGTAGCAAGACGAGTTTTTCAGTAACTGGAAACACAATAGACCACTGTAAGGAGAAGTAAAATGCTTATAAGTCTGCCTAAATACATTATTCACCATCATCATCGTGAAGGAAACAGCTCATGGAAGCAGCCCTGGGACACAGAACTCCCCTCTCCTTGTTGTTAGCTTGAATACACCACGAGTGGCCAGTGCCCAGAAGTGATCACCACCCAGCAGATGGAATTTTGCTGCTGTGCCTTGAGTTACAGTCTCAGTTCAGCTCCAACCAGGCAGCTTTTCACCTCCCAGGAACCAGGCAGCTCAGGCTGTTGGGGAGGCAGGGAATGGGCATGGAAGCTTCACCCTTTCACCTCTTTGGCTCACGGTGAAATTGCAGCGTTGGGAAGCCTGCAGTGCTTCAAGAATTTATTGTTGTTAAGGCCAAAAGAGGCTCTCTGTGACCATCTAATCTGACCTGCTGCTTAACTCAGATCATAGAATTTCAGGCAGCTACTCCTGTTCACACTGTACCTTTTTCCCCCCTCTACATCTTTTTCTCAGATCTTTTTGCTGTTTTGTTTGTTTGGTTTTTAAGTACAAGGAAGCTTCAAACACCAGTTCACCGCTTAAAAAAATTATTTTTCTTTCTAAAATCAAAATAAATCTTGAAATGAAACAGGCCATGAATTTACCCTGTTACCCACCTTGTTAGCAAATCAATGTCATACACTGGGTAAAAGTAATAGAGATTATATGATCCAAAGCACACTTTAAGCATCTCAGTGTATGTAAGGCATGAAACACTAAAATACAATTTATTTTACAGATTACCTTGAAGTAATTTTCAGTCTAGTGCCACCTGAGCTCTAAGAGCTTCCTACACCTCCAACAACTACAGACACTCAGTCTCTTAGTACAGTCACCCTCAGGTGCATTTTCCAGGTTACTAACTGCCCATATATTGCTCCAAGGAAAGTCTGCCTTTGTTCACTGAGCTGTTGATAAAGTCTGTGAATATTTCTACTGGGTACATAGATGAGGAGCCTACCCACGTACCCAAATCATGTGGGGAACACATGAGATATTTGATTAGAAAAACAAAACACAAAACCGCAGAAGCTGCACTAGATACTTGAAATTCTTGTTTTGGTGGAAAGAACTCCATGTATGTAATGAGGTCCCTTTTTTTTTTGCCACTGAAACCAAGAAACCAAGAAATCAAGTATGTCACCAGCCACCCCGAGCAATGAAGAAAACGAAGGAATGACAAGTGGTCAGGGAGAGTAAAGAAATCACATCCCCTAACCCAAATCTCAGGTACTACATAGTCTAGGAAGTGGTCCATATTCAGTCCACTTTCTTTCACATACTTAACTAAAGCATATGGTCTCAGCTGTGCTCAATTGTTTTTATGACTAAATAACCATAGAGGAAGACCTTTACCAAGGCACCTGAGTTAAATTTCTAAAAATACATGGAATAAACCATCATCACAGATCCCACGGGGGGCACCGGTAATTCTCTCAGTCAGAGCAGTTTTGAGAGTAAGCTATGGGGTGGCACCATCAAGGGGTTTTGGGTAGAATATAGGGAAAAAACCCTTTAAAAAACTGTTTAATGATAGCCTTTTCCTTATTCTAATGCTGAATGTTCTACAAGGGAACCTGAAGAGAGGGTCCATGTAATTGTCACATCAGTAATAACCGATCTTTACGTAATTTAACAAGACATTAACAAGACATACCACACTTTAATGAGAAGCCACAAATGAAATCACAAAATACCAAGGAGCAACTCTTTGCTACAAGGCAGAATGTGCATGGCTGAACTGATGCATTCCTGACTAAAGGAGAGCCATTTCCCTCACGTTCTTTCCAACTTCTTTGAACTCCACCTTTGCTCTAAACCCAAAATATCTTTTGAGGGAGTTGCTTAATCATTTGCAAGTTAAGACAGGACTCTTACGAGCTCCACTGTGCTTCGTTCCAGCCATGTGTTGTTTCATAAGACCAAGGAGAATGTGGCTTGGAAGAACAAAGTGAAACCACAAATACAACGTAGCATAATTCCAAAATGCACAAAGCATAATGATCCGTATAATGTTAAAATGCTGGTAATGTCTCTTGATATTGTTTCATCACATGCTAGCTGCTATTTCCTGAAAACTCTTTGAAGGATTAAATAAAAACATATGCCATGAACACCCACTGTGTGCTGTAACAAATCAAAACTAACTTCTTAGTTTGATGAAAGTTTCCACAGTGCTCAGTACTGTAAATTAATGTCACAGCGGTAAACTGCTTTGGAAACAGTGAATGCCAGTTAGTTTCATATTAGTAATATGAGAAGTCTCTACAGGATTTAGAACTGAAACACAAGTGCCTTCTAAACCTAAATTTTGAGAAATACAGTCATAAAACGCTATCATCAGCTGGGCTGATGGAAAAGTGCAGTAAGACAATTAACAAGTTTACATTTCCAAAATAAACATATCATTTGCCCCTGGTGTAAACAGGAAAAACCAAAGATGGACAGGACTCATAAGGATTTAACCAGTCAGTGCTCCACTGTGAAATAAGCATTTTCTCTGAAAATGGCTAGTTCTGGAAGCAGGACTCAGCTAAAGGACTATTTTCAAAAGGATTATTTAGAGATATTTTGCATTATTTTTGTTATCATTATATTTATTTATTAATTTACTAAATGCTTGGCCTTACATATGGCCATGAGTACCACAAGCAGATAGATCTTTTTGAGCTTTTTTCTCCCCTTTTAACAGTTTTCAATCTGCATTTCTCAGTTTTCTGTTAGGGATAGAAATAGAGGTGAAACATTTCAAATTACAGTCTTGCCAACACTGTGTTGAAAATCAGTCTAATGCCCCAACCTATCAGCTGCTTCCCAGATAAGCAATCCTACTCTTTTCAGATTTTCTTTGTAAAATAATGTCTCCTGTTCCCTAAATGTTCTACTGATTTGGTATATTCACTTTTCCTCTGCACTGTAAACCTATTCTTATTAAGTGCCAGCAAAAATTTATGATCATTTAAAAATGAAGTATCTAACATATCAGCAAGTAATATCTTTCTCTACCTTAACAGAGCATCAAATAGACAGGGAGACAAAGAACAAAGTGCCATAGTCTTCAGCCCAAACCTTTCCTCTGTTGGCCTGGAACAAAGGCTGAAATGGTTTCTAATAAACATGGGACACTTTCTTATCCTCACCTGGTCAGACTCATTTGTTCTCTGCCTCATGTCCTTCCTTTCACAGCTGCCAGTACTTTCCTAAAGCAATCCTATGCCTTGCCATTGTCTCCAATAACTCTGCATAGGTACATCTGAATAAATAGATTCTGAAAATTATAATCTTTATATGTGAAGTTTTGAAAATTATATTTAAATGTTTTCAAGGTGGTTTGGGTGGAATTGAAACAATCACTCAAGAAATAAAAAGAACAAACCAGAAGAAAATAAGCAGAAAAATGATCAAATAGCATTAAAGTTTTTCCCAAAGGTTTCACTAGAGATGGAATAAGAAAAACCTAAGAGCCTCTGAGAGCCTCACCCTTTATGGATGATACCAGCTGACACAAACTATATTTGAAAGAAAAAATAAGTTTGAAATGTCCAGAGCAGAATGTGGGGGTTTATGACATTGAGATGAAGAATTACATCTCGCCATTCTCAGGGTCAGAGTTCAAGTCATTGATGGAGTTTAGGGATGGAGGGATCATAAAAGAGGTCAAGGAACAACTCAAGATTCTTCATCTTCTACAACCAGCCTGACAATTCTCAGCCTTTTGGATAAAAAAGTCTAAAAAGGTTTATTTGTTAAGGAAATAAATGTGTGCTGCTTAAATACAAGTATTATATATAAGTAATATTTAAGTTTTAGCCTTAACCTCAAGTTATTATGCTTTCTGCATATTATAAACTGGCTTTAATGACTGATCTTAGTGATATGCATCATCTTACTATTTTGAGGATTTTGACACCACTATCTTAATACAGAGCAGTATTCTCTAATACTAATAGTTCTCAAGAAATCA
Organism: Neopelma chrysocephalum; assembly: GCF_003984885.1. Classification (NCBI taxonomy): domain Eukaryota; kingdom Metazoa; phylum Chordata; class Aves; order Passeriformes; family Pipridae; genus Neopelma; species Neopelma chrysocephalum. The sequence goes on from NW_020897728.1 coordinate 1,130,980, forward strand.
GACATTATTTTCTATTGTTTGAATTTATCACAGAGTTTATAATACAGAATATTTTAAAAATGTCTTAAAAAAAACTTCTTCAAAGTAACTAAATAAAAAAATATTACCTGCTACATTACTACCAGACAACAAAAAGCTCCAAAACACTCTTAAAAATATGTGGGGTTTTGTCGCCCAAATTTCATTTTTAATATGAGCTGTTAATTCATTAATAAAAAGTACATGAATTGCTAGGAGTGCCTTGTAATAAAGAAAGCAAAAGCTAAGGTATGACTAACACACCATAACAATTTTCTGCAAGTGGTAAGTCATTTTTTCCTATTTCCCTTCCCAGTGGAACAAGAAAAATACACATTCTTCTGCAGTCTGTGCACTGACACGCTGCTTATCTGATGATGCACTGCTTTGGGTCATTTTCAGAAGCTGCTATTTAGACAGAAGGGAAGAAATAGTAATATGAGAAAAACATGACAAAACAACTTTTCAAGTGTACCTCTTAGGTACGATTCACTTCAAAATGAGCAGAAATAAATAATTCCAGCAACACAGAAGCTTGTGGCATAAAGGTTTTTCCATTCTTGCAGATTGGAGAGTAACAAATAAAGAAACCTCTCTAAATTAGGGCTTCAAAAATCTGAGGCTACCATAAAGAAACAAGATTAACTTAATCCCCTAACAATCCAATTTATGACTAGTAAAGGGTTATGAAAAATTCCATCTAGATGTCAAATATAAGGAAACACAAAGTCTTTGGAGACACATAATGATAAACTGCAGATTGAGCAATAAGCTCAGTGAACAGAATGAACAGTTCAAGAGTTCAGAACATGTTCATTTGAAAGGTGTTCAGTTAAAGAGAAGGGCATGGTATAGAAAAAGGCACAGAAAGGTCATCATTACAGTCATTTCATCTTCATTACAATGGTGCAGACACAGCATTGGTGCACACACTTCAGTTCACACTTGCATGTCAATGCACTGCTTTGGAGACGAAACAAAAATTGTTTTTAACAGGTTACTGAATCCTGAGAGCTACAGGCAGGCATATAAGAACTTGTGCTTTATTAATAAAGATTTGAAATATAAATAGACACGAAATATCTGTATTTTCAATCAATTAAAAAACAGTCTGTGAAGAATGGTCCCATTCTTCATCAAACAAACATAAAGCATGTCCTGAACAGACTGTTTCTACCTGTCAGACCCAGAACTCACTTTTTCAAGCCAGTTCTCATCTCAAATGTAGTAGTCTATAACGAGCAGAAGTAAACAGATGTTAAAAAGGTTTTAATAACATAATGAACTCTGGCTTTTGAAATCAAGAGTATCTACTCACGTTGAAAATTCAGGTTAAAAAGATCACAGGGTACATTCAATAAACCAAAATAAGACCTTGGCTGGAACGTAGAGCAGGTAACCCTGCTCTCAAAAACAGCTGAGAAATAACCAGTGCAAAAAGCCAAAATCCTGGTTATAAAACCTCAGACTTCACTGAGTACCCAGCACCTGTATTCTGGATAAAATCACTTGAGCAACAAGCAACAGATGCTCTGTTTTCATGGGAGATGCCCAAACCAAGCACTGCCCCAACCAAGTTGGTCTGTAAGAGTCAGGCAACTGCAACCACAGGAGGTTCAGCTGCAGATTAGGGACAAAGACATTCAAACTTTTTTTTGGGGGGCTTTGGTATTTGCTCAGTACTTTTCATCCATAATTAACAGGGACTGGAAACCCCGGCACACTCTTGCCTCTGATTTCTAATTCTCTAGAAGGTAAACAGGATTTTTTCATGAGATCATCAAGATGAATACAAACTCAAATATTTTAAAATCTTATATTTACCTACATATTTTTAAATTAAGCAACTTAAGATCCTCTTGCACCGATATATATATTGACAAACACATTTACAAAAATAATTGATGTATCTCAGATAGAACCTCAGTTTTAGGCAGCAGCACTGGGGCAGGATAATCATTCTGCATGATAATGGTGTTAGAATTTGGCCCACAGCAACCCAAAACGTACTTTGCAGCTTTCAAGAGCAGTTACTGAACGTTTCACAATTAAGCATAATTCCCACAGCCTCTAGTATCAATTATAGATGACCTGCTCTTTTCAAAATCTAAGCCAAATTCAGTATGAAAAAAATCTTCTGTTTAGGCAATAGTAATTACATCAGATTGATGTCCAAACTAACTCCCACAGTTGGACACCTCTTGGATGCTTATGCAAATGCTAACATTACACACTTCCAACAGAAGCCAGGGAAATTATATTTATAATATTCATTTACAATAGGCAAGGATTTCGTAGGACAGTAAATACTTATGTATTTCATTGTAACGTGTCATTCTATTGAAAGGGAATAGAAAATTTAAAAGCTGTTGAAGGAAAGGAGAGTGTTTGCAATACACTCCATCAATATCCCACAGAGCCCTGACAGTCATTGGTGATAGTCTGGTGTGTAGCACCACAGGGTAGTGTAGTTACAACTCAAAAAACCACACCAATTAACTACAACTAATCAATTCTCTCTCATAACAATGGGAAGTATAATTCTTTTCTTATCTATTGTTCTTGTTAATTCTCCTTCCAGTAATTGTGACAGAAATCATAGCTAAAGGTGTAGTAAAATGGGAAAAAAAAATATTCTATTTGAAAGCAGCACAAACATCAAACTTGTGAGTTATCTTGATTAATTTTCTTCAACATGCTCAATTCGTGGCTGCAAGAGATCACATCATTTTTAAATATATAAATAATCCAAACCTAAACCTAGGCTTATCTAGATTATGGCACACTGGGGAGAAAACAGAGGAGGTCACGAAATCGGAGACCGCTGTTTCTTCTCATAATGTAATTACACTTCTGGCTAATGAAATTACTGCAGTCTCAGAGTAAGGGCTTGCAAGTCAGTTCTCACATGCCTGTGAGAGATGTGGAAGAGAAGCACTGTTTACCATTTATATCTGAGGGATGCACACGAATCCCCACAATCCAAGCACGACTTACTTTGTTTCTGAACTCGGAGCAAGGCTGAATTCGTGATCAAAGCCCTTCCCTAATTACTCCAATAAAAGGAAAATTAGCTTAAGAGGGAAGCAAGTCTGGAAGAGAGAGAAAGAGCATCTCATTGTGCACTGCTGGTACCCTCCAAAGAGCTGAAAATAAACAAGGCTTAGCTCAGTGAAGCAGCAGCAGAGCAAAGCAAAGGATGGCTGAGCACTCCAGGCCTCTGCTCACAGCCCTGCTCCAACATGCACAAACGCCCTCACTCACAACCAGGGCAGTCATTCAGGTAGGGGAGGATCTCCCAGTCTGTGAGGGACACATGGTTTAGGGTCTCAGTGGGGAAAAACTGGAGGAAGCAGCATATTCTGGTCAGAATTACAAACTCCTGTTCTTGAGATGCTGCGCTAACGTCTCTCCTCAGCAGTGGTTAATTCTTTCCACCACGCCAAGTGTGCCACCAAGCTGTTCTTCCTTTTAGGCAAATTCAGAGGGGCAAGGTGAAGATTGTGACCTACAACTGCTGGACACTCAGGTGCACCTATATAATACAGAATACAATTTACCCAGGGGGAAACGAATGGAAAACCAGGAGTTCTCACTTGGATAATCCTGTCAGCCTCTCATTTTCTATTAACTGTTAGAGGAAGGGGAAATATATTATCTAGTTGCTGTTAGTTGCCACCAGAATAACAGTTTCCAGCTCTTAGGAGCCAACAGCACACGCTGGCAAACTCCAAAGGACAAAAAGAAACTGCTGAGTGCAGCTGAAGTGGGCAGTAGGGAGGCATATGGGATAACTGAAAGATTTCCATCTTCGGCTAAATATTGAGTGAGGAAAAGCTATTCTAAGAAGACAGATTCATGTGTAATTTGTTTTTAATTTGAATGAAAGACATGGAAGAGATCAACTTGATTAATAAGCCAACAAAATGCTCTGTTCATTGGTAGCATCATTCCCTGCTTCAAACCTGCCTTCAGGAGACCAGCTGATATCTGAGCTCATACCTGCAGTCTGGAACACACCTGACTTTTGACATCTAAGCACTGAAGTCACATGGTGATTAAACCAATATGATTGTGTTTGAACAAAACTTCCCACTTGAACACAAAACACAAGGAAGAAAATAAAAAACAAACCCTTTCCTCTTTCTGCCCAAGTTCTTCCCCAAAGCTTTCAGAGAGAATGTTAAACCCTCACATCTTACAGAAATGAGACCAACTTACACGCAAGGAGGCCATTATCACCCATCACGTTAAACAAACCCATTTCATTTTCAAATCTAGTTGCAAAATTAGTTCTTGCCTATTAAACAATTCTCAAGGAATTAATGGCAGAAGGTTTTGCTTTGACTGTCATAAAGATCACCAAAAACACTCGTATTTAAGATGCTAATTACAGGGGCTCAATGCCAAAAAAATAATTCTGGTAAATTAAATCCCATGATTAATTCATAACGTCCATTTTAGCATTAATCCTAGCATTAAGATACAGAGTAGTCCCCATACACACACACATACACACATCTCTCTCACTTTGGGGAATAAAGTAATAGTAATTCCTAGGGTTTTTTTAAATAACTCTTCATATTTTATGTGCATTATTTAATTAATATAACTAGATAGTTAATCCATTACTTCATATTTCCTGTTTGGAATCTCGGTTAAGGCCTGCAGATTTTAAAAACTCAAAACAAGTAACTTCTCATGCATCCTTTTAGGCAAAAATGTTCTTGAAACCACAAGGACTAACGGATTCACTGTTGAGCATCATACTCCTCTACTGTTTTGAGGACAACATAAATTCTCACTAGTTTATAATTTAAGATTGAAAAGTAATACCTGGTTATAAAAACTCAAAGAACTGCACCAATAGCATACAAAGACAGCAATATCACACACGTGGAAATTTCCTGTAGGGTGTCAAAACAAAATAAATACTGGATGACAGAGATCTTAAATCAGCACATGAACATCATCCTGACTGTACTGCCAGCATTCTCTACAATATCCTTTCCAATAAGAGCACAAAAGCTTATATTTCTGTTGGGGGAAGAAACAGTGAATCTTAGATGTCTAAGACATCTTTTTCTTGTGTCTTCACTCACTTTGGTATAAAACAATTCATCACAGGTGTTTCTTTGTAAGTATATCAATCAATCAAATTTCTATGAGCCAATGATGCAACAGTGTCTCTCAAATTTACCTTTTCCATTCATGAAAAATTGACTCAGGAAGCCAGGAAAATACAGTAAAATGAAATAAAACATTAAATGAAGACCTTTCTGTCAGAGCCAGCAAAAAAGAGGTACACCAAGAGATTTGTCAAGTGCATTATTTACAGGAAAGACAACTGCTCAAACCACTAACCCCTTCCTTCAGTTCATATACATAACTCTGGAGGACCTAATAAGCATTTAAAATGCTAGTCCTAATATTGGTTGATAGCATATTGCCCAGTGTTTCCAACCAGCAGCTGGAAAAGCCTTTAAACAGCTTCTTTATTTAACTATCAGTTTCCTCTCTCTGCTGTATGTGGTTTCCATTGACTCTCTTTAAAATTTATCTAAAGCCAATGGATCAATCACTTCTGTGAAAATATATTCTGAACACCAATTTGAATAAGAGACCCTTTCACCATGTTTTTGACAACCTATTGCTAACAATGACGTTCTAACTATTCATTTTCTGCTGATATTTTTACTGACTGTTCACTGCAGACAGCACCTTCTGGGTTTTTTTTTTCCATTTAGTATCTGATGTCATATCTAAAGCTGTTCTTTTACAGCCTCTACATACCACTTTTTCAAAGTAGCAGGGGCATCTCATCTGCTCAATTACTTATTAGTGTTGCTAAAGAATACCATTTCCTCTCGTGGCTGATAAAATATTAATCAAAAACAGGAACAGAGTGATTTCCCAGTGTGGATGTCTTCTAATGGTAATACATGGAGCCTAAGAGAGATCTGGAGGTCATGTAATAGCTCTTGAAGGCAGGGAGGGGCTCAAAGATAGTAATGACATTGTATACTGAGTGATGAGATTGTATTCAAAGAGCACTGGATAGCTTAATTACTGCTGTTCTGTAAGAAAATATCACAAGTGTGATTACAAGGATGAATGCAAAGATTTATTGGGGATAACAGAACATGACTGGGAAAAAAAAACCCCTTTTGTAAACATTTTTGATCCTTCCTATTTCTCAGTATCCAACGTAGAGCCATATAGAGGTGGACTTTCCCAATTATTACTGTGTTTCATGTCCATCTATCAGTTAATCGTAGCAACAAAACAGTAAATAATTATCTGTTCATTCTGCCAGTTATTAAACATCCACCCCACCCTGCCTTTAGGTATTTTTGTTCTTTTTTTTTTCCCCTCATAGGATTTGAAAGAGGATGGAGGGATTAGAATGAAGAGAGGCAATGGAGAGATACATGGGAAAGTTGTAGAAGCTTGAAAAGGAGCCCAAGTATCCTTAGATATAATACTATAGCACCATTGTTTCCTTCTAAAGTTTTGATGCAAATACTCTTGACTGACTTGGAAAAAGACAGTTATCCTAAATACCTTCTAAACAAATAAATACTGCAAAATCATGGCTTTCAGTGGTGGTGGAAGTGTTTCAACCTGGATCAACCAGTAGACTCATTTTAACACTATGGAGTCACCAAAATAGGAGCCACTTTCTAGAAACTGTGTCATCAAACAAATACTGTTCAGTTGTGTCTGATGGCAGGAAAACCTACTCAAAATGCCCATCCATGGGCACTAATCAAGTCTGGTGGCAAGCCCATGTTCTGGCTTCCCTAGACCTGCCAGACCACTTTCCCTGTCAGTTTTGAAGATGAAAGGAGGACAACATAGAAAAAAAAAAGGGTATTTTTACCTCTAATAAATATATGTCATATTAGTATCATCCTTATGTGTCACAATACAGTGAATTCTTAAAGTGCTATAACACTGGACAAGATGAAATACAGCTTGAATCCAAGCTCAAGAACAAATGTCACCTCTTGGCACTTGTTTTGTAATTCTTTGAATGCAAGAAGGCATGAACAGTCCTGTCAGCAGTCAAAAAAAATAAATAAATAAAATAGGTTTTCATCACAGTGCATATACTAACTCACCTGACAAAACTTCATGCCTTGGAAAGTAATAACACCATCTAAATGATTAATGCAGTGGACAAACCTTTAGAACAAGCAAGTGGGAAAGATGGTCAAAAAAGATAATCAGTTAAAACTTCTTATTTAGTAGTAATATTAAGCACACAACGCTTTTCAGCTATGAATTTAAAACATTGTATAAAATATAAAAGCATAATTGATGTGCTGTCCAGTCATGGATAGGTAAAAACTGAGAGGCTAAAGTCACTCAAACAGGTCAGGAGCAGAATGAAGGTCACTTGACATTACTCACATTTACAATCCATTTTTCTTCTATTTTACACAGCACACAAGATAATTTACAATTCAGGGAAAAGGCTGAAAACACCTATGCAGGAAAAGTACAGTGGCAGAAGCAACAGCAAAGTTAATTCAAAATATGCAGAAGTCCCCTTTCACTTACACTATCACACATAGAAAACTATTTTTGTGTGGCAACTTGACTGTTCATTTAAATTAATTTTCCTCCAAGTAAATTAAAAGAAGAATTTTCTTCATGAAAAATTCAGTGTTGCCCCTGTGTGATTTTTTTGCCCTAATAAACGGGACTCAATTCTGTTCCAAGCACGACATCTCTGCTGAGGCTTCTGAGAAACAGCACTTAACATCAGCAAGACTTGAGTCTGCTCTGTCTCCTAAAGCAACAGTCCTTAATGAGGAGTGTGGGTGGTGAGCTGGTTTTGATAAGTAGTAATAGGATGAGCAAAAAGTAATATACCAACGGTTGATATATTACTTGACATGTCAATTGTTGGAGAGTTGCTGTATTGAATTTGTACCTACAGCAAACACAATACACAAGATTCTAATATACTGCAGTGTTTGCTACATATTTTCCAAGTGATTGTATTGACTTTGTAAACAAAGATTATATGAAAAAATAAAGACTCCTGTACCATACAATATTTACCAAGAGAACAAATCTATCATAGCTGGAAATAAAAACACAATTTCACCTGTGTCAGGAAAGGAGGAAATAAATTGACCATTTGAAATGAGATCAGATACTTCAGTTTGGATCTCAGGCACCTAAGAGAGTCTCCTTCTAGTGCAGGAGGTGATGATTATTTTAGTTTTAAACATTGCAGGGAGGAGAAGGATAAGACGGAATATCAAATGCTTAGAGTGAACAGTTCAGGTATTTCAACAAGCAAAATGAAGCAAAATGACAAATTCACACTCTCAAGCCTAATTTTCCCATAATTCATTTCCCATAGGAGTAGAACAAAAAGACCTCCAGCAAAGTCCAAAACCTTTTTCTTTTTTTTTTTCACTTTTGCAAAAGGTTGTGTCATTTAGAGAGATAATAAGGTGCTACCAAAGTGTTTATATTAAACAACATTTTATACCACTGCAGTATAGTAGCACAACACTGAGGTGAGAAGAAGGGACAAAAAAATCTCTTACAATAATTATGGAAGTGCTGTTCCAATCCAAGTGGAGATGCTCCAGCCAGGAGGTCAGGATAAGCTTCCACTTCATCCTTCCCCAGGTGGAAGACCAACAGCCCTTGGGAGCCACTCTTATTCTGTGATACTTCTCCCTCTCACTTCTTTCCCACTGGCTCTCCCACTCTTACCTTCCCTTCCTTATCACTTCAGCTGAAAGTGCCAATATCAGGGAGTTAAGGAAAAAACAATATTTTGGCCATGTCTGCATTACTGTCACTGCTGTGTTTGCATCTATACACGTCCCAGAGGCCAAGTGTTGGCTGGTTTGTTTTTGAGGAACAAACATATAAGCAAAGGCAAATAAATAGCATTTTTCTTTTTTGTGTGAACTTAGACCAGTGTTCACATTTTGTAAAACACTTTAAAATAACCAGTGCTCATCATAAGACTCTTGAAATACCTAGTAGAGCCAAAGATTACTGCTAAGAACAGATCTGTGAAAATAAAGGTCTGTATTGGACTTACTATAAGATCCTAACTGGACAGCAGAAAAGGTATTTTATGTTTGCTCCAAGCACTTTCTCTGTAAATGAAACAACTTGAGGAAAAAAAAAAGGAGCTTTTTCTTTTAAATAAAGATTACTTTACATGGGATTTCCCTCCTCCAACACCATCACTGACACAAATTTTGACTATTGCCTTCGCAGACTTCTTTTTGTTTGTGCAGCTCAGCTTAATCTTAGGAATATCTACAGAACTGAGAAGTTTTGAAGCTCTGTGTTTAGGTTTGAAGCTAATAGTGTAAAGTCAGCTCTTCAGTGTGCCAAAATATTTGTAAGCAACGTATTTTCTCAAGTAAAATAGAGTGGTGCCACCCTACACATTCTCCACACAATAAAGTGCAGGCAAAAAGGAACATGTTAGCTGTAAGCAAACTGTCATAAGCAGAGCACTGTATTTAATATTCAGATCAAGGCATCTCTGTCTCATCCCAGCAAACCCTTTTGACAAAAGCCATCCAATGTCTGCCAGCAGTATTGAGTCCAGCTGAGGACAAATTTCAAGATGAACCTGAAATCAATTTGCCATCAAATTTTCATGCTTCTCCCAGACTATCTGTGGCATTTTAATTACAAGCACCCTAGGCGGGGGGTACTACAGATATTGACACTTAGCTCCTACAATAAACTTTATTGGCAACCTCTGTCTGAATGCAGTACTCAACTAGAATAACAAGAAATATATGAGGATATCTAAGCAATAAGGTGGCATAATCACTTTGGAGTGGTTTTGTTCCAAATGGTGGACATCACTACTAAAGAAACTTTCCTGGATTAAAAAAAAAAATCTGTTTGAAGGAAAATTCACTTTTGTAATGAACTTGTACAAAATGCCAAGTCCTTCAAGAAGATAAGCAACACTTAGTTCTTTCCCCTTCTGATTTAATTTGGTGATGCTCTTATCCAGCATTTATAAATTCCTGAAGTCACGCCTGCTAGAAATTGGGTTCAAATTAAATCAGTGACAGGCTACAGAATCAGGGAATGTTTTTACATCTATTTCAATTTCCAGTCCTCAAGATTTCACTGCACAATTTATAAGGGCTAAATATCTTGGCAATTAGGGATCTAAGCTGGAGATGGACCAGTGACTTGCAAGTTCTGCAATATACAATTTGGAGCTTTTTGCAGTATGCACACACACAGTGTCTTACTGATCATAGTGAGGGCAAGGTTGCAAAGTTAACCTTTATTAAGTATTTTTCTGCTAATAACAGACTGACATAAACTGGTCTGACAGCTTAAAACCAGATTGTGAACCTGACTGTCCATCAGATATTTGCTGTGGGTATCCTGCAGTTTCTTAAATGAAGTATCAGCTTGACACACACAAAGAATAAACAAAGATTCTCAGGACGATTTTAAATGCTCTTGGGATATACATCCCTTCAACAATTGAAATAACAGACTTCAAATGTGAACATGGTTTGGGCAACATATTCTTTCAATTAGTTTTATTTCAGTATAAATATGCCAGCAATATGGAATCTAATGACACATGGGCAATTTCCTGAAATGGGGCACTACTGCTATTAAAGTTATCAGATCTGAGCTCCTAGACAGAGTTCCTCACACAGAGCAATGTATTCCCATTTGGAAGTGACTGCAGCTCTCAGTAGCCAAGAACAATAACGTTGTTTAAGCCACTCCCTGAGGCATAAAAAGCTCAAACACCTTTAAAAATTGGCGCGTGATAGATAATTCACCTATACATCACTTTACACACCCATACATATCACATAACAAAACCAAGGTAATATTTGTGCTGTGCTTTGAGGATGCTTTCATTACTAATAAACTGTTTTTCATAGATGAGCACTGAAACTTTAATGAACCGCTGGATATTGAAATACCTGTTACAAATCATTTAGTGATTCTGTTTTTAACTTCAGACCCCTACACGAGGAAAGGGGGGTTTAACTTTACACCCCATTTTTGGGTGCCATGCTGGGAAAACTGTGTCGTTTGAGACAGTTTATTTCAGGTACTTCTGGCACATGCATTAAGCTGACATATAATGGGAATATATTCACAGGTATTACACTGAATACAGAGTGTATTCCTAATAGAGGGAAAGGGGACTCAAGGAAAGCCATCAGCTACCTGGAGGTCAAGATTTCCCTGATGAGTAACTCAGTAGAAACTTCTAGCATTTTATGCCCAAGGTAAACTAAATACAACAGAGCTGGAATAAACAGTTCCTCAGGATAAAGAAAGGAAGTGACAGAAGCATTGCAAATTCTATGAAATATCATAAGAAGGAAAAATATGCTGGGTTTATGCCTCTGAAACAAATTAGGAAACACCAACAAGAAGCTCACTGACAACATTTCTGCACTTTCTGGCTTTCTTTCCAAGAAACACTCAGTTTAATAAGCTGCTCTGCCAAAAAGCACATCAGCTATATAATTTGATAGAGTTAATAATGGAATAGCTTCTAAGATTATGTTCCCTCAAGTTTTCAAGAATTTCACTCATCCAATCTCTTGCACAATGTACTCACATGTGTTTTGTACATTTAGTAAAGACAAAACTGAATTTTGCATGCAAGGCTATCATTTTCATTGTCATCAAGAAAAGTTAATTACTGAATAAATTGCAAGTTCAGAAATATAATGCATTAGGACAGAATCTATCCTTTTTGCCTGAAGAACCTATTAAACTTCATCTCGTTAGCAGACTGGAAATCTTAATTAGCATTTTGTTTTGGACAAATCCTTGCCAAGTTTGCAATGTCTGTTGCAAATATAAAAGGAGAGGGACTCAGCAGATGAGGGTTTACACAGCATCATTTCTGAGTATTTCATAAAATCTGACAATATAATCTCTGACTTAAGAAACCAGAAACTGTGAGCAGTTTTTCTGCTTGTCTATATTCTACTCAGCTCTGAATTCCTTTTCATTTATCAACCAATGAGCTGTTACAAAGCTACATATATTTAAAATCTTAAAACTATGTGGTTAACTGTGCAATATGAGTTTCTACCAAAAAAAAAAGGGGGGGGGGCATTTTTGTTCCTTGCACAAATGCCATCTCATAGCTTTCCCACTATAGCTGTCACAAAATATACAGAAGACAAGACTGGAAACAATCCAGGAAACAATCAGGTTTTAACGCTTAACTTGATGAATTTCAAGTGAGTTTATCCTTTAAGTTTTTGTTTGGTAGTTTTTTTTTCTTCAGTGAAAGAAGCAAACACAACACTTTAGGGAAGATTTATATTCATGATTTCACTTAGGATTTCCAAAGAACTCTTACTTTCTAGATTTGGGGAGTCAGCTTTTTCAAATTATTATTACAACATAGGAGGAGCTGTGCAGCTACAATCCCACTAAGAGTTAGTCCTGTTAGGACTAAAAAGATCACACTCCTTCACCACTTACTTGCTTCTCTTACTAACTTACTCCCTGATCAGCCACAAATTCTTGCACAGTTTCTTCCCAGCTGGATCATGCACATTTCTAGGGATGTGATGATCATCCACAGACTTTTGGATCTGAGGAAGTTTTGACGAAGGGATACATCCTTCTAAGCAGGAAGTATTGCCAGCTGAATTCCTTCCCTATTTATAATGTAGAGCAGAAAAAAAACATAAGACTATCTTACCCTTTTCAACGTGGCACCCAAATCATATTGGCAAGTCTAAGTACACACACACATAACCTTTCAAACCCTAAATCATTTTGGAATCTAAGACAAGTGCATAAAGGGACAGCAGCATGAAACAACAGACAGGTTACACACATAATGGGAAAAGCCAAGCAAGGGGTCCATAGTAGGCTCAAAATCAACAAAAAGCCCAAAGAATGAATGCAGTCAGTGAGTGATTGCAGATATTTCTAAAAACATTTTGAAGGGGTGAAAGGAGTGGAAGCCAATTTCAGTGGAGGTGAGGTTGCCAGTAGTTAAAGATCTCCTGAGAAGTAGCTGATTTCTGACCTTGGTAAGAAAAAGAAGTTTAGCAAACTAACTCATTTTTTAAATTAGGGTGGTCAGCAACATAGTTGAGACTTCTAATCACCAAAAAGGTTGTGGGGGGGGCAGGAAGGGGTAGTTTATTTTAATGCATTATTATCCCCAGGGTCTCTCTGTATGGGCAAATGAAAGCTTAAATGACCCACTGCATAAATTAAATCTCTCAAAGACATGGCACAATAGAAGATTGATGCATAAAGACTGGGCATAAAATAGCAGGATAGCTGCAAGGCCATAACCACATCTTGCTATGACATTACAGACTTGGGGAGCTTAACATCTTGTTTTGAAGCTATTGCTCAAGGTAAGACTTTTAAACCTGTATATTAAAACTAATGAGCTAAATAGGCCATGCATTAAAAAACTAAAATCTGGTGTCATTCTTGGAAGAGTGAAGACAAGTATGATCATTTTTTGCTCCCCTGAATGTTGAATTACAGTGATTAGATTCTTCTACAAGCTGCATTAATTTGTTATTTGCATGGAAACAGTGTAATAGGAAAACATTTTCCACATTAGTGCAACAGACAGCTTTTATGCCTGAGCTCTATAAAGAATAAATTTGCAATTTTCCAGGAAGAAGTAAGGTAATGAATAACAGGAATTCCAGTGTGGGAATACTACTTCTCTGTACAGTAGCCATTTCAATTAAATATACAAGATTTGAGACTACACCATTTTCATTGCTGTCTCCTAAGAGGCACTGGTTTGCTTCAGCCATGTGGTCAGGTATTTTCAAATAATGTAAGAACAAGTTAAATTTTAATAATCAGTAAAGACAGTGAGGTCCCAAAAGAAGACTTAGTAAAAACAGGCTGACATACAGAAATATGCTAAAATAGGCATAAATGACTCATGATTCATGTTCCATATTCTTGAACATGTTCAGACCTAGAGTGTGGATATTTTTTCGTGTTTTAATCCAGTAGTACTTGCCAATTCTATTTACCAAGAGCATTAATGAGGACTCTTTTTTCCTGCTGCAAAAATCTCACTTTTTTTTTTACAATTAAGGAAGGGATAGACACAGCTAAAAGCCAAAATTAGGGATAATGGCTCAAAGCCCAATACGGTATTTTATCAGCTTCAGCAAGGGATGAATTTCACACATTTTTTTCTATTTTGTTAGCAAATAAATAGGCAGGCTACTGCTGTTTCCTGTGACCAGGAAAGCTGCTGAAATGCTCACACTAAGTTCTTTAGAGATATCTGCTGCTACAGTAGGTGATTAAATCCAAAACTTGTAATTTTTTTCTTCAGATTTTCTTAGATGGCAGACATCACTGTTTACTCCAATGTGCCTTTGTAGAAACTTCTCATTTTTTTTTAAATTAATTTTTAATAACTTTAACATAAAACAGTGCTTTAAAAGATAATAGCTCAATATTGAGATCCAAAGGGCTTTCCACAATGTCCTGCATCTTTAACCTGCTGTCACTGAAGGCAGCCACACCACCCTGCTGCAGGACTTCCTCCCTTTTTCAATTATCAGTGGGCTACAGTTAGTATTTCTATTGGTTTAGTTCTACTGAATGTAGAATTGTATGCTAATTGTAAATGATGGGAAAAAAAGGAGAGAGAAAAAAAAAAACCTTGAAAGGTTACTGAACATCAGGATAAAGGAAAAAAGAAACAGCTTTTATAAAACTAATATTTGTATCCCTGTAGTGTTAATTATGCCCCGAATTTTAAGGAGATTTTAAATTGCCTCTTTCAACAGATGTTCTCGTAAAAGAATGGCTTATTTGGGAAATGACAGGTCTTTGTCAAAGCTTACCCAGTGGAATACAAAAATTAGTACCAACTAACTATAGCCCCAAGTATTACAAACTCTTTATTCTCAACAACAGTATGACACCCCCATTAGCAGAGAGCTTACTAATTGTATATATATATATATGTAAGGTATCTTAGCTATAAAGCAACAGCTGGTTCAACACCCCTAGTGCAGTTGATACACTCCCCTCTTCAGAGCTGGTCTTAGTGAAATCAGTCATACTTAGAAAGTGGTTTGATGACAGGAAAAACCCAAAAAAATACCAAAACTCATTCAAACCCCTAGAGATACACTGAAATCTGCCCTCAGGCTGCCTCTTCCCTTCCTTCATCTTCCAAATTATAGGACGATTTTCAAAAAGTGATCAAATATCAGTCTACTTCTGATAGCTATGAATATTTAAATGCCAGAAAAAACACCCCAAAAAACCCAAAAAACTCCACCAATGAACAACAACCAATCTCGGATTTCTTTTGAATGCAATGCTATATCTTGGGTGTTTGAAGCAATAATAGAAAAAAATAGCATAAAGCAGATTTCAGACAAGCAGATGAAAACACTCACACCAAAATCCTAATAACTAGACCCGAAATGAGAAATTGACTGCTATGGTATAAATCAAATTTAATCAAAACTACGAGAATCCTGGATATTAATTTTGACAATCCATTTCTCACATTGTGGGTTAAACCTGAAATTATTCCACCAGATAAATTTGAACAGTCTTGTGTAGTTTCCACACGAAGTAACCCCCCTACAATTAATCCAAGTTGCTATTGCTACGGAGTGCAACTCTTTGGGCATTCAGATTTGTCTGCTTCTTTTTAGTACCAGTGACTTTCTACCTATTTGGCACTCATCCTTAGAATATAATAGGTTTGGTACTGCCTTTTTCATTTTCAAATTCATGGTTGCTTGGTGGTCTTAATTTTCTCAGGGTATTCAAAGATGACAGATTAATCGGTGGTTCTTTGCAACTATGTGGGCAGATCTTTAATGGAGCTCATTAGTTTATATTAGTGAGCAGCATACTGAGATGTGGAAGCTGTTCCTAGAGGACAACACTTCTACCGCTAAATTCTTTAAAATAAAATAAACCAAAATTTAAATCCTCAATTCTGTGATCAAATAAATACCAATTAGGTCAATTTATACGAAGAAGAAACAAAGTAAATTCATTATTCAGTATAAACATTAAAGAAAATTCCAAAGGGTGTTTTGGTGCTACAGTGTGGGGTTTTCTACCAAAGTCAGCTGTCCTTAATATCAGAAAAAGGGAATCTTTTGAGATTTCCCAAGCATACCTTGTACATCTGTTTATCATCTAGGATACCCAGTTATACAACAGGCTGCCACTCAACCCAGCAGAGAATTCTGTGGTGTCTCCTATCATAAAAAGCCCTGAGCTAGAACTGGATTATGAAAAAAAAAATAATAATCACAACATTAAATGCAAGTTTAGCTTGGCATTCCACCAAAAAAACCCGGGACATTTCTATTAACACGGCACACATAAAAGGATTTCATTTTACACAAAACATTTTTTATTTAACTTTATTGGACTTTTTTCCAGCACCTGCTTAGGTTTCCAGGTAACCACGAAGCTTAATAAACCTGTACAGTGATAATTAAACACTGTAAATAATTTATCTGCCTAATCTCCCTAACTGGCCTTTTATTCCTTTGTAGAAGAGTGATCCTTGCTGGCATTCTGAATAAGGTTTGCAAAATAAGTGCAGCGAGGAGTGGTAGCACAAAGTGGATTTGCTCTCAATAATGTATGAAGCCACATGCTGGGTAGAGGAATCCTCACAAAAGTGGCACCACAGCAATCTGTTCCTTTCATCTGCAGCCAGCATTTAAAGTGAAGGTGCTGCTCCGAATCAAAAGCACAATCACTCATTTGTGAGCAGATGTCCTTCACACGGCAGGCAGCGCTTTTTCAAAACAGGGCCGAACAAATGCACTGCTGTGAGACAAGTTCCCCTACCCATTAAAGAAAGAACACAGTATATATTAATTTAGCAGGTTGTTGAATGTTTTAAAGTAGGATTTATGAAGCGGAAAAAGCATGTGGCGAAACAAAATGGCTTTCCAAACTAAAATATGAAAAACCTCCTCCAGTTATTCATTTGCAAAATGCAAGAGTCCGAGGCTCACGACAATAGTTTATGCAGGAAATAAGATGAAATGTGAGCTGGGTGATTTTCCACACTACACTCAGATTATTAACTAAAAGAGGCCATTAATTTGATAATATGTTCGTGATGGCAAGATTGCAAGCATATGAATTCTCTGTTCATGTTTGTTGATAGAATTTAAGACTAAATCGAAGTGAACATTGTTTAAAGCTGTTGGGACTCTACACCACTCAGCAGAGTAAACCTGAGAGCTGCTAAGAAAGTGAGTTCTGACACTTTTGATTAAATAGATTTTCCTAGTTCCCTCTGCATGTACAAACCTTCTTTGGAGAGCATTTCTTTTTCTACTGAAAAAACCTTCTGGATGTGGTCCATGCACACTGTGGTAGACAAAGATTCACACTGACTCCTGTGTGAGCCAGGCTACAATCTTTGTTATGAAAGTTACAGTGGTTGCTCTTCCCATTTTTGGAGCACATTCCTATTATATGCATTAAAATATAGATTTTAAAATAACATGCAAAACCTTTAATCCCTACTCATAATAATTTCAAGTTCCAAATTTAACCACTACAACTACCTGCCAGTTACAGCAATTTCAGCAACACAGACCTTTCAAAAGCAGTATGTTATCAAAGGAAGGCATTCAAGCCAAACCTATCTGCAATCACTAAGAGGCAGCTGCGTCCTTTAAGTGTATTTTTTTCATTAATATCTATTGGTTAGGTCGTTCTTCTGTCTCTTTTTCACAGTCCTCTTCTAAGAAGAAGCAAGCTACAGTACATGCACCATAATTTTAGCCCTGTCTGTCCAGCCCCCCCAGTCCCACCTGCAGCCACAGCCAGTCTGTGCAATGCCCTCCCACCCACCACCCCTGGATGTGAAGCCTAAAAGCTTCCTGCACCTTCTCTTCCTTCTTTCCTCTCATTTCCCATCACACGGCTTACAAACACATCAATATTTACAATTACTTTATCCACATTAAATAAACACGCAGAGTTTTTGCTGCCCACACAGAAAAAGGTTTGATTCCTTCTTGCAGAAACATGCTATTACTAGCAGTATAATTATTATAAGGCATACTGTAATTTAAACCTGAATCTGTTTATATATGCATGATTATTATACCAGGAGTCATTTGTGGAGAGCACACAGATAAAAATGCAGCTAATAACTCTTACTGTAATGATTAATCAATTTATGAATATATTATTTAAACTAATAGTTCAGGTAGGGTATCTTAAACAAGTTACAGAGTACATCGACCAATTCAAATACCAGCTACCAGATCAATAAGAAACTCTAAGTAACTCTAGGGAATAGGTACACTTGCATAAGAAACTGTGAATTTTTAAAATACTTCTACTGGGAGAACAACCTCATCAAAAATAATTGCTTTAGGCCATTATCTTTGGATTTTGGCAAACTGTATGGTAAACCAGAAACTGAAATCAGAATTTGACACTGTATAACAAACTATTTTTATATATTAATTTTTTTCTTTAATCTAGTCAAAGGAAAATAAATACCTGATACATCTGTTCAGCTTTTCAACTCATTAGTATTTAAACTGCAACATGGTTCATGTAACCCATGAACACACTCTCAAGACTATGCCCGAGACTCAATATCAATGAAATATATTTATTTATAAACATAAAATATTTTTCTCCTAAAAGTTACAAGGGGAAAAAAAAAACAAAAAGGAAAGAAAGAACTTTAAGCCAAGTGTTTTTAAGGCAAAATTAGAAGGGAAAAAAAAAACCAACCAGCAGTAAACCCAGGCAAAAAATTAAACAAACAGGTACCTAGTCAAACCTGGCAGTTTAGCTTGTTGGCAAGCACCATGAAAAGGTCTCTGCACTTGATTTAGTACTTTTTAAAATATGAATACATAACTTTAATCTCTCAAAGAAGGATTTTTAATTAAAGGTACCCAGTGCAAATTCACTAAGTAAGCCGCTGCCCCGCTCTGCCTCTGATGCTAAAGGTGTGCTTTATCTCCGTTACGAGTGATACTGCATTTTAAAAATTAATTAGTAGCTTGCAAGAACAGCCACACATTATTGAGTAAGTACCAGCATTTAAGTGAAACAGATGAAATATTGGTAAGCAATGCAGACCACAGTATAAGTATGTGAAGGGGGTCATAGGCTAATCCCTATTGATTTTCCAAGTATGCGTACAGCACCGCTGGGAAAGGCCAGTTCTGTTGGCAATCAGCTAGCACAAATACATTATAAATCTTACTGTCCACCTTCACTGATCAGTGTCACTTACTTCCTCCACTAAAGACCAGGAGGAAACTGCAACAAATCCACCGACAAACAACGAGGAGAGGATTTTAAAACCCTTCTCCTAATGCACAATTTCAGAGCGCTCGTGATGCACGTTAACGTAAAGCAGAAACGAGTTTCAAGGAGCAATATGGTACATGTAATAACTGTTCAGAGAAATAATCCACAAGAAAACTGCTGGACCACATAGAGGAGGAACACAAATAATGATGAACAAGTCATTCACATTAATCTCACAAGCTAACATGAAAATCTGGAGCAAACACATTTGCCTGTTGACGGAGGGAACTGAAAGACATGAATTTCCCAAAGCTGAGGATGACATTGCCCTAGCAGAGAAGGAGCCAGCAGACTGCTGTCTAGAGCTATGCACCATAACCACCTTTTAGTGAAAGATTCACAACACTGCAGAAGAAATAAGCAGGGTCAAGCAGCAGCAAAGAGCTCCAGTGGCCATAAGGTAACTCCTGTATGGAGCACAATGAGAGTTCAAGGCTTAACCAATGGACTTAACATGCTCAAACACATAAATGAGGTACTGAAAAGCATAAAATGCAACTTATTTCATGTCATTGTTACCATTTTCAGAATGAATTTCTCCATGGAAGGGTTGCTAAGCATTGGAACTGGTTGCCCAGGGAGGTGGTGGAGTCACCATCCCTGGAGGTGTTCAAGAAACAACTGGACGTGGCACTCAGTGCTCTGGTCTAGGTGATGAGGTGGTGTTTGGTCAAAGGCTGGACTCAGTGATCTTTGAAGTCTTTGCCAAGCTAAATGAATCTGTGATTCTGTGATCTCAGTAGGTATATGAAATTAGATTGATAGGCTGATCCAGAAATAATTAGCACTTACGTAAAGGAATAGAGGAGCTTTAAAGCAAATACTCACTAATTGGAGGAGCTGATATAGTTAAACACAATTTGGTTAGGTTCAGATCGGTGAGAAAATTGTATTTAAACTGGTTCTGTACTAACTAAACAAAGAGCAAACATCAAGTTGCACTAATTACTCAGTAGATGAGATATTCTGAAACAAATGCTGCCATTGGGGAGGGAGGTTGTGCTACAATTGACAATTCCAAAGTAGCTGCACATTCTGTATCACAGGGAATACAACATGCAATTCACCACTGTCTTAAACATAACATTTAGCAGTTCTCTTTGTTGAAAGTGGGGAAAAAAAAACAAACAAACATCAGCTTCCCCTACAAATCTGGAACACTCCTGAATATAACTTCTATGGTATTGGCTTCCGCTGGAAAGCCAGCCTACATTCACTTTCGGTGCAGATTGTGTTTGTAGAAAGTAGAATATGAAATGAGCTCAAAATTTCCATTTAAAATATCACTTAATGGAATTTTAAACTGTCTAAGAAGATGGATACACTGTGTTTGTTTTCTCCATTAATGATCTATAAAAAGAATGGAATAGCCCATAAATACAGTACTTTTTTTGCAACACCCTTTACTAAAAATGCTACTCCTTGTGTTTATCATTTATATCCTCATACACAACCTCAAAATTGATTACACTTTAAACCATACATAACTTGCTGTGTTTTTCATTTTGAGTCATATTGCAAACACTTTTATAACTCTGCTAATATATTCCATACCTTGTATTCTTATTGATTATGAATATTTTCTAAGCAGATTTTACTGCTTTTCAAATAAAAAATGTTAGGTATTTTAAAAAAAGTGAAAATAGTATCACAACTCATATACTTTTCTTCCTTGTGATAATTCTAATACAAAAATTGTTCGCAAGAATATTTGCAGACTATCATTTTTCACATTTTAAACTCAAGAAATGAAATGGGAACAGCTATTAATATAAGGTACTTCCTAGGCTCTATTTTTTTTCTTTACTCAAATCTCTATTTAAGCTGCTGGGCTGAATCCATAATCATTTTGAACACTTAAAAAAAGTAATATACTAAAGGAGTGTCCATATAAAACATCATGGGTTTATATCAGGTATACATTATCTTTCCTAATTACTATTGCAGTTTGCAGACTGAAATACAATTTATATTTAGGATACGATTTTGCTATTAATTATCAAATTGAAAAAAATAAAATCTTGCATTATAAATTCTCTCTTGGAAATTAATGTTATTCTTTTTTTCCATAATCCTATCACACAAGCAATAAGTGCATTGCAGCATGAACACTTTAATTTTTCCAGTTAGTTTTGAGCAAGCCCAGAGGTGAGGTTTAATAAGGATCAATGGCACTTTATCTGGGACAGGGCCACTTCACAGCATGCAAATTACACAGTAACACTTAAAAAAAGAAATAGATTTAATTAAAAAAAAAAAAAGTAGAACCACAGGCTCTGGAAATTCAATTAAAGGATTTATGCAAAGGTTTGCTAGGTTTTTATATGCAGTTACTGCTTATATAATGAGCTTTTCATATTAAAAATCAATAGGTAATCTAGAGTAGAAGATCATCCCCTTAAATACATTTTTGAAATCAATTTGAAAAATAGTCCATCAACTGCTGTGACTACTCTTGCTGCTTCGATTAGACTAAGAGCAATATTTAGATTGTAAGACGTGCTATGGAATACCTATGCTTGGATTTTGCTTTCAAGTGTTCTTATACTTTTAAGTGCCCAAGCTAATCATACAGTAATTCAAGTCTGTGTACAATGGATAAATAATTAATTTAATTACTAGCAAGGGCATAAATGCCCTGAAATATGTGAAAAAGCGAGGCACCTAATAGCACAATCTGAAAATATCCTGAATATGTGCAAAAACCTACATCAAGGAATGCCTTTGCTATCCTTCTCCTCAGCCTACCCACCATTTAGCACACCGAGATAAATATTTCTGTTTATAACTTATTAAAGTCACCGGCTAAGGAAGCAATTAGCCTAACACTTGTCTGAAGTGCAACTTTCACACATCATGAATTTAAAGATGGATCAGGTCCTGTGTCCTTCAGGTTTAATCTAATTTGCCAAGATGCTGTAGTGATATAAGATCATTATACTCAAGTCCAAATATCCTAGTTAATATTCAGCACTTATCACAAATTCCCATCTCAAGCAAGCAAGCAAGCACACCTTCAGAATGCAGGGAGATGGACCCATTGCATCAGCACTTCATCTGCATCTGACTAACCAATGGCACAGAGTTTGTAAATGTTCTGAGGTGAACATTGTAAAGCACTCAGTGTCCTTTTCCTCTACAAACAGGAGCAAAGCAGTGAGAGTTCCCAAATGCAAAGAATCCAAGGGATTCACTGGCAGCACGGGCTGCTGGTGTTGTTGCAGCATGAGAGTCTCCACACAGCAGAGGATAAACAGCACTCCTTCCTTGCACGAGTAGAATTTTCACATCTGTTCCCATCTGTCTGTAGTTATTTCCATTTCAGTCCTTAATTTACCACCAGGTTGTTAAACATGTATTTTAGCCACTGGGAAATTCTTGGATTCTCCTGTAATAGGCTTGCACATAATGCTAAGGCACAGTTTCAGGTGCTCAGGAAATGTAGATTCTAATAAATAGGTTCTAAATAATGAAATAATGAGTGCTCTTTCTTCCTCTTTATTTCACACATTCATACAATAGGGAGGAAGAAATCTTTGTTTCTCCTGTTGGTTATACTTTCATATATATATATTCACATATATGTTTCGTTATCTTAATTCAATACTTCAGAAGAAACATAATTCCTTTATAAAAGGTTTGGAAAATGGTTCTGGTGTAGAGCTTCAATACATGAAACAAAGCAGAATGACAACCATGAGAGTCAGGGATTAGACAAAATTTTCTCTATCTGTAACATGCTCTGCCAAGCAAAGCATTTCAGCTATGAAATATCCTCAGAGGCAAATACATTACAGGAAAGTTTCAGAGAGAGAAGAAAAATAAATAGCAGCTGAAAAGTAACTAACAGTTTTCAGTTAAAATAACAATATTTAACAATGAAACTATACTGTTTGGAAAGTGAATTTACCAATAGCTTCCCTGTTAAAAGTTCATATTGCTTAAAGCTGCCTCACCAGTAACACTCAAAATTCTGCTTCAGTACTACATTCTTTCCACCCATCCTGCATCATTGCAGAACAGCACAGAGCTGAAGCTGCAAGAACAAATACCCTTGCTGTCATTTCTCTATTAAGTCAGTTAAATATCTTCATAAGCATGCTCTGAAGCACATTTCTTTATTGGATTTCAATTGTTTCTTAAAAGAAAAATCTCAAAGGAATCAAAGAAAAATGTTTGCTTACTCTCATTTCAAAAGAAATGTGGATAGAGCCTAGTGCAGCGATCTTTTTCGATAGGTTTGGAACAAAGACGTTAATGAACAGTAGCTTTATTTTAATCTTTCTTCCTCCTCACTGAATTTCTCACACGCACCATATTTTTCTACACTTTTGCATTTTAAACACAGTGTAAGTACATGAGGGGATCAAAGAGTTTCAGATGAATCTGAAGAGTTATAGCAAGGGTAACGAGGGTCCTTAGTTTCTAATGACAGAAGCATATGCTCTCAACTTTCTAAACTGCATCCAACTGAGTCATTTATCAAGGCCTGAAACTTTTTCATTATTTAAAGCACTACGACAGCTTTCCACTTGATGCCTTGGAAGTACACAATAATAGAGACTCTATATAGTCATTAATTATAATATCAGCTGGTTGATGGAGTTACTGTACTTGCTGCTTGGTGATTTCATTTTTAATTGCAGCAGGTGGCGTGGAAATAAAGTGATGTACTGACACACACGGTCACCTCAATAGTATTTTCCTTTTTTATGTATGGATAAATGCAACTTGGCTTTTTGAAAATTCCGTCTGTTTTATATCCCATTGCACACAGTAGCTGCAAGGAAAAATGAGCACACAGAACACATTGAAAATGAGGTGCTGATAGAAGACACACTGTCCCTATCTTTTTCCTTTCCAAATATTTAAGATACTGGTTCCCCCTCCCCTTTGTAAAGATTCACAATTTCCAAACACAGCTGCCATAAATAACAGTCAGAGCTTCATATTATGTGCAAGTTCTTTCTTCTTATTTTTGATCTTACAAAAGTATTTGGATAAGTAGCCACTTTTGAACTCCACAAAGCTAAAAACAAAGATGCAGTTAAGCAGAATTAAACTTGAGCTCTATTAAATTCTATGACCATTCTACAAACGAGTGTGTGATATTCTAAATGGTGTATTCTACTTTTTCTTCTGTTTTGGAATTAGTCCTATATGCTCCATTGCTATAGTAATTTACTAACCCATATATCCATAGATTTTTGCAATTTAAAGATTAAGACAGCAATAGTGTGAGCTGATTTATCCTTTTGTTGTCTTCAGATTGCAGTAGTATATGCTTTCAAATAATCCTCATTGTTCTTATGATAGTCCACTCTTAAAAGTGTATTTTCCTCCTCTGTAATGTTTTCATTTCATTAATCTCTAATTTAACAGATTAGATAACTATTACAGGAGATTTTGCTGCTATAGGCTTTCCATGAGATTGATAGGTAATAAAAAGTGGTGTTTCCTAATGGCCACAGACATCCATCTTCTACATAAATCAGCAAACTCCCTTAAGAATCCCTTATATCCAAGTCATAGATCAATTGTACTCAAGCCTCATTACAACACACACACTCTGTTCTCTGAAATAAGGCTGTGCTGCCTTAGCTCAAAACTACATTAAATGTAATTAATACAGCTGTGATGTAAATGGACACAGCATTAAAATGTATGTCCCCAGGGACAAAAGGTCGGGAAGGCAGCTCTATGCACTGTCATGCACAGCACACATGACTAGGGAAAATTTTAGCACACTTCCTAGCTTAGGATTTATAGTGGTTACTCCATAAAATTGTGAGGCTACAGTACCAGGAGCAGGGAGCCAGTTTGGCCAGCACACTCCTACAGCTGGATACTGGCTCTTCTCTAAAGGAAGATCCCATCTTGGATATCTTCTCTTAACATGATGTTAACTCCCACCTTCAAAAAAAGCTACACAAACATCATTAGAACTCCAAAACTTCAACAGAAAGGATGTTTATCGTAAATATTGAACATAGAGAAAAATCCGAGGTGATGAGAATTGCTAGTCTGTGCATTAGGTGAAAGTTTCCAACAATTTAATGCTTTATTTGCCTAAATATTGTATTCCAATGTGGCTTGGAAGGGAATGCTGTAGAAAGAAGAAAACAGTAAAGAAAAAGGGACTGTGTTGTTAAATATAAAATTTTATTTAGTGGATTGATTTCCAGAATGGGCTGGTATGACTTCTGGAAAGCAAATAATAGAATTGGAGCTCATAATCAGAGGCATTATATCCATAAAGCAACCTGGGAATCATTGCTATGAGGTATTTATTATCTGACATACATAACATAAATAAATTTATTCTTGAAATGGCCTAATTTTTCTGATCTCACCTTCTTAGGAAGATGTCTTGCATCCTCCTTTTAATCCAGTTTGTACATCACTACTACAGTGGCCATTCTGTACGTTCAAGGCAGAAAAGCAGGTCTGGGTTGGTTAATAATATAACTGAGGCATGAAAATATGCAAACAAACCCTTGAGTCAAACTGCTCTCATGTGTGTCAAGATCCACAGCACTGATGAGGGAACAGTATTTGGCACCTTTTGCTCACAAGCACAGAATTTCAAGGGATTGAGTTCTCCGTGGCCTGGGTGCTGCTGTTTCCTACTGCAGATTCAAACCTACAAAGTGCAGAGCAACTGCATTTCTCACGCTGTAGGACCACCCCTTGTTATTCCTAATACAAAATAAAGGCAAAAATAACTACAATAATGAGCTTGGAATTTGCCCACATTCATTCTTTCATCGTTTGGCTTCATTGTTCCTTTCTCTCTCCTTGTCATTTTGGCTTCTTTCTGGTTTTGTGGAATCTTAGCCCAGAGTACAAATAATGCAATGCAACCCAAACAGCACACGCCATGTGCATCATAAACATGAACATTTCAACAGTCTTCACACTAACTATTCTGACTAATAGGTAGGATTAGACATTGCATCTATTTTGCCAGCTAGTTTATTGCTTTCTTTGTCCTGTTTTACTCTTCTGTCATCTCCCATAAAAGAACTCAGACATTCCTACAAGGGTACCAAGCAGTAACACTGTATTACATTCTCAAAGGCTGAACAGTCTCATGTGCTGTTGTGTGTTACACAGATGTAAGAATTATTAACAATGAGCTGAGACCCAACAGTGTCATATGATCCAAATGCAAACCCTCAAGGACATTTATTTCCTCCATTTCAGTGGGTAATTAAGCCTCTAAGCCACCCACAAAGATTACACTTGTAAAAATACTTAACCATTTGTGCCTTAAAAACAGTTATACTGCAAAAATGTTTTTGCATCTATGAATATGAAAACAAGTGAGACAGTCTGCAAAATGGAACTCTTGTATACTGAATCACCAAATCCAAAATGTGGTTGCCCCCACTAAAATGAAGTAAAAAAAAAACCTTACAAACCAATCCATAAATGAGTAATATTAGCAACAGTCTCAAAATTAACACAAAACGTGGCTTTTAGATTCACACAGCATTAAAGAAGACATCCTTTCCAGTGCCTCATTTTTGCACTGGACACGATTCCTAATAATGTGTATCATAGTTGAAAGACAGTATAAATACACCTAGGCTACAACAGCTTTGTTGCTCTGTCCCCTGCCATGAATGGAAGCAAGAGGAAACAAGTGTAGTGTTGGTTTTCCTTTTGAAGACAATCTCCTTTAAAGCTGAAGGAAGGTTAGGCAGTTACAGAAATCATGCAACACACATTTCTCATTAAAAAAAACCTCTGGAAGCTCAGCTATCACGTTGAAAGGAGTTGCTGAGGTTTTTAAATACATAAAAAAGGTCTTGCAAACAACTTCTGAAGACTAATTCAGAATCTTTTGATCCTCAGTAAGAGCCAAGCAGATCGCCTGATAACTGTACATGCTGTCCTGGCAGAAATACACACAATGGGAAGGGTGTGTTTCATAAAATTACCTTCACAATGACTGTCTGCCACCCCCAGAGTAACAAACAATTGGTGTCCATTACAATCCCAAGTCAGAAATTGTTAAAACTAAGATTATATTGCACCATAATTACAGAAAAGTGAGGAGCAAACCAAAAGTGAGGATGTATCTCAATCAATACCAGCAAGAAATTAACCAAAAGAAGACGTTTGAATCATCTATATTATAAAATGTTTCCACTGTCAGGAATCATTTGCTTGCCATACATACAGCCTCTGAAAAAAGATGGAATGCACTTCATGAAACCATGATCATCCCTTTTCCATTTAAAAGTCACATGAACTGACTCTCCCAGAACCATGAGGAAAACATGACCTGTTGGGATGGGGAAAGCCAAGGTAGTCCTGTTCCCCAAGTGCATTTTTTAAACCTCAAAATACTGGGGAAAGTACACACTACTCACTCCCCAGAGAAATTATTCAGCATGGCTTTCCTAATCTACCAGTTTACTTCCACAGATTTATGATCTATATTGTCA
Organism: Neopelma chrysocephalum; assembly: GCF_003984885.1. NCBI lineage: Eukaryota > Metazoa > Chordata > Aves > Passeriformes > Pipridae > Neopelma > Neopelma chrysocephalum. Next base: position 1,158,819 of record NW_020897728.1, read on the forward strand.
TTATTAATACAGGCATTAACATAATCCAAATACATCAAGTCATCAGGGATTGGTGAGAAAAGCACAGACATTTGGAAACAGAACGAGAGCAGAAAAATCTCTAAATTAACATTCCCAGCAACCCAAAAAGCGTTTGCTTTATTTCAGAATCAATACAACTTGAATATGCTTTTGGGTTTTTTTTCTTTTGTTTCCTAAAATAGCTCACACACACAAGGCAACATCCTGATTAACTGATTAACAAATATAGACAGAGAACTCACATTGCTGTGCTTCTCTGGGAAACTAAGAGTTTCAGTTTAGCAATGTCTACGTCGAGCTTTTATCAGCACTAATTTCAATGAAAAAAATGGTCGTAAAATTCTGAACAGAGGGAAAACAGACCTTAATTAAGCAAAGTGTTATCTCTTTCTATTATAATGAAAGCAAAGTTACAGTTATATTTTTACCAAGATTTTTTCCCACTTAATGAAGACATTATCCATGAGTTTTCAAAGTCACTTTACAAAAGAGCATTCAAGAGACATTAAAGTCAGCTTAAACTAAAAAGTCTTTTTGAAGTCAATAAACAATAAAAAGAACAATGAAAAGACAGCCTTTGATCTCTTCTTACTCTAAAGTCTTTAATTTCTGTTTTAATCTACTAGATGCATTAAGTCTTGTTTTCAAATATTTTTCATCTGCAAAGTACAGCGAGCCTGCCTTGATTTTTTTTATTCATATATATTCTTACTGTATTAATGTACACTTCTCATTACCAAGGATGGGTGTCATCAGGAAGCTCTCCCACCAAAATAATCAGCAAAAAGTTTTAAAATTATTTTTCATTCTCTTCTCTTTTAAAATTTCTTGAAAAAGGAAGGAAAAAATGCAAAAGGAAAAAGAAAACGGCATCTTCAGCTTTGAAATTTGTGAGATCAAAGGCTATAATGCACATAGATTTTTTTCCAAAGGATAAATTATTAATAACGTGGGTGAACACATACTGGTCAATACATGGGCGAACACATACTTGTCAATAACATGGTCAAAGAATGGTAAGTTAAGAGCATCTCTCTGCAGCCAATTACAGCTTATCTGACTTGATTGTTTGCTAGAAATTCTAAGTTATTCACTGGATTTTTAATAGAGCCTTAAAACCCCTTTTTAGCCAAGCTGCAAAACCTGGGCAAGCTCTTGACCAGGTCCAGCAGCTCAGCATTTCCTCAGCAGTGCAGGCCACGGGTGGAAACAGGAAAATACAGAATTACAATGAATGAAGGCACATGGAAAGTGCAAAGGCAGAGCCAGCCATTAATTCCCGTTGTGCCACTAATTTCTTCCAGGTCTCTAATATAACCCCAGCTAGAAGGGTAAAAACTCTCTCTCCATACGTTTTCACCCTTGACACCTACACAATCCTCCTCAATTCCTTCTGTATTAATAAGTGTATCCTTCTGGTATTTGCACACCTTCAGGAACACGGGATCATTTCTGGAGTGAGACAGAAAGGAGAACCATATCCTCCCCTTCAGACCCAGGTTACTGCATCAAATCATCCATTCTGCCTTCCAAATATTTCCTTCACATTTCCTCACCTCCATTTGTTGCTGAGGTTGCCAGGCTTTGCTGATGATTTTTGTCAGAGAACAGCTTTAGAAGTATTTATTTCATAGAGACCACTGAATATCTGACAAATGTGAGATCTTAGTGGTTCATTTCTAGCGTGGGATATGACTGGGAACACCAAACCACTGGGCTCTGAATTTTGCCAATATAAGACTGTTATCATTTTTCATACAATAAATTTAATTTTGATTCAAAGAAAACTAAATTCTCTGGGACAGATCTTCTCCAAGAAAGAAAACAATCATGCAGAAATTTAAGCTGTCTTTTTCTTACATCAAGTTAAGCAAAAAGACTAAAATTTTCACTTTGCTTGTGGCAGATATACTTAATAAAAAAATTCAGACTGAGAGCACTTTACTACATTCAGACTAGCCTTTTATTGATTTGGATGTGCTATGAACCACATTATCTAATCTACAATAAGCCATTTACCAAGTGCAATGATCTATGGGCTAAAAGGCTTAGATTTTTAGTTCCATTGTAGACTTTTTGATGAAATGGTAGATCAGCAGAGAATAATACTATAATAAGATTGTGAGGGACAGAAGTGTCAATATTAGGAAATTAGAAAGTTTGGCTTACTGTTTTAAATCCTCTTGCTGTTCATTTAAAAGCCCAATATCTCTTTTTCCAGACAAATTGTGTCTGTATATTTAACAGGGGTCCCAGATGACATCCCACAGGGTGTCAAGTTCACGGGGGTTCAAGGGCTCATGCAACTGAAAATATTTTTATTTTTCAAAAATAAAATCATCCATCTGAGCACATGACAACTATTTGGTGGCGCATGTGCTGCAATTATACAAGGAGACAAGTTATCACAGTACTGTCTCCTTCCTGTTGCTGTTTGCCAAGATCCAAGTTACATCTGCTGCACAGGAGATATTAAAACAGATTTGAGGCATTTTGCAACAGAAACTTTTCTTTACTTATATGCACACAGCCCAGAACACAAGCCTGAGATCCCAACTGGGCTTGTGACTTACACAGAAACCAAAATGGACAAACTCTCCCACAATTTCATCTCTGCTTCCCCTCTAATTCTCGGCTTTGACCACCTTTGTACATGGGAATTCTCCAGCTGCCATACAGCAAGAAATGCCATAGAAATCTCGATATTTATCTACTCTTATGTATTTAGATAGGAAAGAACCAGACATGTGAAATCTGCTTCATTATTTTCCAATATTGCTTTTTGATTGAAATAGGTAATGCTGGACTTCCAACAATGTATACCATAACCTCCTTCTCAAATAACCAACTCTTGCAAAGATAACTTCTTTCTGAAAATGGTTGGTTTTGGCTAACTTGGACTCAGAGGTCTGTGAAAAACAAAACAGAGCAATAAAGATTCCCAACACCATAGGCATGATCAGAATCACATCTCAGGTTAGCAAAGACAACAAAATAAAAAAGTCAGTGGCCTTCAGTAGACAGAAATAAAACCCACTATTTAGCACTAATTAAGTGAAAGCCAAGGCATTTTTATGATATTATTTCATCTATAGTTCCACAGCAAATTTTACTGCATCATTTCTGAGCAGGACTGACAGGTTACACGCCGAAGTAGATGTACCGAAGACATTAATGTCACTTTAAAGCAAGTCAAGTTTTGATGTTCTTATATTTTTGTCGTGCTGCAAGTACTAGGATGCGTTGCCTGATTTTTTTTTTATTTTTATTTTTTTTTGGAAAATGAAAAAAAAAAAAAGGAAGTGCTACTACATCAGGCTCCCGTGTTAACTTCACAACGACTGAAGCCAGTTTGTATTAAGACGTTATTGCACCTTTCCGGTTCTAATCGCCAATTATGACTCTATTAGTCCTACTTGGCAGTTCATCTGCTCCTGCATCAGCTAAGGGGGACTTGGAGACGGACCTCTGATCTTCGTGTTTCCGCTCCAGTGAGTGCTCAGCACAGCGGCTGTCACGCCGAGACGTTGAGGAGGGAAGGCATTGCCTCTTCCGAGATAACTACACCTGACCTTACAACAATTTACTAAGGAAATACCTGCCTAATGGCAGCGTGAGTGCAGTTTCTTTTCCACTCACCACGGCGCTGCAAATTAGAGACAACAGGATAAATCTATGACCAGCTCGCCAGACACTTCATTAAATCACTGTTCCCTTGCCTTGTAGAGCACTAATAGAATCACAGCCCTCGTTAGCTACTGAATAAAAGATCAATCACATTCTTTGAGAGCTCTTGCTACCAGCTTCCAGAGGAAACAAGGAAAAAAAAAAGACATATTTAGGATCATCAGTAAGATTCTGAATGGCCTCGCTGCAAGTTGGTTAAATTACCTTTTCCACAACTGACTCTGGCTGTAATACTCTGAGGAACTTGTTAAGTCTGCTTTCAAAAGCTGCTATCTAATATATGACTACCAGGCCCTGGTCAAAAGTTCATAATGTGCATATGTAAAAAGGTACTAAATTGCCTGAGGGCTAAAACCAGAGGAGTTTAATTGCAGCAAAATGCTGAAAATGGTCTGTTGAGGGTCTTTCTATTGGGATACTGCTGGCACTAGCTGATTGAAGTACAGCACATAAAAGCCTTACAACAATATTTCCCTTAAATGCAGCTGAAATTGCGAGCACTTGCTAGTGCATATATGGTGTGCCAAGAGGAGGAAAAAAAAAAAAAGGAGAACCTCCTCTAAAACAAACAAAGATTTAAGGATTGATATAATTCATAATTTCAAAGTGTGTGGATAAAAGGAAAAATTAAACAACAATCAGTATCTGTCAGTATAAGTCATGTTATATGCTCCACAGGTTATGGTGGGAAATGTAAGTAAAATGTAAACATATTTAATTGGCACCCATTAAGATTCAGTGCAGTGAAAACTGGAAAACAGCCTCCATCAATCCATTCATGACCACACCTGGAAATTTTAGAAATGGTCACCTATGAGACTGCAAATTCCCCCTGAAATCCAATGACTTGTCTGTAGTAATTTGAGAATCATTCCCCTAGTTATTGACACTATAAACTAAAAAAAAAAAAAAGGAAAAAATAAAACATTTTTCTCTGAATTCATTCAAAATATACTTTTTCTTTTGAAAAAGAAAATAACAATATAAACTGCAATAATGAATGAATCCAACATTAAAGCCTTCCTGAGAAGTGAACACGACTGCTCTGAGATTGAGGTCTGGGAAGGTACAGAAAAGACACAAATGCAGGTAAATATGGGAAAAGTCATCAATGTCCAGCACCATCTGTATGATTTTGAAAGGCAAATATTCACCTATGTACAGATGATCTGTTGCCACTACTTTCTAGATTAACAAGGCAAAAATGTTATCTACAGCCCATATTTTGTTCATCTACAGCACGTGTTGTCTTTGGGCATGTCATGGCTGAGAAAATTATCGACAGCTTCACATAAAGGTTTTACTTTAAATGCCTATAAAAGGTTTTAAAATACCTCATCTCATATTCTCAAAGACAACATAAAGTGGCCCAGGCAACTTTTTTTATTTGTGCTTGAGTGAATATAATACAGTAGATAAAATAGCCTTTAGCCAGCCATCACTGTAACGTGGGAAGTGAGCACACTATTGATAGCACTGACTTTGCCATTTTCAGTTGGTATCAGTTAGCATTTACAGCAAAATCAGAGTTTTGGGCAAAAAACACAGACAAGGTAACAGAACGTGGTCCAAAGCATGAGAATCAGCAAAGACTTCAAAACAGTTCAAGAGACCTCCACTTTCAGTCTTAGAAAATCCACAGACCAATATGCTGCAGTAGCTTTACAGACTGTCTCTGTCTTCTGACACAATAGTTATTAACCAAGTCTCATTTTACAACACGAAAAAAAGTGGCTCAGGCCACTAAAAAGTCTCAAAAGTAAATTCATCTGAGTGGATACCAAGGAAAATCGGTGATCTGTTCACCTCATCTCAACAGAGGAATTCAGAGAAGTTTGAAAAAGCAGGGTTGTAACACCAACTGCATTTATCCCAACAAATAAACTTTGTGGAAAGGACAAAGCAGGAGCATCTGACAACAAATGAGGACGGAACAAGCTCTCCTTTGTTTACTCCTGACATTCAGTGCTGACACTTATGCAATTAGGAAGTCATTCAAGTAAGTGATATATTATATCACAACTGGAACTTACAGCTTTGTTGATACTTTCTGCTATAATTCCTTTAAAAGTTGGAAATTCATATGCATTTCTCATCAAAGGAATGGAAGAAGTCAACACAATTTTTCTCACAAAGTCACTACTTTTGGTGCAAAAGCTGAGAGAGAAGCTCACCTCATACATCCTAGTTCACCAAATGTAACCAGTGCAGCTTTGGAATCATTTAGCTCAGGTTCTGCCAAGAAACAAGGTAACTCATTTCTGTTTACTCATGACATTTTGACAAAACCAGAATAAATGTATTTCCCAGAAAACCTTTATTTTACTGTCATTAAGTGTGCAGAAAATAATGTTTTTACATTTATGTCATGAGATCACTAGCAGAACTGTCACAGGTGTGTCTGCTCCACAAGAGGAAACACAGAAGGACTTTTCAGGTGCCCAACCCCTCTAGGCCCCCTTCCCACTCAAGGGCACTGATATTGGAGACTTTTCCTAAGGAATCTGCAACAAACTCCTTTCCTACAGAGGCAGGACGCTGCTCTGCAGTGGAAAATGGGCAAGGAGCACCAGGACACCCAATATCCCTCTGCAGATCATTCCTCTGCTCCATAATTAACACTGTTAGATCAACCAGGCTATTTGGGATGGGATGAACCACTCGACACGAGCAGACAATCAGATTCTAAATGACACTGTTACAAAGTCATTATCATAAAAAATTGCCAAGACGGTTGTTTTACTTGAAGTGCTAAATTAGTTTTCTTGTACTGGGAGTATTCATCATAATGTAAGTTTGACATTTCAGGACAACATTTTAATAGTAATGCTGTTCAGTGGAAAGAAATAGTCTTTCCAATTTTCTAGCAAAATGAAAAACCCCTAATTGTATTCCTTAATAGATTACAGTGACAGACAAGGTAACATGAAGAAAAATACCTACATGTGTTGAATTTAAGTGAAAAATTTGATCCTAGTATTTCCAAGTATTCTTATGCTCTAGCTTGTTAACTTGAAGTGTTCCTCAACATTTTTTGCATAATAGTGGGTACAGCATTCAAACAGAAATCAGTACCAATGTGTCAGGCCATCACAAGGATTTTCAAACCTGTTCCTTTTACATAAAGTCTGGTGCTCATCACTTGAGAAAATGCTTTCCTAACCAGTGAGGAGTCTCACCAGCCATTTGTACAAGCACACCCATCTATCAGGAACAAAAGAAACAAGTAGTGGTGTGAACAAACATTAAACATAAGCTCACAATAAGTTTCAACTCCTATATCTGTTTAACATTTTTCTGAATTAATAGCAATATCCATCCTAAATGAATTAAAGATGTACCATCCACAGGAGCAGCACATGTATAAGAACTCCATTTTTGCAAATGTCAACCCTTAAGACAGCACTGCTGGAAGAGATGGAAATCCACAGCACTAACAAATCAATCTTGCATGTTTGGGACAAGTAGACCTTGTTCTTCAAAACAAACTGTTTTCTCTATATCTCAAAAGTGACATTTCTTTTATATAAGATGCATCATCCAACATTGCTGTCTTTATCCTGTTTCAATGTGATGCTTTTGCAATTAATAAAATTCCTCAACTACCTTCTATAGATTTTTTTGGCATGCACTGAAGACTGTGCTATATCCATAGTGATGTTTAATAACTGGAAAACCATGTTGTCACTAAAATAATGGATGAAATTTGACTACAATGTTTATATTTACTGACGTCCTCCTTGCTAAAAAAGGATTGATGCTACTAGTCTAACAACTTCCCAGAAAGAACAGAATAAAGGGGTTGGAAAATCCAAATGAGTCAAGTATTGTAAGTCTCAAAGGAAACTTTAAAAGCTGAGTAAATTCATAAATTCTCTGATTACAAATCCTCATACAGATTATTGCAAAACTAATAAGTACTGCATCATTTGTTATGCATTTTTACACTGAACTAAGCACAAGGAATTCAGTATTACGTTCACCTTCCCCCTAAAGAAAATGAGTGACATCTGCTACTTTATCACAAGGAAATCATACAAACTCAGGTCATATAACACATATCAAAATATGGAACCATTTTAATATTTTTAACCAGCAAAGGGATTCAAGGTATTTTTTTTTTCCAAATCCTTCTCTTTCATTCTTAAATATCGTTCTTGAAACATATAAAAAACTCTTCAAGACATTGCCTTTACAGTATTTAATATATTATCATACATTGGTGTTTTCTTCCTTTTTTGATAAGGGTGAGAAATCACAGACCTAAGGACTAAGACAGTAGGTTAAGAAAAGAAATAGGAGAGGCAGAAAGGCACATCAGCTCACACTGCTATTGGCAACAAAACCAACAGAAAATTAAGGACAACTATGTGGTTTCAATAGTTTTTCTGGAACATATATTCCCTTTTCTTCTCTTTCTTTAGAAACACATATTCTTACCTAGAAATAAGACACAGGGACAGTAAAAACATCAGAACTAGAGTAGAATGATGTTCAGGATTTGACCAGTATCTAACTCAATCCTTGTAATAACTCTCAGAGAGTGATATACAATGGAAGCTACTGAACTCCAAAATGCTAGTGAACATCCAGTGGAAAAATCAAACACACTCCCTAAGACAGTCTCATCAACCACAGACCTATTTCACTCCATGTGGGAATCTAGCCAGTGCTCCAAGCTGGCCAAGGAACATCCTGCAGTTTGAGTCTTGCTTTTAGGAAAAAAAAAAAACAACAAAAAAAAAGGAAATTACCACACTCATATCTGTAACACCAAAAAAAAAAAAACCACCCCAACCAAAACCTAAAACCAACAAACCCAACCCAGCAAGTTCCCTCACATTTTCCTCAGGAGAAAAAAAATATACCTATATATATAGTAAACTTTGGAATAGAGAACTGACAAGAACTAGAAACACTATTAGTGTCACAGTGGGATACCTCCCAAAAGCCTAGAAATATGAATTTTCTATACATACAAGTACATTTTCAATAGCTTTCCTGGAAGGAAGTTTTTAGGAATGTTAATTCAGTTATGTCCAGGGAATGGCAACATGATGATAAATGACATGTCACGCAGTAAAAAAACAAACAGATGAATCATTTCTTCAGGAAAACAGACTCTGATTGTGTTCACCTATCCAGGAATATGAACTATATTAAAAACTCAAGTATATTTTTCATTTCTATAGATAGATAGGTACATACACACATATATATGTAAAAATAGCAAGAATACTGAAAAAACATTATGCAGTACTCTGCATTTGATATACTTTATTATTTTTGGACCTTGCAAATATACTTTTTTAATGACTTTGCTCCAAAAGAAGGGACTTTCTAGCTCATATTACTTGGACACACTTACTGTTTACTCTTCCATCTTTTTTGTAAAGTCAGAAGAGATTTCCCTGAGAACTTCAAATAAATAAGATATCCAGCTGCACAAACACTATACATTCTGTTAGATTACTTTGGCTTCCTAAGGAATATTTGACTTTCTCTGGATGTAAATGATTAAAGAGAATCCATCATCTGAAACTGATTGGTGAACTGTTTAAAGTGGTATGGCACCTCTTCAAAGATGATAGAGAGAGAAATGAAAAGACCATGGTATGATAAAGCATCTCAGATATCCAAGGGGTTCTAGGGAAATAATGGAACCAAGCACTGCACCCCCCAATTAAGAAATAGCATTTAAGTAATAGTTCCATAAAACAGGATCTATACTCCATTCCTCTCTTTTAAAAACAATTTCATATTTCATCTATTCTGCAGAGGGCCAATAAAAGCTTGGGGTTTCCTGAACATCTGTCCGTTTGTAAATAGAAACTTCAAAAGAAATGTGAGGAAAGATAAACCATGTTCTAGAATCCACAAAATTTATACTGCTCTGTGAGTTATGATCACAAAATTACACGGACTAACAACGTTCAATTATGTAATTTCATTATTTTTAACATTTACCGTTTCAAGTTTGGGCACAGGATTTTAAACTCTAGAGGTCAAACAAACAAAAACTAACCTTCACCCAAAAACATTGCCTTGCTGAACTTCAAATGTGTGGATCATCAGCTCTATTCCATAAAGAGCTAACTAGAAGGCTTAATATCATCAGGTATGGATGAAGAACTACAAGGAAATAAAAGACGCATTACTGCCTAATTGCCTCATCCAGTGACAGGGATAAGAAGGTCTCAACTCATTTAAGGAATAAACAGCAGATTTAATTGTTTTAAAAAATCATAGCCAAAAATGATTCAGTCCTGTGCCTCTAAACTCAGTAAGAAACTTGATTTAAGAGAAGAAAATTAAGCAAGTGAAAAGCAGACTAATGACACACAACTACTTCTTAGAGTGTTTTGTTCATAACCCACCCACTCCTCCATCATTTAAGGTCATCTCACAGCTTCAGAAAATTTTGTAGATTTGGCATCTTACCCCACATGGGATTTGTTTTTCGCACTTCATATCACTCATAGCACCTTAATTTCAATAGCTGAAAATACCTGGTTCAGTTGGAGTGTCTTGAACAATTTGTGTTTCATAGAATCAAAGAATGATTTGGGTTGGAAGGGATCTTAAAGACTACCTAGTTCCACCCCCTGCCATGGGCAGGGACACCTTCCACTAGCCCAGGTTGCTCCAAGCCCCATCCAACCTGGCCTTGAACACTTCCAGGGATGGGGCAGCCACAGCTTCTCTGGGCAACCTGTGCCAGGGCCTCACCACCCTCACAGGGAAGAATTTCTTTCCAATATCCCATCTAACCCTGCCTTCTGTCAGTTTGAAGCCATTCCCCCTCATCCTGTCACTCCATGCCCTTGTCCAAAGTCTCCCTCCAGATCTCTTGGAGCCCCTTTAGGTACTGGAAGGTGCTCTAAGGCCTCTCTGAAAGCTCTTCTCCTCCAGACTGAACAAGCATCTCAGCCTGTATGAGAGGGATGCTCCAGCCTTCTGCCATACAGGACAGTAGCTATGTTTGTCCAAAAAATTTAAAAATCATTAATTAATTTTTAGGGACTACTTCTTTTTATAAAAAGTGATTAAAAACTCATTGCTAGCTAAAAACTCACATTTTATCACTGCGAATATTGGAGACTATCTTTCTAGAATGCAACAGATCATTGGATCATTATACATGAACTACAGTGCATTGACTTTGCTTTGATTGCAGTTACCTCATTCATAAAAATGTTCTCTCTATTACTCTCCAGTTATTAAAGGAAACGAATAATCCTATGATTTATGTGCTAGCAGGGAAATAAGGAGGTCTGGATCCTACTGTGTTATTTACAACAAACTGTGTAAGTGACCTTGCTCAGGCTCACAAATGAGAAACTCTGGGGTCACAGGCAGGGTTGAGTCCCCTCATCTGCAGTGACTGTCACTGGACGGATCTGGGGGGCTGCAAGGGGCACCCACAGGGCTCTGATGTGGAGTGAGGGGCACACAGAGGGCTCAGGGGTGCAGTGGAGGGCACACAGAGGGCTCTGCAACAAAGCAAAAGGCAAGGGAGCACTTTGGCCACACTCACATTTGGTCTTCAGCGACGCACAGTGATTTGAGCCAGCAGTTTTCACTGCTCACTCGGCCACAGACTCATCAAAAGTTAAACCCTTATTAGGCAAAAAGCACAAAATTATTCTGTGAAAGCCCTTTTGTTTAGTGGAACTCCTTAAAATTGTTCCTGTAACAATATCTAGCATAACCTGAAGACAGATTAAGAGTGGGCAAAGGAAAACCAGTAGCAAAGGTAGAATTACTACCTCAGTTTGTAGACATGTTAAGATCTAGGCCAGCACATATCATAAAAGTGGTTTAGACCATCACTCCACTTTCCTAAGTTAACAGACATATGTTTGCATTAGCACCAAATAAATGCATGACATACAGAGGCAATCTGTTTCAGCTTTTTAAAAAAATCATCAAGACTTAATTTCAAACTAGATTATTCCCAGCAGAAGCTCCTGTCCAGAGCTAAAGCCAGAAAAAGAATATGAATATGCACCTTTACCTTTTGGCTTCTACAACTCAAGTATGTAACACATTCAGAGAAGTTCCTCACAGTGTATTTTCCCTTACACTCCCTTTGCCAATCTATTATTTTTAATAAAGCTCTATGATAAATACTTTTGCTGTTTTCTTAGCAACGCTTGTCAAAAAATATTAGATTTAGGTGAACTACACAGGAAAATTTTTTATGTGTGGCCACAAAACCAGAAGTGTCACAAACTGTCCATAACCAGAGTTTTAACATTATATCTGTGCAGCACAGTACCACACACCCACTTTTGAGAGAGAACAACTTATTTCTAATCAGTCAGGAGAAGGGAGGGAGGCCAAGAGGTTGCACATACAAATCCAAAACATTATCTAGTGCTGTTATTAGCTATTTTCTTCCCTGACAACAGAGAATAAAGCCGTGAAAATAATTTGTCACAGAGCACTGTGAAGATACAGATTCCCAGAAGGAGAGCCCTTTCTTTTTTCCACAAAATTCCACATCTTTTTGAACACTTGAAATCAAAAAAGAAAATACCTGTACAGCAATATGCAAGATAAATGGCAATGCAAAAAAAATCAAAAAAGTCACAGGACACCAGAATTTCAAGTATTTTGGATGTACTGAATTTCACTGCCTAAGCACTTAAAAAAAAAAAATAAATCTTTTTTTACAGTCTCTTCAAACTCACAGGTCTAAATTTTAGTCATTTTTGCCCATGGAAAAAATCGAAACCTTATTTGTTTTCAGTTATTGTAGTAAATCAATTCCTGAGCAAAGAAAACAAATTATGATGTTTCAGTACAAAAAAGATCTCAAGAACTCTACCACAAGGATGAGGCAAATGCCTAACAGTGAGTAGAGTGATGACAAAAAAAAAAAGAAAAGGCAAAAACCCACAAAGGTAAAGGGATCAAAAAAGAGACTAAATATCCTGTTCAGCTGTTTCTATCTGAGTGCAACATCTTTCCGGTCACCCAAGCACCTCAACACTCATAATACAACAGAAATTTCCTTCCTTATGGTTTCTCAAATCCATTCTGAGCAGATCAGTGCTGCACAGCACCTCAGAGACACCACAGCACCTCAGGTGCACTTGAACTCCACAGGTGAGGGTGAGCAAAAGGGAAGGGGAAAAAAAAAACAAGAAAAAAAAATAAGAATGTGAAATCTTCTTTGGATGACTGCAAAAGAACACAGGGAAAAAAGGATGGTGAAGGAAAGTCTGGGACTTTCAGACAAGAAAGAAATGATGGATGCATCATAGAGTGCAAAACTAAAGAGGATTTATTTTTAAAACATTTTCTTAAGTCATAATTATTTTGTTTTTAATCCCTCCATCGTGATTCAACAAGAAGGTTTATTTCTAGACAGCGTAACAATCTTGACTCAAGAAATTAAATTAACTGAATGCAAGACTGACTTTCTGCAAGTTTCAGAAAGAAATATTTGGTTCTATGCTGTTAACTACCTATGAGGTCAATTTTTTCAGATTTCAGGTATCAGATACCTGACCAGATAAGGTATCAAACAGGCTGGACGTGAAGTTGAACAGAACAATCACATTCGTGAGCAATTCAGACCTCTATGCAGACATTCCACAAGGTGCATGGCTTTTTAATCAAAAGATGGTTTTTCAGGCTGAAAAAAATGGGGAAATCTCCTTTTTAATTTCAAATTTTAATTTAATTTAATCGCATGTAAGTTAAAACACTACGGACCAAATGCTTCCCTGCCTGGCAGCCCACATACTTGACAAGGCACTCCAAAATTCTGCAAGGATCTTGGGGGGACAGGAAGAAATTCCTTACTTTGTCCACAAAACTATAGGGCATAACAGAGCTGCTCTACAAAGAGCTATGGGGGTGTGTTGGACACAGCAAATTCCACAGCCACTGCTCCCCCTGAGCACCTGAGACCCTGAGCTGTTCTGTTTGGCACCTGGATACATTTTCATAAAGACTTTCCATTCCTGTGGTGTAGGTTACAGGGGACGAATTTAATTTGCCCTTATATTTCATGCTACATTTATTTTAGCAGGAAGTTAAAATATGTATCAGTTAAATGTAAGTTTGATAATAAACCAGCCTATATTACACTTTATTAGTAGGTAGGACACGTAAAATGATCAACAACTACTTCGGAGGCATCTCTTTGCCATCCTATTACAACAAATCAAAATATTCTTCCACATAAGCCTTCTTTCCTTTTACCCAATTCAGTCCATTTTAAATAGGAGTTTTCTGTGAGGAAGCATATGAAATCAGAGTTCAATAAAATAACTGTCCTCCCATGGTACTAGAGGCACAGTCCACAAACCTGTGTGTTAAGAGAGATGCAGCTTAGCATCCCCTCAGCATTTACACTTCAGGCATTAATCCATAAAACAGGAGAACTGCACATGTGATTTATGCTCTCTACAACTGCTGATATCCAGTAGGTACTCAGCCCCCTTTCACTCTCCCATCCTCTTTCTCTTCCTGCCAGGAACTCAATTTGAGGAAAGAAACTCGACATTTTTGATCCAACCTAAACTGTGAGGTTCTTTTCAAAAAGAACTGCCTGTTGCTTTTCAAGAAAACCCAGTGCATTTTCAGGAACGTCTCGAGGAAGGAAATACACACCAAATCCTATGCTGAAACATGCACATAACCCACCCTGCCCATGACTGCTCTTGGAGCCCAACGTGCACAACTGTGGGCAGAATTTGGCCTCAACTGTGAATTCAGTAATGGAAGCCAACATCAACTCAACACAGCCCACACAGATCTTTGGACAGCAAAAAAAAAATGTTTGCTTAGGGAGGGAATACTATCCTCAGCTCAAAGGGTAATTCCAGCTTCTTCAGCAAAGAGCAGGGGAGAAAGTGAAGAGCTGATGAGGCTGCAGGGGGCCCCTCTTGGGCTGCTGTCAAAAGCAAACAGATGTGACCAATAGGTAGAAGCAAGTCACTCCTGTAGATGCAGATTGATTTCCTTCCAGAATAGCATATCCGAGCTGTGTGATGTTAGGCATGAGTGAAATCATCACATGAAATTTAAATTTAGACATTCCAACCTATGGCAAAAGTAAACTCAGTGAAACCATTGTAGGCACTGGGGTTTCCTCCTGCAATCCAGGCCAGCTGCCTCAAGCACTCCTAGAATAATATCATAAAAACAAGAACTCATGGTTTATATAAAACTTAGATGTGCAGAAGACTTTGGGACCCTTAGAAGTATTCCTTATAATCCTCAATAGCAATACTTCAAATACAAAATCCAGTTCTGGAAAGCTACTATCTTGGGGGGAGGAGGGAGAAATCAAAGAGCAGTTCAAGCATCAGTCTTTTACACAGTGAAAAGTGAAGGGCAGAATGGTCTTACCACAGCTAACTGGCTTTTAAAGGTGGCAAGTTGAGCTGTTCTAGTTGTAATTTATATCTCAGCAACAGAACCAATGTTTTATTCCCAACCATTAAAAGGGGGTAACACATCTGCTAAAACTCCAGCACAATGGCTGGCTTTGCACTGCAACAGGAAATGTAACCCAATAGTCTCAGAACTTCCCCAAACCCCAGCCATTTCTTAATGTAAAAGGATTTGAAAATTCAGTTCACTGAAACATCTGTTAAGCTCTTGCTACCCTAACACATGATATTCTTTCTGCTCTGTTACCTGCCAACAAAAATATTTGGGTCTATGTAAGACTATCACAAGCGTGTGATAATGGCATTCCACTTCTAAATTTATATGCCTTTGTACACTCATAAAGTCACCTGGGAGTGACACTAGATAGTGCACTCAGTGTAAGCTCAAAACTTACAATAAATGTATTTAATTTTAATCTTGTATGTAAATAGTGACAAATCAGATGGGGTTTGAATGACTGGCATTAATTTAAAACAAAAAAAAACCAAACCAACTTAGTCAAACTTTTCTTGGGCCAATTTTTAAGAAGAGAGACAAAAGGAGAGAGGGAAAGAGAGAGAAGGAGGAAAGTGAAAGAGCATAAAAGAGAGGTAGAAAAAGAAACCCAACAAAACCCTAGTGCCTTAGATCAAACCAGCAAAGCATCTGTGTGGCCTACACAGTTACTTTCAGAGTTTCTCTTCCAATTTGTTATTTACAGTGGTCACTTGTTTCAAATGATATTTAATTATACTGTAAGTGTCTCCAACTCACTGAGTAACTATGTAGTGGTAAGTAAAAGAGAGGCCCTTTGAACATTAGTAGAGCTAGAGTTACTACAATAATAAAATGGTAATTTACTTGCAACTATTTCTTTGTACCAAAAAAAAAAAAAACTTGTTCTCCACTTCTGTATAGAAATCCTCGTGGATTTTAGATCTTGAAAAGAGGTGGGTGGGAAAAAAAAAGAAAAGAGTTTCCAGTGTTCTGCTTAACAAAACTACTTCCCAGACACCTACAACTACCAGTGATTTAAATATTGTGTTATATTTGAAAAGCTGACCAGACAGCTGTGTGATTCAATTGAAGACTTCACTATAAGTAGCACATAGAACAATTTTTATGCTCATAAAACAGGTTTGGAAAATGAGAAGTTGCATTTCTTCTTGCGGTAAGGTATGACCATTTAGAGAAGCAATTAAAATTATGCCACTAAAAGCCTCACAATTGAAAGACAGATAAACCTCACCTATGTTTGTTCTTTTAGAAAAAATCCACAAACCTTTTCTTTACGAGGTCAAGCTACTTTAAGTTTCTGCTTAAAGTGTCCTAATTATTGAAACTACCACATTAGCAGCAAATAACAACCAACAGGTAAATAAGAGTGTTAAAATCAGTATCAGAATACTGACTCTCAGTGCTTCAGTGAATCAGCCAAAATGGAACAGTTACCAGCAGTGTTTTCTCAGCTAAATTCTATCCTGCTGAATACCCCAAGTGCCACACACCTCAGGTTGCATCATGTCTCCCCAAAATAGTGACTTGTGGTAGGCAACAGTGTGCATTTCTAAAGAAAACACTGTGTCTTCATCAACCAAAGAGGAGCTGTTCAACACTCAAGAAGTGAACCATAAAAAAAAAAATGTATTTCAAATACACAATGTATATTTCTTCACTGTTAGAAACAAAACAAAATAATTATTAAACTGTTATGATTTCTAGTAAGTAAACTTTAAACAGATGATTTCATAAGTACCACAGAAAATGACGACAAATAAGTCAAAGGTGTGAAGACCAATTTCTCAGTAGCAACTTGCAGACAGACAGTGGGGAATCAAAACTACCAGGGAATCAAATGTATGTTCTGATTTTGTCCTGCTTCAAAGTTTCCAAAAGAGAGGAAACTCTTGAGTGTTATTCTGAGTTATCCACCACTTTCAGAATATATATAAGTCCGTCTTTGTGAAATACAAACTGAAAATGTAAATATTGTTTATTAACAGCTTTTACAACAATAATACAAGAAGGCCCCAGTTAGAATCAGGTATGTGCAGCTGGAGTCTCTGTGTGTGCATATATGCACACATATGCATGCATCTATACAGACCCCAGGATAGTCCAGGACACAGCAAACAGCTTCAAACTGGCTCCAGAAAGGATTAGTCTCTCCACGTACCAAAATGCTGCAGCTGCCTCAGAGATCAAAACAGGGACAGGCACATCCACGTGGCACCTTGGCTGAGCTGACAAACCTTCCCTCTCTCCACACAACCTTGTCACGGATCTCTCAGTCCCAGTTATGGGCCCAGCTCAGTTGAAACTACTTTAAATGCTGCTGCATCATTGCTGCATTGTGCAATGCAGACATCCTTGGAAAACACAGGAACGGACAGTTCACCACCTTGGGACTGCAGCTGTCAGCTTGGAGATCACTCCCAATATTCTGACCAAAACACTCATCTAAACTCCAGGGTGAGCTCCCACACAAACACTGAAAGGAAGCCCACAAAAAAGGCCCTCAGCAAAGTCTCTTCCAGGTTGGTGACAGCACAATCCCCAAAAAAGAAGCAGTAGCAAGTCATTTGCTCCCTACAAACCTTAAAATAGAAACTCTTGCACTGATGATGTGGAGAATTTCAGCAACGCTTGTTTGCATACCCAGGAAGGGGCACTTTTCTAGTTTTACTGGCAATTGAAACATTGGTAAAGTTCAGGGGAACATAACAACTCATATCAGAATATGAGTTGTAAAACTGATGCTTAACCTCAGGCCATACCCTC
The DNA here is from genome assembly GCF_003984885.1 of Neopelma chrysocephalum. NCBI lineage: Eukaryota > Metazoa > Chordata > Aves > Passeriformes > Pipridae > Neopelma > Neopelma chrysocephalum. The sequence goes on from NW_020897728.1 coordinate 1,176,702, forward strand.
CATCATGACATTCAAATAACCTCAGTGAAATACAAACATGAAGGACTTAACAGAAGTGATTTGACTTGGACTACAGTGCACTGTTATCCAGTGCTGATATTTTTCGTAGCGTGCTTTGTATTCTCTTTTATGTACTATTAATACATAGATACTATTAAAAAAAAATTCTATCAATTGTTCTAAAGAATTCAAAATTAATGCTGGTCTTTCATTTTGTTCCGTAGAGGATAAGATTCTCTGAGCAACAAACACTGAAGGTTCTCTTTGCAAAAATATGTCAGAGCAAATAAAACTAACAATTCATAAATGTCCACAGACTAGATCCTTTTCACGGGACGTTGATAACATTCGCTTACACATTCTCAGGAGAACTTCAAGAATTTGTTTTGCAAACTATCCCTAGCACAGCAGAGGCATGATTTTATAGGTCCTGGTCAAAAAAACCATGCTGTTGAAAGATATTATTACTTGTCCCAAGGTGCCAGAACACTCACTTATCAATCTTGTGGACACAAATAGGTTTTGCATATGTACAGGCTGCAGTTGCAGGCAGAGGTCAGAGGTGTCAGAGGTGACAATGCACCCATGGTCAGTGCAACACACTGTAGTGTTCGGATTTTTGCTCCCTGGGACTTACTGAAGATCCAGTATTGTTCTTTTATGGACATGCAATCAGAGTTTTAAACACTAAAACTCTGATTTTAAACAGAGTGTTGTCCACATGCACGATCCCAGTATAAATTAAGATTAATTTCATTATCTCACCAATAGTCAAGTGCACAAGCAAATTCTTTTGTGCAGCTCTACATACAGGTTCCACCACTGATTTGCTCAGTTACTATAGTTATGTGGTAGATTAAGCTGCTTAAGGATGGATCCCTCTGCCTAAATTCCTCTCTGATCTTTTTCAAATAAAACCAATTATTTTGATCTGCACCACCAGCTAAGAGAGACAGTACACAACACCACAACCACCCTTGGCAGCTGTGAAGTCTTCTGTGAAAGGGGCCTGGTGTTTGGGCTTGAACAAGCTGCCATGGCTAGATGAGTTCTGCAGAGTCTGGATCTTTTCATGTCCCTCATTCCTAACTGGAAACATTCAACAGAGACTCTCTCTCCCAGCTACCCTTTTGGGAATACCATTCTTTGCCAATGAAAAAGGAGTGAGAAACAGCCTATAAGGTTAAAAGAAGTCACTTCTCAGTAAAGTAAAAGTCATCCTCTGCCTAGAAAATACTTCAAACTCCTTATAAAGAACCTGGCTCAGAGCTTCAAGGGATAAGAGTAACCCCTCCAACCGCTCAGGATGCTGCAAATTCTTATATAATGAAGACTCATAACACTGGCTATGGAAGAACTGTGTAGCCTTTCATTATGTCATGGTCCCAGTCCAAAATCCAATGGAGACAAATGGAAAACACCCATTGTCTTCAGCACTTTGGAAGAATCAAGAAGATTGTTGGGCTGTTGCTTTTTTTTTTTTTAAATATGAATGAAGGTGCTTTTACCACTGAAAGCACTTTCCCTCAGCCATTAATAATGTCTGTAGTATCTCTTCTAACTAGGGCATCTGTTTACATAAAAAATGCAGTCAACATATTCCACTTAAAAGCCAAAGCAATTTTTTTGATGTTTTACCTATAGAGAGCACAGAAATAACTCTGAACTGCACCTAAGACATACAACCTCCTTAATCAGAGTGAAAATCACATATTCAAACAAGGAGGTCACGGGCTCCATCTTAGAAGGTTCCTTAACTGAAGATTGACAAAGCAAATCTTAAATGGTTGAAGAATCCTCTTCTAGAGCACTATCTTGGCAAGAGTGTTTGTCATTAGAATCAGGGTCAGGGTTACAAAAGGCAATAGGTCAAAGCAGATATAAAAATCCAGATGTATGTAACTTTTCTCCCCTGATTTGAAAAAAAAAAGGAAGATTTATAAAATACTTTAAGGTATTCACTTACCATGGATTTGGTGAAGGGTCGAGCCAAGGTAAACAGCAGAGTGTACACCCACCAGTTACGATGAATGGAGGAGTAAATCATATTTCCAGGATGGAGGGAATTCGACGTCACCCCGTGGGGAGAAAGGCGTCGGTTCAGCTCGTTGGAGAAGAGGATATTGCAAAGCTTGGAGCGATTGTAGGCCAACATAGCCCAATACTCCTTCTTAGATGGAGAAAGCAGGCTGAAATCAAGCTTTCCGGAGGAGTCTTTAATTTCTGTAAATCTGAAAAACAGTAAATATGCCTTAGATACCCCAGAGTTAATTCCACTCTCATTAAGAACGACATAAAATGTAGGCACCAGAGTAGAACTTGGCCAGAACCAACATAAAACAACAGCTTATTTAGTAGCTGAAAGCATCTACTAGAAATTGCCTGAGACCCAAGGAGAAGTTCCATATAATATGGCAGAAAAATTATTGGATAATTAGCAAAAGCAAACGATAAATAAAAACAAGTCAAAAAACACTTTAATGATTTAAAGGGATCGTACTTAAAGAGGACAACTTACAAATCACTTTATTTTAAATGAAAAAAAATAAATTTTTTGCCATAAATCCATAGAAGCACAATCACAAAGGATATAACATAGGATAAAATAACTCTGCAGCAGAAGCAGAGAAACCCAGCATCCTTTCATTTCCCCTTCTTCCCGTCCCCTGATCATTTCATCCAGCGCTCACATACTGCACACTTGCATTTAAGTGTTCTAGTAACTATGGATGAGTCTCACTGCCTCTCAGACTTTTTTTTTAGATTAAAAATTGATGAATATAAAGGGGTTATAACCTTGGTAACTTGCCATCAATAGTCTTATATGTTTAAAAGATAAATGTAAACAAAGCCAAAATGAGTTCTGGCAGAGTATAATGTTTTTAAGTATACCCACGGCATGGCTGAACACAAATCAAAGTAACTAGTTGATGTTTTTTAATTGGGTCTGACAGAGTCATTAAACACCAGCTGTTTGTTTCTTTCCTCCTTTTTTTTTTTTTAATAACAAAGTAGTGTATGTTCTAAAGACATTTAGATAAAGAAAAGAAAGCTTCCCCATAGCATTTTCCCCCCTAGTTCTTCCAATTTGATTTATCAATTTACTGGTATATCTTAATATTAGGAAATAATACTACATTCAGTTACAGATCTATGTTTCATTCAGAAGAGCTACTAAAAATAAAAAGGATTTAGCAAGCTCTTTTTAATACTCAGAGTTTTCAGAATCAGCTGGGGAGAAGAGGGATAAACATAATTATAGTACACACTAGCAAAATGTTTTAAAATATCTTCACTAATTTTGCATCTCATGCCCAGAAATGAAGAGATCAGCTGGAATTTCTACATTCATTCTGTGAGCAGAATTATAATACACTCAGAGAAAAGCAATACAGTATTTGAACTCAAATAGTGTTTGAACTCAAGAGGAATCCAGGATGTTCTTGCAGAACTAGCCCTTCAATTTCAACAACAAAATTTCTCTTTCATAATTTTCAGTGAGATAAAATACATTTCTGAAATTAACAGGACTATTCTGGGAGGAATTTCCTATATTCATCCCTCAAGTAATCATTTATGACACCAAAAATAATCTATAAATAAAACACTTTGGGTGTACTGTATAATGGAAGCACAGTGGCATATTTTGAGTCCAGTCCTGCAAGTGCTTATGTGAGTCAATCTGACTTATGTTGCCAATCTCATTGAATTCAGGAGGATAAGGGCTGTACAATCAAATTAACAACACAGAAATAAAGACAGAAGGAAAGTCAACCTACTTATTATTCTGATTTTAATACGATGTGCTTAAAGTACCCAAAAGCTTAATTTAACCAAAATTCATTTGTGCTGAATCCAGAGAACTAACTAGAAATGAACAAAGAACCAGAGAGGCAAATAAATATTTTGCCTTGGAGCAGTCTGGTATAGTATTTTCTGCAAACAGGGGACTTTATATTTCCCCTAACAGGGGGTCTTGACTCCAGCAAAAAGATGCAGTCAAGGTTTATGGAAGTAATTAGATACCAACACTTCTGTTTTACAACATAGTTTAAGGCTCAGAGTTCTCAAGTAGGTCAGAAAGTACAACTACCCAATAATACCTAACTAACCCCCTACATCAACTTCTTGTCATTAAACAGATTGGGAGGGAAAAGCACAGTTACTCAAAATGATCAGTTTAAGTTATAAGATACAGTGTAATACATTAATTGGACGCCCTAGAAAACAGGGAAATGTACTAGTTGTGTTTATTATTTTATTCAAACATAGACTGTCACTTATTTTTTGATGGGCTTCTATAAACCTTGGCTGATCTTACTGACTTAGCAACGAGCACTTGAAAAACGTGTTCGAAAACACAGATAAACACGTCCAGAGATGTGAGCTCTGGTTACACACAGCACTTAACGCAGTGAAAAACAAAGATGTCATTTAAAATACTATCAGAGATACAAACTTACAAAGGGGAACAAGCAGCTGACAATTCAACATAATCTCCCATTAAATAACAGCTCATTTATACGTATCCCATTGTGCCCTCCACATCTGGCAAGTGATTGGAGTTGGCAGATTTATTTCCAGAGCTATCTCGCCTGCCCTGCAGTAGCTGCCCTCACTCCTAACAGGACTCTGCTACTTGCTTTCACAGACCTGGTGTGATTTGCAAAGATAAGGATGTCCAGATTTTGTTACCACCTAATTACTAGACATTTCATGTCTTTTAACACTAGGGAGGATTATTACTGGCATTTTCTATTGCTTCCTTTCATTTCAGCCATCATAAATTTAAAATGGTAAAAGTAAATCTATCTGCAGTGTGTCATTTATACCATAAGCCCCTGTGTTTGGAAGTGATAAAGGTTTCAGCCCGACCCTTGGCTGGTCTCTCTCTACCAGGTCCCTGGGGTTACATTTTATGGAAACATGATTAAAAAAATAAGCTTCATTCTGGGTCACTAAAACATTTCAGAAATATGAAGGCAGAAAATAAAAAATAAAAAAAAACTACCATACTTTCTTCCTTTTGGTTTGCTAGAGCTGTTACACATGACCAAAAGTAAAACAGAAATCAACAGTAATGTTTCAAGCTGGACATTATAGGTCTAATCCTGCAGTCCCTGAAGTAAATCAGAAAGCAGTAAGTGGCTTGTGCCCAGCAGAATTTAGAATTGGGGCATGCATTTTGCACAAGAAACTTTATTTAAATCAAATCCATCTTTTCACTTATTAACACAAAAACCACAAGCATGCCTGAAATAAGGCAAACCTCATCAGCATCTTTTTTTCCAACTGTACTTTTCCTGGCAGTAGAAAAGACAAGCAACTAACATTTTAATTAAAAAATTCACCAAAAGAGGCATGGCCAGATTTGTAATATGTATTAACTACACTACTTCCCATTTTACAATTATACAGCTAATGTCTGCATTGAATTCCCTAATTTCTCATTATAAAACAACTGGATTTCATCTAGCAGTTTTTAATTGCATTGTTTCTCCTGCTAAAATAACTGCACATTCTTCTTGCTAAGATGTTGAAGTTGTTGAATGACAAATCAATATAGGTCATGCCATTCAGATTTAATCAATTATTATTCCATCTCCTCGCAAAATCAATGAGTGGCCTGAAATGCGGCGAAAATCTGCATTCACACAAAGAATGATCAAAAAAAATATCTACATACTGTTATAAAACTAGAACACGCTTTATCCAGCAACAGAGCCAAATCCAGAAACATCCACAGGCATTAGTAATGCTTCTATTTTTAAAAAGATTATTCAAAGGCAAATGCTTTAGAGCAAGGCCCTTCATTTTCAGAAACTTTTGTGGTTCTGCCATAACTGTTTCATTCTCTAAGGACTAAAGTGAAATCAAAGGTAACATTCACCAACCTGTGGGACTCGGAGGACACCACCACAACCCTGGCAGGAGATGACTGGCGTAAAACCTCTTCCAGAAGCTGGACAAGATAGAAATGTCCCAGGTGGTTCACCTGGAAGGTGGACTCCAGGCCGTCCTCCGTCAGGCACCAAGGAACACCAAACACGGCAGCATTGCAGATCAGGATGTGGAGGGGCCTGAATAAACCAACACAGAAGAAATCTCCCTGAAACACGTGCTTTTATACTCCTGTGTGAACGAGGCCCAGGTGTGCCCTGGGTGCAGGTGTAAGGGATTTGCCTGGCTGGTTTCTGGGGGAAGGAACCGCCCAGCACAGCTGCTTCCACTTGGTTCCATTTGCCCCCCTCAGAGCCCAGCCAAGCCCCTCAGGGACACAGGTGGCCCTTGGGGAAAAGGTACAGAATAAAAGGCAAAATGCCACACACAGCACCACTGTTCTACCAGTTACTAACCAGGAAATTCTCCCCTTGCAGAGCATTTAGAAAAGAAACTTTACCAAGCAGAGGAGCAAGTCCTATCTCTTTTATGAGGTACACATCTATTCATGACACCTGCACAGTTGGTAGGGGACAAGTGATTAAGAAACAAAGACACAAGGCACATCTCTACACATTTTATACGTCTGCAGCTTGTGAAGTGTGCTGCTAAAAAATGCAAGTTGGAAAATGAAAACATTCTGCAGAAGCTGTCATCTTTGGTGGGAAATCTGCACACCATACACATGAGATCCTTGAGACAGAATCCTTCCTCACTGAACTCAGTTAACTCAGTTTAAATAGAAATGTCACGATAAAGGAACTTGAAAGGGTAAAATTCTACAAAACTAAGCTAGAAAAGAACCTAGGCTGGCACATACCTCTCTCAGTGAAAAAACAGGTCCAGAAAACTTCAAACTCCTTGATGTCTCCAGTGTAATCTCAGGATACTACACACCTTGCAGCCTTCCCAACCTCCACAGCCAGATCAAGGACAAACGCCCTTTCTGTTCTTTCTTGTCTTTGTCCAAATCCTTATGAAACACAGCAAAGACTCTGGTTCTCAGACCTCAGATGGATCTGCATTTGCTAGATTGCATCATCTCTTAAGGAAACCTTGGCACTGACAGTGTGTTCTTGTCCTTGAGTCAGACCCTGACGCAGCAGACCTCAGCAAGCTCTACCTGAGCTGAGAACCTCAGCCTTGAAAGCCTGCATCTGGCATTCCTGGCCTTGACATATTTAAATAGGAAAAGACACACAAAATAATGATGGCCATAGAAATCCCTTTCATTCCTGCACCAATACCTGTCACGTCCTAAAACCACAATATTAAGATCTGTCACATTTGTTTAGTCTGTTCCAGCCTATTATGTCTTTGCTGCATTTGGCCAAATCCCATGATACAAAATCAACACTCAACATAAACCCTAATTCTGAAGATAATAAATGAAGCACAGCTAGGAAAAATAGCAGCTTGCCCTTTGTTCTTCTCAATTGCTTCCACACAGTCCTACACACAAAGAATGACAGGAGACCCAGAGTCAGATCATTTTCCCACATGACTGAAGGACATAAACGCTGCAACTCTGAGCATCTGCAGAAGGAATTCTGGAAAAGAATGCGAAATATGAAGATCCAGGTTGTCAAGCAAACCTAAGTAATCAGATTCCTTTAGGCACATTTGAAAACCCCAGATTTTGATAGCCCAGTTTTCAAAAAAACATTTCAGGGGGAATCAAACACACTTTAGCTGAATACTGAAAGAACCACATTACGATTGACATAAACAGCTCTATTTTCTTATTAAAGTTTGACTTCCAGTCGATTGGGAAGTAACGAGTCTAGTCTGCTTTAATAAGAAGTTAACAATTTAATATCTGTCCCTGTGCCAACTTGGACAATTTTAACCAAGAGGTTCAGAATGAAACATCTGCACGCTTTGGGAAGCTCAGTTTCTGAGGTGTTGGATTTCTGATTTGCCTTTTGGTCAGTGACACTGATACACATAATATCTAAACATATATACTGCACCCACAAAAGAAACTGAAGATAAAGGGCGACTGCCCTTTTAAAGGCAAGGTCCTCTCTTTCTGCTCAAATCAACTGGTAAAAAAAGGCAGCTCTTATTTTGATCTTTGCAGCCTCAATCGACACAGCACAAGCAGGCTATTTACTGAGAGGAGCAGGATGATATTTTTTAAAAGGTAACTGACCTTTTGAGGCCTATTTTATAAAATCTTTAAAACCCGAGTTCGTTTTGCCTGTTTGAGATGCATCTGCCAAGAGGAAAACAAAGCTGTACGAAGCTTGAGAGTGCATGGAACTCCAGATGATTCATCATCTCTTCTGAGAGTTTATGAAAAGCTCTAGCAAGAATTAATTTACAGCTTTGTACATCTGCTGGGAAAAAGGAACAAGTTTCTCCAGCATAGATGCAATTTTTGGTATAAGAGCCTCCTGTATGAGAACTGCAGCACATGAATACAGCAGCAACACAAAAAGTACACTGCCATTCCCTCCAAAACAGAATATGGCACTTTTTAAAATATCATATTTCTATTTAATAATTGTCATATGCACTGTGAAGTAATAGATCACAGACAGAAAGAATTCATATAAGAACCAAAACTATATTCCACCTATCCAAACTGCCGCATCTTTCATTATTACTAATTACACAATAACTACCAGAGGGAAAATACACACTCTATACCTAAATCTGTCAGCTCAATTAATTAAAAAGATGATTCTAGAATTATAAAACTATAAAATGTAGTCACTTTTTAATTGTTAGGGCATTTAATTGGATTTTATAAAAGTAATAAAATTATGCTTCAATCCGTTTTATGAGATTTGTATTTTTCAAAGCACATTTCTCTTTTTTTTTAAACTGAAAGTAATTAAAATTTAAGGGACTGTAAAATTAACATTATTTACAATATTCTATTGGAAAAATCTGTGAAGAAATATAAAAAATAAATACAGAAACATTTTAAACCATTATCCAACTGAAAAGGTAGTCTCAGACTCCCTTTCAGAATTTCTTTATTTTTAATTAGCATCAGTGGTTTTAAATGCTAAAAAAAAAAAAATTCTCCAGAAAACACCACAGAAAAGAAACCTAAAGGGTTGTATCAAGAGGTACTGCTGTTGTGCTTCATTTCAGCTCAGGAAGAACCACCTCTTGGATTGGGATCCACGTCCATTAAGCCATTGGTGTCTCTCATCAGCCTGCTAACAAAGGTCCAATTACTGAAAATTGTCGTCCAAGTTTTTGTGACCTGGCCATTTGCACACCAGGAAATGAATGAGATTACCTGTGTAACAGCCACTGTGCAGTTATGAATTTCAGCCACAGATGACAGATTCTAATCTCAACGGTGCAGAGCTCTGTATCACTGAACGTATCATTATGCAGGGACAAAATTTTCAAGATACACGACAATTCACGCTGCACATCTGGCACTACAGCTTTGCTTTATGACAGGAGTCTTTTTAAGTGACAGCAGAACTATGACCTTGATTTCACAAGTTCATTACGAACATCGCTGCGATCTGCATTAGGCTTCCTACTGAGCCCAAGGAAAAAAAAAATCCCCCCTTGGTTTAAAATAGTTTGTAATTCTACATCAAAGGCACAGCTAAGGCCAACAAAAGATGTCAGCAGCAAAGGAAATTTTCTGTAGTGTTTACTCCTGGTATCAACATTACCAAGTGCTCCCTCTAACCATGGCACCTATTAGATATTTTTGGAAACACTACAGTTAAGACCCCGCAGAGTGTTATGAAAATTTCCCTCTATATCTCCTTGAAATGTCTTCAGGTAGTGACTTACATCACACCAAGTGAGCTAATGTGGTCTACCATCACAATTTAAGCAGGCACTGGGACTTGAATGTGATCTGCTCCATCACAGCACTGCTTCTTATCCTTCACAGCATGACTGAGGCTTGGGGATTCACTGCTCCAACTGCAAGACACACAGCCACTCTAGAAAACCCTCACCGTCCTGGTGAGTGTAGCTGGTAACTTAGTGAAAGTTAAAAAGCCTGTAGAATTAACCAGGACAATCTTAAATGTGAATATCTCGGCTGAAAACCAGCTGATATTTTGTGCACTTGGCAAGCCCCTGATCCTTTACTAACCTTTGACTGGGGAAGTCATTCAGATCCTACATGCTGTGCACAATTCACCATTAGAAGCAACTAACCAATCCAACTGCTCTGCCCTATTTGAAAATCCAGTAAGGGAATACATTAGAGAGATGCAGAAATTAAGCTGTTGCTATAAATCAGTTGGTTATGAAATTTAATAATCAATTTGTTAGCACCTGATGTAAAACTATGATCTGTCAGCAGCCTCCCAAGCTGGCTGTGTGCAGCAGTAGATATTTCCAAGGGAATTAATTACTGATGATTTGCAAAGGTAAGAATAATATTTTTCAACAAATGTAGCCTGTGCACTAGGAGGTTAAACAAACACCACCAAAATGTCAACAGAGTTCTTGGCTTTGGTGTTCTCCCATTTCAAACGTAATGAAATAGTTAACCAGAGATTATGCAAAGGGAATACTCTCAAATCTTCCCATGAAGCAGAATGTCACACCATCTGGGGCACTTCTCAAGTGATTTGAAAAGTTCACACTGTTTGGAATTACACAGAAATTCAACAGAAAAGGCCTCACCATATCCCCAAAGTCCCACAAGCAACTGTAGACCTGTGTCACGGCCAGTGAAGGCAGAGCTGTGACTTCTCCTCCACAAAGAAGCAAAGTCATAGCCCACCGAACTTTTCCACCCCATAACTCTGAACACCCGTGTTGCTTTCTCTGAAAGTTAGAAAGTGGTACTTCTGTCTGTGAGGGAATGCCTTCACACACAAAGGGAATACCAAACAAGCAAGCTTAGCTTATGGCTCTCCAGAAAACGGGTGAGTTAAACAACCACCTCCAGAAATCCCTCTCAGTTTTACAAGCAGCACTGACAGGAAACTGAGCCACAAGAAAATCACTAAGTCAGAAGTCAGACAGCAGCAGGAAATCTCAGAACCATGTATAATCTAATACTGACACGAAAACATCTAAATATTTTTTTTGTTCGATGTAAAAGAAAAACAAAAAAGACTTAACTCAGTGAACTTTGGAAACAAATGCTTAATGTCTAACTTCCATTTTTCTAAAAATACTGGCTGAAAGACCAGCAAAAAAATACCCTCTATTGCCACCTGTCAGCTGACAGAATTGTGGATCCTTGTCAGACAGGCTTCATTTCAAGGCAAGCCACTAACACGGGACTTAGAGCCCTGATGGATGACCTCCTGCTAGAAGCAAGGAAAATTCTCTGCAATTCATCCTACTGGATTTCTTTGCAGGATTTGACACTGTTGATCAGCAAATACTTCTGCCCCACTTCCAAGAGATTAGTGGGAGTGGACTGAAACTGTTCTGATTCTTCCTTCATACCACATACAGGGGAATTATTATGAGCAGCTGCTCCTATGTCTTCATAATACATCATCTGCATACTGCCATGCAGGTCAACCATCTCTCAATCATTATTCATTACTTCTATAAAATCTTCAATTCACTATTTCATAAACGTTTGGAGAAGGAACAGAGGTCTCAACTGATTTAGAGCTAAACAGAAAACATCCATTAGTCATGGTTTTCCCTTTATTAGTTTTTCTTACATATGGGGAGGGGGGGGACACAAAACAACTAAAATAACCTCACACCATCTTACTCCTCCAGAAATTAATAAGTTATCTGTCTTTGAAGAAAAATTCTGCCATTTTAGCTCTAAGGGGCCAGGGGAGTTAGAGAAGCCTACTTTTCCTCTTAATGGGGTACAGAAGCAAATTAAACTACTGCAAAAGTTTTAAGTTTGAACTTCTGAAGAGAAATTCAGATGAAATATTAAATAAACATTTAAGGTTTTTAAACATTTAATGCTAGCACTTGTAATGTTGACCCCAAACTGACCTTAGTAAAACCTGCACTGCCCAAAGCGCCTTCCCTCAGAAATGATCCAAGCCTGGATTTCTCCTTCCACTCTTGTAAGAGTTTCAAAAAAGGCACAAAGTAAAATAAGCAGGGATTAGGTGTAATTTGTTGGCATGATCTGTCTCCCACACTTGGCTAATTCATACACTGGAATTATGGTATATGATATAGAAATATGAGAAATTAGGAACTTTTCAATCCACAATTTCTTATTTAGTATCATTAAATCAGTAAATCACTTTCTTTTGCTAACAAATTATTGCTTAAAAATTAAGGTCAAGATTAACATTTGCACTTGCTTTTTAACTTAGAACTACACAGCAAGAGGGAGCAGGAGGAAGAATTATATTTCACAAGCATGAGATGTGTTTCTTCCTTCCATTAAGTTCATAATGGGACTCTCTCACCTTTTTGGGGCCCATTATCCATAGCTCCAAATTCCCTTTTGCATAGCTATAATCTCACCCTAAATTTCCTCTGTCTGACAGCACACAGTGTACTCAGGGTACCGATATTAAAAACAGGTGTCAGGGATGCTCTTCCCTCACCTCAAGGCCTCAGGACCACATTTCAAACCAAAATCCATCCAAGAAACCATGTTTTCCTCTGTCAAAGTGTTGCATCTTTCCTAGCTCTGTATCCCTGGGGACTCAAAGCACTTTCATACATATGGATTTTGAAAGTCCTGGGGCCAGGCTGAGGTAGAAGATGGACAGCACAGGGCTCTGCAACTTCATTTTTACATCCATTCGACCTGCCAGCATTTCCATTCTACATCCTCTTCTTTTTCTCAAGCTCTGGCACAATAAGAGGAGCACTTTGTTCCATTCCTTGCCAGATCTTGCAGGGATAATTTCTTTGGTTTCAAGACTCCCTGATGATTAGGAGACAGCAGCAATGAAAATATCCACAATCTGGTAATTTTCATTCAGCAGCTCACCTAAGGACATTTGCTACCTCAAAGTGGTACATCTTGTTCAAAATCCGACAGCAAATCATTATTTACACATATACACTTGCAATTACAAACAAACATAAGCCAGACATAGAGGAACATTCATTTTTGCAACAACCATGGCATGATTTGTTGTTTCTGTACGTACTCCTAAATATACGGATTTCATTTGCACGCAGTGAGTACTTGTTAGAAAAAAAGAAAGCTGCAACTCACCAAAAGAAAAGCTAAATTACTACCTTTATTACATTTTTTGTGATATTTCCAATTGAAAACAGCTGGGACCACGGTTGATCATTCAAACAATAAAACACTTCACGGATTTTGAACATTTCACTTGCCAATGACAACTCCTTCCTCTGTTTTGCCTGGAGAATATAGAGCTGTAACAGAGTTCAGAAAGCCCCCAGCAGCTGTGTGCTGCCATTCAGACCTGCAAGATTCCATGTTGGGATAAAAATTAACGTGCTTTGACATCCTCTGGGATTTTTGGTGCCTTGGGAACCGCTAATAGAGAAATACAACCTCTTCAGTCTATTACACAAATTTTGGATTCTAAGATTAAGACACGTGGTATCTGCATGGCCAGTCTCGTGTCAGCAGCAAGGCTTCCCTACACAAGTGTCAGAAGATTCTGCCTTCAGGTGTTTTAATTATCTCCCCTAGAAAGTGTTTAACTGAATAGACTAAATACATTTTAATGTATGTATATTTAAATAGTAACTCTGGCCTTATATTTCAGAATTTTTAGAGGGTAACATCAATTAAGCACACAGATCTTCTCAAAACCCAATAAGCCATAATGCTCAAAAATCCCTAGTGACAGAGTATGTTTTAATCAGTCATACATATCACACATCTTTTACTTCCTTGGATACTCAAAACAGCCTTCACAGCTGGTGGATCTTGTGGAAATTTTTTTTTGGAAGACAGAACCCCAAGACTTTGTGAGCCATCTTAGACTCAGCTTAGACTTAGGCATAGACACAGGGTTGAAAATGGGCACCAGAACAACCAGTGTGCTGAGCAGAAATCCCCTGGAGGCTTATCAAGGTTTTTTCTTTAGGGTACAGTGAAGAGACTGCAAAGTGTCCAAAGACAAGGGGCTGGTTTGGAAATTTAAGACAGCACAGGTAAAGTCATAAAATTCTGTAACAAACACCTAACGAAACCTTTCTGTTAGTAACACGTAAAAATGTTTCATTTTTTTTGTGGATGCAACTATATGTAAAGTTATGTCGAAGTGTCAATCCTATATTTTAATATGGACTTTAAAGAAGAAGTATTCTGAGGCAGGAGATACCTCCACAGTACAGCAGATGTAATGAGAGGTGATCTGGTGAAAACATCAGGATCTCAGCCTCCAGTAAAAGGGGGAAAGGGCTTAAGCTTGAGAGATTTTTTAATTTATAAAATACTGGAAACAGTTTTTGGATCCACATGACTTGACACATGCTACCACAATGGGGTAATTGTGTACGAGAGCTTAAAAACAGAAGAAAAAGAAAAACTATTTATGCAGAAGCCAATCCCTGCGCTTTAATGAGGCACAGCATCACCACAAAGAGGAAAAAAAAAGTTTCACCCTAATATTATTATGTACGTTTCAAATGCAGTCAGCCTTTGATCTTATTTAAATTTAAGATACGTGCTGTCTGCAACAGTAACTTCTGAACTCTGCATGTTTCACTACTTAATTCAATGTGGATATTTTTTGAGATCTCAAAATGCACAACGCTGTCCAGAAGTTTGTGCCTTGGTGGCAGTGTCAGGATGCCAACCGTGCTCTGAGTAGAGAAGACAAATGTGACAGCTCAACTGTCACTAGTTTTAATTCACAAAAAGTAATTCCACAAACAGCAAGGAGTTAAAAGGTTTGTACAGTGTTAATGTTCAAGTTTGGAAAGACAACAGGCAGTGGCAACGATCATCTCTGACAGATACATTGACTACAGAACCATTAAGCATATTGACATAATGGCATCACTGACAATTCAGCTAAATCATATATTCATGTTTTCTGGATCTTTTCAGTTATCTATGAAACAACATAAACAGATGTTGCTTGCTAAACAGATCCCATTTTTACCTATGTATTCATATATATGCATAGAATTTATCATACGGCATCTACAATTTAATTGTGGCTCAGTTAGAATCAAAAATAACTTGACACACCTGTAGTATGTCAGTTATAATACATGAAAATGCAGAAAAATCATATTCTGGATTGAATTTTCAGCAGGCTCTGAAATCTTAATTGCACCCACAAGGTTTCAGCACGCTCCTGCTTGCAGCATGAAAAATGAATGCACTCAGAGAGTTTGAGGCCTCAGCTAAGGAGGCCATTTTGGGTCTGGTTTAGGAAATAAGAAGAGACTAAACTTCCAAATGGAGAATCATAATTCATAACTGCTGTCTTTTCCATATTTCTACACACAGCATAAGTGAATAAACTGTCAGCATGTGCCAATTCTTACCACACGCAAAAAAAAAATTCCTATTTTAAAGTAAAGTAACTGCAGTGAAGATCTACATCTGGAAGTCCTGCATAATTGTGAATTGCTGCTACCAATTCAGAAAATTCTGAGTAGTAGCTGTTGGCAAACATTGCTTCATATCTTTGAAGTAATTCAAGATTTTTCAGGATAGTTTCTGGGGGTTTTCTCCTCAAACATTGAGAACATTAAATTAATGTCTTGCTGTTTGGCAGAAGATAAGTTTAATTCAGACCAAGTGGCACTACACACTGCTCCAAACTAAAGATGCACATAAAATTTAATTTTTAACTTTACTGCTCACTTCTGCTCACTGTTTTGATCATGGAAGTGTTCTTATGATGAGGAGCAGGCAAATGCCATGATACCACGGCTGTAAATGTTGACAACAGGTTGCTATTTTGAAAGATTTAGAACTGAACCATTAGTGCTGCTCCCCAGTTAAAGTATGCAGGTTTCAGTCAAACATATACCACATCCACAAATCCATACTCCTACACAAATACCAATCCTACAGACCCTGAACAATCCAGCACTGACACCAACTACATTTAAATGCTGTGTTGCATACAATCACAGGAGGGCAGTCATTTTTGTCTATAAAGGGGATTAATACCAACCATAATTCCTCACATTGTGCCCACTCAATGAAGAGGAGATTCCATTCAGTGTTTTTTAAGTTCCAAAAAGCCAAATATGAAAGACTGGTTGGTCTGCCTCTTCCAGCTGCATAAAAATCAGCTAATGCCAAATCCATCTTAGCCCAGAACATTATTATAAACAGATCATTTATTTGATTTTCTGTAACAGAGACATTCAATCGACCGCCTGAGCTGGGAACTAGCAGAGGGGAAAGACTTGATACAGATGTAAGAAGTAACTTGAACAAATCCAGCCATTTAGAGGCACTGAGATCTCTTTTTCCTATTCTCATCCTAACCCCAGTAGTGTCTCCACGAGGAAGGAAGATGGAGTTCATTCACTCCTGGCAGAAATATCCAGTGGGGAATGTATCTGCAGAAAACAAGCCAGAAATACTGAAATACTAAAATACTAAAAGACAGCTGGCTTTCTCCAAAAAATTTGTGCTGGAAATCCTTGAGCCCTGTTTTTTATTGGACATCCATTTTATGTATTTATGTATTTTATGTATTTATTTATGTCACACGGTGTTCAGGCTGTGCTACAGTGAAGAAAGAGGCAGATCAAACATTAAACAGCAATATTGTTTTATTCTGTCTTCTCCCAAAGACGACTTTAGGAGACCCAACTAAGTTACTGTGTTTAGTTCGTTCTGCCCATAAAATGTTTCTAACTGTGAGAGCAAGAAAAACTGGAGAGCACCATCCTGCCCATAAGGAAAGCCTAAGTACTGCAATCACAGAACTGAAGGATCTAAAATAATCTGAAAAACCCTTCTCCCCAAAGCTTTATTTGAAACTGCACGGATAAAAAAAGTCTCAGAAAGAGAAACAGCTGTATCAACTCAAGAGTGTAGGTAATGCAAACAAAAAAAATCATTTTTTTTCAGTGAGGATGAAGGATTTTCTAGAATATATTTATAGGGATACAGCATAACTTACCAGTGTTTATATACTCTGAGCTCAAATTTTATCTGTGGACAAGGCTGCAACACCTAACAAATCCAAATAGGAATAAAAGATTCCTATCAAATCTCAGAAGCATGATAACTTGGAGATGAATCATCTGACTTTTACTTTCAAACAAGGAAGGTTTCTTAGCTCTGAATTACTACTCCAATTCATATTAAATATTTCTTTTCAGAGTAACTCTTTCCTCCCATTTATTATTTATGTTTTTCTCAAGGCTCCCTGTGTTGCATCATTTGTTTTCCATATGCGACCAGCCCCGTTAAATTCCTGCCGAGCAGAGGACGACATTTCTTCATTCTTCACGTTGTTTCCACAGATTCCCAAGCACATTCAAGGAGGCTTTTTTTTTTTTCCCTCTACAAGTTATCTGATTAAGGTAGGAGATTCACAATCTCAGCAATTTGCCCTCTGCTCCCTGCCATCCCACCACCACCACCTTCCCCAGCTGCAAGAGGTTTGGATGTTTGGACTCAGTGAAATTCAGGGATCCTTTTCCTGGAGTGTTTCCATTTCAGTTTTCTCATCCAGGAAGAGATCTGTGAAACACAATCCTTGAAGGCTATTTTCCAGTTGCTATCAACCAGGGGAGAACAGGCTCCCAGGTTGTGATGGGACTGTGAGTACACCCTTATATCTGCTGACAAAAAATAGCACCTGGAGCCACAGAAAGTGTCACAGAAAAGCAGAATTTCAGAAGGCATGCCTATCTATTCTCTATTTTATACATTTTTAGTTATTAGATCACCAAGACCAACACATTCTGGAAAATACCAAAGTGTCCCAGAAACCAATAGTGGACTGGAGAAATTAGGCAGAGAATAAAACTATTTGCACACAGAAATTTAAGATATTCACCACTGAATACTGAAGGCCTCTTCACATAAAGTGCTGTGAGAAATGAAATACAGATCTTTATTAAAATTTGTGTATTCACACAAAATTTCTCCTTCACACTTTAAAATTTTTCCCAGAAACCAAGACTTGCACAACTCAGAATCTAAAAGACAGTTTTGTTTCACAAAAACCCCAAACGCTTTTATCTGCTTTTCCTATGGCTTTATTGTTAAGAAATTCATTAAAAATTTTATAAGAAAGAAAACTCTATGCTTTTAACATATTTCCAATGTCCATTAACAGGAGTGACAGACACCTCATGGGAATGGGGGCGAATGTATCACAATCCTTCTCATACAAGTCCATGAGATCAGGGATATCGACCCCTTCTAAGAAAGTTAGGCTGCCAACTGACAAAACTGGCCAAAGGATAAGGAAAAAGGCTCAGTCTGTCCCTGAAGTCTGTAAGATTCCTTTCAGTTGCTCATAAAGTCACTACTGCAGAGGAATCACCAAAGTGACAAAAGCCTCTGGACACTGAGGCAAAGCAAATAAACGAAGAGACAAAAGTCATTAGTGTACATTAGTGCTGGAAAACACATAGGCCCAGCATTGTAGTAATAAGGTGCTACTGCCATATAATTGCTTTTCTGACCTTATCCAGACATAGTTAAATCACAAAGAATCAGAGGCCAGAAAGACCCAGTAGGTCTCCCAGTCCATCCTCCTGCCAGTGCAGATGATTGTAAGGTAACTCTTCTGTGTCTGTATCAGATAAAAGATCCTCTGCTGCAGGCAGTGTGTGGGGTCTGGTTTCCATCCAGCCTCAGACTTTAAACAAAATATAACTGGAAATTCATTTTGGTCAGAACCCCCCCAAGTCTCACAACAGATACAGAACTTAGACTTTCCTACAATGCTTGGAGTATTCCTGCCAGACACAGGCACATCTGAGCACACATCTGAGACAGAAATATCTCAAAGTAAGGCAGAGGCTTTAGAGGCTGTCTATTACTAAAAATGTTCCAAATAATATTAGAGTGAAATATTAGTAAAACCTGTCCATCACTGACAGTGTAGCTTAACAGACCTACACTGATAAAGCAGTGTATGCCAACAAAAATAAAACAGGTTTTCCTGATTCTAGATATTCTCATTTTCTAAGTTCTCTGGCAAAAATTGATTTAAGCATGTTCACTTCCAAGGAGTTATAATCATGCATACCAAATGGACTAGCTAGGATGACCATGATATGATCTACAACACACAAATCAAGTTAAAAGCTGCATTTGGAAGAAGGGTGGTTTTGACTTTCCACTGTACCATATAGTTTTTGAAGAAATGTAGCATATTAGAAGCATGAAGATGCTAAATTAGAACACTTACTGCTCTTACATTACAAAACCGAGTTAGTATTCGACATGTAATACTGCAAGGATTTGTCTTCCAAGAAATTTTAATACATGAAGATGACATGATAAGAAAATATTGATACTAAAGATTTTGGCAATAAAGGAACTTGTGTTAGAAGTCAGTTTTGACAATTCTTTGAATCTAAAAGACCTATAAGTACTAAAATGTCATCTGTCTATCCATGAGAGATTTAGCTTTGGCAGTATTTCAAAAGTGAAAAAACATTCTTTGTTATATATCTTCTCTACGACAATGTATTTTCAAAGCTGTCTAAGAGGCCATAATCTCTTGAGAAGAACAGGAAGATGCATATCTGTTACAGAAATATTTGCAGAAAAAAAGCTAAGTTTGAATACTCACAACAATCAATGGGTCAAACTGTGGATAAAAGCACAAAGTGTGGAACTTTTATTGTCAAGAGCTGGAACTTGAAAGATTTCAAATAATTTTTTCAATTTAGAGATTCATTGCTCTCTTCAAGCTAAGTAAAACAACCCATTTGGAAGCCAACCCGATTATCTCCAGATAAATTTGCCTATTGTTAAGTGATGTAATTATTACACTCTCTCTCCCTTTTTCTTTTTTTTTTTTTTAATTATGGACTATTCCAGATACAAGTCTGGAACATAGCTCTGTCTGGCTCATAGGGGTATATTTTTTAAAGGTCTAAAAATGAAAAGAGAGAGAGAGAGAAGGTTAGAAAATGAAGTAAGAAAAGGAGTGTGCTAATTGTTCATCCCTGACCTCTTCCAAACCACGGCAAAACTGTTAAAAAGTTGCCTGAGCTGTTTTTCATGCAGTTCAGCTTTGGCCTTTTTCAATAGCCACAGGGGCAAAAAAGCCCTTTAAAGCTGGGGCTACACATGGAATAACAAGAGATCTGTAACTTTTTATTTTTTTTTAGTATGAAAACAAATGATCTTTAATTTCCATCAAAAAAAAAATTCCTGTGAAAAGATTATTCACTAACTGCAGTTGCTGATCCGTCCAACTTTGGTGAATTCTGCCAACTGTGCTCAGCTGATAAAGACATTAAAATAACAAGAAATTATTACATATAATTTCCTGAGTACTTACAGATTCTTGGATTTGAATGCTTCAGCAAAGTGCTGCACACTCTGAAGAGAAGCAAGGTCTAAGGTCATTGCTTCTACCTTGGCTTTATGCTGGAACAAGAGAAAATATAAAAAAAAAGATAAATAACAGCATGTTTAGTTCATAGGATCGTGTTACAGCAAATGTGTTATGAAACTTGTCTGATTCCCTTGTTTAACATTATAACCCCAAAGTGAATACAAATCATCAAAAGGAACAGATGAGCACAACGTTCAGTGCCAAAAGCAGCATTGTGATGTGGTGGTTCTGCTAAAAACATACACTATGTAATGCACAGCTTTATACAACGTAATGAATCGACACAAGGCAGTGTTAAGGTTCATAAGGTATCTTTTTGCTGCCATTTTGGTGGTGAAACTTATGTAACTCGTGAAATAAAAAGCAGAGTGTTATTCTCAATGCATGCTATTTTTACATACTGTACCAATAGAAAAAAAATATCAGTAAATACTCTATAAAAATCAGCTAACTTCAGACTTGCACATATGAATCCAAACAATGTATTATACAGATTATCAGTATATCAGGTGATATAAAAGACAGTATAAAATGACTACAGAAAACAACTGATCAGCCTACACAGTTTTTCGTACAATAAGAGTTTACCAGTGCATATTATATATGTACTTCTGCTGTGAGGGTGGGGAGGCCCTGGCACAGGTTGCCCAGAGAAGCTGTGGCTGCCCCATCCCTGGAAGTGCCCAAGGCCAGGTTGGACGGGGCTTGGAGCAACCTGGGATAGTGGAAGGTGTCCCTGCCCACAGCAGGGGGTTGGAACAAGATGAGCTTTAAGGTCCATCCCAAACAATTCTATGACTCTGTGTCTTCTGAAGAAATTGTTTATGTACTTAAAGCCAGCTTTTCCCTCAGAGGAGGTTAAACTGAAGGTTAAGTTTACCTTAGGCACCACCAAAACAATTCTTCTCAATATTTTCAGCTTTAAGATCTGATCCCAGATCTTTTGAAACACTTAAACTCCAAGTCTCAGAACAAAACTAATCAAAAGCCTATTTTTATTGCAACCACTGAAGTGAAATTCATCACAAGAACCAAGCAGAGGTTCTCTCAAGGCAGAGTTCAGAACCAGCTCTCCTTCGACTGCAGCTGTGGGTCTGCACCAAGACAACATCCAGGAGTTGTCTTTTGTTCTTCCACAAATTCTACACCTGTGATCCTCTGCAAAATACCAACTGTCATGACCTGTAAGTCAGGTAGGCCCCCTATGGGATTAGGAATGTGTATTTGTGCTTACCCTCACTTTTAGACTTGCTGCTGCTCAACACCACGTAAACTCTCTGGCACATAAAAGAAAGCCAGCAAAGCCTTGTACTCTCCCCAAGCCTAAAAATGTCAAATTTCAGCCCGCTCAGCTTAGCTTATTCAGCAAAAAAATACTTAGAGGGACAATTCAGGCATTCCCAACACACCACCTACACCTGTGTGTAACAGTCATGGCTCAAACTGGGCATTGGCACTGCTAAAAGAAAGGATAATGAGAAGATGGAGCAGATGCAGTGGTACTGTGCAAGCAAAGGCAGCATTTGGGTGGGGAGGCAACAGGAGCTTTGTTAGCACCAGAGTGCAACAGGAACTCCACTGGGATTACAAGGATACACCAGGATCGTTGCTCAATGACAAGGGAACATTGCTGAGGGAACAGAGAGGAAGCAGCACACGTGTCAGTGCAGAAGGAAGTTGGGAAGAGTGCTCCCATTGTCCCCCAAGCTCAAGTGAATCATCTAATCCCCCTGTTTCATTACATCTGGCACTTTTCTCCCTACATCTGTTTTCTATTTTGCTGGTACCCATTCTGCCCGCTACAACTACCTTACAGGTTTGGTATAAACAGAGTATCACTCAAATTCCTTTTGTCCCGTTCCAGCCAGACTTATCAGGACAGCAAAATAAACACGACTAAAATTTCAACAGGTTCAGTCTCCATAGGAAGTATCAATTGATGGAGTCTGAAAATGCTAAATCAAACTTTGATACAAAGAGGTGTTTTTTTACCCTCACAAGATGCACATCATCCTGGAATTCATTTTAACCCACTGGGTAAATATTTTCTTCTGTTTGATACTCAGACACTTGAGAAAGATGATGCTGCCTTGCATTATGCAATACAACTCCAGAACAATTTCTCTTCAGCAGTGCAGTTCAAAGCTGTTTACTTACTACAGAAGTAGTTGGGTTTACTTTGGTTCTGCTTTCCTCAGTTGAAACATTTTCCTATCTCTCCCAAGGGTGAAAGGACAAGAATGCTACAAATACAGGGACATAAGGGGATCAAAAACCATAATAATCAAGTAGTTCAACAGACTACACCACAAGCTGTTAGCTACTGTCCCCTTGGGGACATGGACTCAAGCCCACATGACATCACTCAGGTAATCCTTTTCCTCTTGGTGTCAAGCATTAGGCTTCCACTACTGATTCCAAGAATAGAAGAGAGGTGTCTGTACTTCAAGTCCAAAAGGAAAAAAAAAAGTATGAAACCTCCAAAATGCTTTCTGAAGTAGAAGTTAAATGGATTCAGATTGGATTCATGAATTAATATATTGAAAATATAAAAATCAGAAATTAAAAAAAAACATCATTTTTTTCAACTTTCTACCTGGTCGTGCTTTTTAGAATACTGATGGTAGCAGACCATATTTCCTTCATATGCACACAAGGTACACACTGAGCACAGACACGCCCGTTTACGTAGTTTTCCTCACAGGAAAAAACTGGAGCATGTGACATCCAAAGCACTCAGCTCAGAACCTGCCACCTCAGCTTCTGAAGGCACACAAGAAGCCAAGTGTAAGGTTTTTTCCCCCAAACACAACTGGGAAAGAAATCAGTTTAACATACCATGAGCTTAGGCAAGTTCCCCAACTTTTTTTGTTTCAGACTCTCCCTTGTCAACTGAGGTTCCAGCACCTCTCACCCCACAGAGATATCCTGTAGACCATCAATTCCTACTGCAGTTTGAGAATGTGAAATGCTAAACCTTTAATAGCAGCTCACTTTTAATCCAAATTTTCCCATTCTTACTTCTATATCACAATACCTTTTAAAAAAAAGCTATGAATAAGGCAATATACTTGCATGATATGCTCTTAATAATGTAAGAATGTCTCTAATCAATGACAAGTAGAAGGTTTTATGTTTGTTTTCTCATAGTAGCTCAGTTATTACCTTTGTTATAATGTTTTCCCTCTCTCCCTAGGAGCCTTGGTGTCACACATTGTGACATGAGGAGAAAAGCATGGGGTTTCTTAATAAAAAAATAAAACTAAAACCCATTTTTTGCTAAAAGGCATCTTAACTGTAATTGTACTCTGCAGTCAGAACTGATTGTTAATGGTATGCTGCAAATCCTGATCTAATGCGTCATAATTGTATTATGCTGATGTCTCTCACCATTTCACTTCACATGTTTTCAGCACTGAATTATGCCTCATTTTATGTTGTGAAATCTTAAATGAGACTTGCCACTTTCCCAAATACCGGAGACAGTCTTTCAGCTGACATCGTAAAATCAATGCGCTAAGGCAGGGAACTCCAGAATTTTAAAAATTAAATTGACAAAAGATATTAATGCTCCCTCTACTACTTTATTTTCAATTACATCATTTGAGGGGGAAACTAGATCATGGAATGAGCGCAGCATAATTTAAAGAGCTCACTTCTAAATCACAGGATCGTTACTGTGCGGTGCTGTTGAAAGTCTGTGCAAAATGAGCTGGTGCCCCTTGTTGCAGATCCCTGGGACAAGTATCCCAACTGCATCCAACACCACGTTCACAACTAGACTCAGACCAGCTTTGCAAACTGGCCAAAGGAGAACAGACCCAAGAGGGTCTGTACACTGCTGCTGTTCCCAGAACCCTGTGAAAACACAGTCAGCCAGAACCCACTGGGACAGTGAGTTTGGGGTGGGAATATTTGTATTTCATGAAGCCCGATGAGCTGTTCAAGGCTAATGATGTCCAGGCACCAACATTCTGTCTTTGAAGAAACAGCTGAAGGTGGATCATCCTCCAGCTCCTAGTAAGTTCTCTTTTACACCCAACGTAATAACATTTTGGAAAGAGCAAAGAAAAAAATTTCTCTTGTATGTCATGATTTCATGCCCAGTTCTAAAAGCATTTTATCACTATTTCCAGGTAAGTTTCATTATTCTACAAAACACCAGAAAAGAGTTTGTTCGGTTTTGTGTGTAAGCTGCTTCCTATCGGAGAAAAAATATTAAAAATGCTTAAGTGCAATTGGTTATACTTTGCACTCATGCTAGAAAAATGCTTATTGAGCCAGAAAGTAACACAAAAGTGAAAACACCCAGAAAGCCAGCTATTTCACTATATGCAATGTCTTCACTTTACAGCTTAAAAATTGTTTAAAAATGAACACTGCATGGTAGAGTAGTTTGGCAGTAAACATGATTGTGCATTTGTGTCTTGGTATTGAAGAAGGAGCCTTTTTTCATAGTGAATTTTTCATTCAAATGTAAGTGATGATTTACGTTAAATATAGGTAAAGCATGGCTACATTTTCCTGAAGGATTGCAAGGAAGTGAAGAGCAGTACAATAAGTTGAAGCATAAAAGCTTTCTCTGTCATAATATTTATTATAATGGCATATGAAATAGCTGAAATAAATAATAGATGACTAAAAGTAAATTCATATGATAAAGAATCTTTCAGCAGACACCATTACTTCTGACTGCTCCAGTTTCATACAGAGTTGAAGAGTCTTAATAAATATGCTGTAGCCCCTGTATCTTATGTAAGTACAAGTCATTTTGTAAGGGTCTACTTAAAATGTACCGTGGTGGACACTACATAATTTACTGTATAATTTTACTCTCAGAAAATAGTGTGTATATACTTTTGATATTTAAAAGTCCTTAACTCAGAACTGAATACATAGCACAACAACAAAAATATCTGACTTCAAGTAACTGAAAGTACAATCCATTGGTAAAAAGCAGTTTAATTTGATACAGAAAAATCTTCCTGACAACACCTTGGAATGCAGATGCTTCTTATATGCAGTGTGAGAGACACAAAATCTTCAGGAAAAAAAAAGAATTTGACACCAAAGCTGATGAAAAATCTGTGGAATTATCTGAAAATAGATAAACAAATAACCAAATCTCAGCATAGGACAAGCAATGCCCAAACAAACTCATATTTTCACGTTGAGGATGGAGCAGGGGATGCTTTAGAAGCACATCTGACAATTTGACACATAGCTTATGACACTCAATAGCCAGTGCCATGCACTATTTATGGAGGTACCTAATGGGGAAAAAGGCTTTCACTCAGGATTAGGGCTGCAAGTATTATTGTCCCTAATGTAGTCAACATTTGGTACTTCATTCAAAACTGTATTTATGCAACGCCAGCTTTACCTGGTTGTGTGTTTTGAATGCTCTGCATTCACTTCCCATGGAGCTGATGGGGACAGATGCATCACGCTGCTTTAAGAGCAATCCAAAACATGTGCTAGATGCTTTAGTAATATGTTCTTCTGCTACATTTGATATACCTTAATAAAGTTCATTAGAAGACATCATGGGGGAACATTTTCACACGCATTTTTCTAGCTTTCTAACCCCCCCTCCAGCCCCTAATATCAGCAATGTTTATACAGTACTTTCAAATTTTCACTAATTTTACGCAAGAGAAGGTACACAACACAAAAATAATTTCCTAAATATTAATTATGTTGTTACCCCATTTACGTGATGTACAAGGAAATAGCTGGGACTAACTTGATTCTTCACAAAAATCAGAGATTAAAAGGATTCTCTTTCTTTCATTAGAAAGAAAATTTATTTATTAATGCCTAGTTACACTATTTCCCAGTGTGTTTGGTTTACCTGTATTTTGGTTGTAATTTGCTGGTGTAAGTTCTTCCACTATTCTCCTGGCTCAATCCTGTCAAACATATTTTGATGTTGTGTGTGAGCTCTCCCAAACCCTGATTTTGTAAAGCCTGGTTCTTCCTGCTTGAGTAACTAAATCTTCCCGTTCTTCACAAAAATGGAATTCTTGCAGGGGTTGCCTTCACCCAAGTCAAGTGAACAGCACATATTTCAAGACTTAATGGGTCAGTATGAGCCTGCAAACTGATCATCCTTGGACTGGCACCTTATCATGAAGAATGAATTATTAGTTGTATCGCTGGCTTTGTCTCTATCCCTTCTCCAGAACAATTCTGGATGTTTGGCAGAGAACAGCATTAACCTTTTTGGCATCATTAACAACTTAGAGCAGTAAGAGGCCTCCTCAGAAAATCCTGAAGTCCTCAAGCTGTTGTAGGATTTTCCTGCAAATGAATGTCCTAAAGTTGCAATGGAAGATCCACACACACAATAGCCAGGAAGGAACACCTGAACTGGAGATTTAACTGCTGAGCTCAGCTGGGTTATAAAAGAAACAGAAAAGTCTGGAACCTTCCTTAGATAGAGATTAAACATAAAGGCAGTAAATGAGCCACTGAAATTCTGAGGGTGAGAGATGTCGAAAAGTGATAAAGACAACCTGACACAAAGGAGTTCGGATTCTGAGGATGCCAAACACCAACCTGGCATTTGGTCCTCACTTTTAAACAAATCACTGTTCACCGCAATATTTTTTCCTTCTTCCAAATACTTAATTTACCTATAATTTAAAATCCATGTCACAAATACAAAAACGTGACTAAAGTCTCCAGGTATGGTTTGTATATTTAACTTAGACATGAAAGGGCTTTGTTGGTCATGCAGTAATCATTTTAAATTCCTCAATAATTTTAAAACTGTATCTTTCTATTAGTAAATGTCTACATATAAAAAGAAATGTAAAATACACTTACTCATTTCTTTGTGGTTGCTTCGTTTTTCAGATTCTAATATCCTTTTTTAATAAATCTTCTGTAATAAATACCACTTACCACTAAAATAAGCAATAATGTTATTTCACAATCTTTATATTAGTTAACTCTTCGATCAGTATCTCTGTAAATTTGGCCTTTCTTATCTTCTGAAGATGATGATACAGGAAAAAAAGGAAAACATCTGCATTTCTTTATGAAATTAATACCTTCAGTGAAGTAAACTATGCCCTAGCAATCCTAAATCATGCTTATAAAGAGTAAGAGAAGTTAGTCTCCTAAAGACATTTTAAACATTATTTATTCTTTAACCAGAGAGAACAAAAACACACACAAAAAATGCTGGAGTATAATTTCAGAATACTTCAATTAGTGGGCTCCAAATGTCCTGTTTTTTTCCTGGATGCACACGGTTCAGTCGCACACAGCACACATTTGCTTCAATAATAAGAAATTACATGCATTAAAAAAAAAATATCTACTGTAGCTTTTGGCAATAGGAATTTGTTTAACTCTTAATGTACATGAACTGTGGGTATTTGCTTGGGAACCTACTTTTAGCTGGAATTTTTTTTCTTTCCCTGGATATAGATCACTTCTCTCCGTCTCCAAACGCCCATTCCTGCAAAGCTCATTTGAATTTATCTTTGGGGAATCTCAAATAATCTTGGCAATATATTACATGTGTAGGGTTTACTATTCTAATAAACATATCTCCTGGTTTAGAGAATGATCGAGGGAGCCTGGGAACGTGCAGCAGAATTTCAGCTGTGGAGAGACTCCACATTCAGATGCTTTCAATTCCTTTCATTCTGCAAGATTCCAAGTGATAGCAGAATGCATTTTCAAAAAGAGCAACAGGGCAAACAGCACCAGGATAATTTAGAAACTACAGAATTTTTTTATTTAAAAAAACTCCCTCAATTTGAAGTTTTTAAGGTTAAATAAACCCAGTTAATGGGTTGCTGAGAAGTAAGCAATGTGGGAGGCAATAGAGCAATGGATTAGTTGGAAATGGCAGAGGACGGTGGGAAACCCCAGAATTTCTAAATGGACTAAACCAGTAACATCCCTATTGCAATACATTATTATTGTTGGTAATTATCCAGAAAATTAAAAACCTGTTATCTTTTATGTACAGCTCTACATACACTGGTGGATAAAACCTACAGCAGGATTCCACATGCAGTCGTTCCAGACAGAGGGGAACTCACCATCCCTGCTCCAGATGACAAACAAGAGGAGAAAAGCATGATGGTCAAAAGGGCAACAATGTTTAAGTAAATACAAAATGAACCCTTTTTTCCCCTGTTCTCTCATGATCCATAATCATAAGCTATGTTGTTGCCTGAAAGTGCAGACATGCACTGTGCAGTGCATTAATCCTTCAAACACTAACAGATGCTGGCAGGGATTTAGGCTGGAATGTATTTACAAAGTGACAAATTATGTTCCGTATTATACAGAGAGAGAAAGAGCACCCACAAATAGGCTGATAAATGTCAGCTGCAGTCACGACAAACGGTTTATTTTTATTATACTGTAACCACAAATGTTTTTTTGCAGGGGAGGCCCAAAGATTTATTTGTTGCAGGAAAAAAACAAGATTATATATGACACAAAGTAATAACTGTGAGATCACTGATGTTCTGGGCAGCTTGCCCTCCTGGAAGCTACGTTCAGATTGAAAAATGTTGCTCAAAAAATGGTGTGTTACATGACACAAAATAAGTAGTTCATAAATCTGTATTGAAACAACAATAACTAATAATTAAAGACAAGTCTCAGGACGTGGCTCTGAAAAGGAAAGCATACTCTGTCCTTCAGTGGAATGTTGAAATTGAAGTAACAATATTTAAAAATCTGGTTAAATTGTTTCAGATTAAAAACAAAGTGCTATAATTGCGAGATGGGAGCAAGGTATATTTTAAACGTGGTCATAGAGCTATAGAACATTTCGTGCAGCACAATTAATTGGCAGAATAGTGACGTCTGCAGGTTTACAAATGCACTGCAGCTATTTTGGAGTATGTCAAAGCTTGCCAAGAGATTTAAGGTGCAGTTCTTTCCCCTCACTCTTAATATTAGGAAAATAAAAGTATCGACATGGCTAAAATTCATCACTTCTGTATTAATGAATAATTTCAGGATGCTTCAACATAAGTGGAAATAAATATATGAGACAAAGAAATGAAAGAACTGAATAATTAGCTATTTAAGGCATTTTAATTGGCAGCTCACAGTTACAATCTCATAGATTTAAACAATATAGCATAGATACCTTACAGAACAGTGTCCTCAAAAAATTAAACACATATACAAATTATTTTGTTTCCCCAACTGTTCACATGCCCAAGCTAAGAGATACATTGAAAACAGTCGCATTGATATGTATGTAATTTTAGAAAGTGAAATAAAAGGACTGAATCCCATTAGTAAAGATTTCTTGTACAAGGCTTGGCAGGATCAGCTTCTTAATATACACTCAATATACGCAGTATAGACTTGAACAAAAATATGAAGTCTTTCTGCAAGCACATATTCTACCTCAAAATTCTGGGGTTTAAGCAAGTAGCTTAGGTTTTTCCCAAATGTTAAGGTAAATACTGGCTCTACCTATCTGAACACCTGAAAAAATAGCAGCTACTGTATATATCTTACCCATATGCCACATGCAAAAAATGTAAAACATATTAAAAAAAAAAATTTTTCAAAACGAAAATTTCCAAGCAGATGTTTATAAACAGAAGGTAACGGATAAAAACCCAAACACAATGCTGCATTATGTTACATGATTCACTGATGAACCCATTGGAACTACAGCAAAAAGCCCTCCTGGAAAACTTCCAGAAATTAAAAGGTGCAAACAAGCTGCCTAATACCCTTGCGTAGACTGAATTCTTATGAAGAAAATAAAGTTTATTGTCTGGAAACAGAGAAAGCATGAGGAAAGCACTAAAGCAATGGAGGTGAACAATTAGACAGATGTTCACTTAAGGAAATAAAGAGAACAGAAGAAGCCATCACTGAGGAATTTTACGAGAATACTGACAACTCTGCACCTCATCAAGGGCACTGGTAAAGTTAAAGCCACTGAAGCCATTTCTGCTCAACTCCAATATTACTGCTGACCTTGCACAAGTCTGCATTTAGCAAATGTGGCTTAGGAAAATAGCATTATACTTTTCATTCTACTATTTTTTCCCAAACTCCATCTATATATTCCACTGTATACTTCAAGAAAATTAACTTTATTTCTTTGTATAATATTACATGTACTCTGAATTTTTTTCCTAACTATGCCCAGGTATCAGGAAAACCTACAGTTACAAAGCTTTTGTTACTTAATCAATTACATCTGATGTTCATAAAAGTGAATAGCTGGGGTGGCTTTTGCTTAATATGATTATATATGTTCCTAAAGTAGTCAGGAGTTTGCATAAGATGCAATCTGGCAATCTGGACATGTTTTAGAACTTACAACATTTGGCATTTAACTGCTGAAAGAAAAATGGAGAAAGAGCATATTTTGTTGATAAACTGCCTCATACAGTAAAAAAATATGGGCATACATGCAGGCAAAAGGAGAAGGAATTAATAATAGGAGGCAAGATTTTTTTGTCAAGGACAAAAATCTTACTCTTAGGTGCTCACACACGCTGAGGTACAAATGTAATTTGTTCCACAAATATTTCTCTTGCTTAAAATATAGTTTTAAACCTCTTGTTTCTGATAATACTTCTCTTGCAGATTTTCAGAAAAAAAAGGATCCTCCAAATCTCAAGTGCATTACTGATTTCTCCTTTTATCTACTCGTGTATTTTCAGAAATGACTGTCAAAGAAATTAGGAAGTGTATCTCAGGATCACTAACAGAACTTCCATCACTTCCTTGCGTGCCCCAGGCTCCTTCCCACGGCATTCCTCAATTGTTCTTGAACTGTAAATATGAACACAACACCCATCACTTTCCTCACATAGTACAGGGTGCACAAATACCAGAAATGAACTCTGCATTATCCAGCTGCAAAGGAGTTGGAAACTGCACCCATCAAACTTGTCCTGCAATACCATCAGCACAGTGTGGGTTGCAGGGATAGGGAGGAAACACTAATTAACCGCCACGTCCTTATCTAAATACATCCCTTGTACACAAAGAAAAAAGAAATCCTATGAAGCAGATTTTTAGAAAATACTCCTGGTCTTTACCAGAACCCAGACTGCCTTTTTTTGAGCACAGTTCTGCCACTGACAAAAAGGGACAGCTCATCCCCTGCAAATGGTTCTGCGGCGTTTGCGATGCAATCAGGAGTTCCCCGGGTCTGCAGGGCACAGCCTGCACATTTCCCACACACTAATGGTTGAAAGTTCTCAGTAACTCGGGAGAAATCCACAAGAAAATTTCATCATTCACATTTTAAATAATATAAAAGATGTGGAATGTGATTGATTTCACACTGGAGAGAATTGAAATTACAGTTATGGGATAGGTTTTTTTTTTCTCATGTGCTGTGAGGTCAAGTAATAGTAAATAATTAATGAATTATGAAACAAGTTTTCCATAAGGCAACACATAAATTCTATTCAATAAGATCTAAAAGTGTAGTTACACCAAAAAGCCATATAATACATCACAAAATGAAGAAAATGCATGATGCTGAGGAGTAAAGGGGGGGTTGCCATTATATTGGAATAACTGTTACTCTTATGGAATATAAATAACATCTTTCCATTTCATAACTTTTACATCTCATAATCTACAAGAAAAAGAAGGCATTTTCAACATTTTGTTGTTGCTCCTTTTTGTAGCAAATCTGTTTCATCTCTCCAGCAGTCAGAGAGGTTCTGATGCATCAGAGAACAATGAAGTGGATCATAACCTGGACAAATTCATAGGGCTCCTTCTCTGATCTTACTGCTGATTTGGTTCTGGCTAAAATCAGTGGATTGCTGATCCATACTCTCTTTACCAGTATTAAATTCACATTCTGCAATGCTCAGGCTGTCTCTTATAATTTTGTAGATATTGTAGCAGTCTTGGTTAGACCTTTGTGGGTCATTGACATACAATTAGTACCCTGAATGGTAGGCAAGAAATCAAAATAGAAACTCCCCCAAAAACCACCAAAACATACCTTTTGCCTTGATAGCATAAAATTATTGAATATTTGACTCAGTCAAAATGCAGGGGCAAATTCTCCCTCCAGAAATTAAAAACGGAAAGTTAATTTTTGATGAAGCAAGATAGTTTTATACTTTCACAATAGATATAATAATTTTATACCATCTAATGCTAAAAGCAGTCAGAACTATGCAGTTTTTCATAGGAAACCCATGGTTCCTATGCTATGCTCCACAGACTATGTTAAATAGTTTCCATTATCCTTGTGTTATTTTCAGGTAAAAATTTCATAGCCATGATGTACCTTATAAAACACTTTCAGAACTGACTGTTTTACACAATGGCTGTGAACTTTGGAGTTAGATTCTTTTTCTCATGTACTTGCAGCTTAAAATGCCCATGACCACTGACAACTTCTATTTTTAACTACATGGCTGACAAAGTTAAATGAAAACAGCCCTCTGCTCCCCTCCCATGACACCATTCAGTACAACTTTTTTAGTCTTTTTTTTTTTTACTTCATTCTGTCTTCTCCAACCTAGACAGAAAATTTAACCATTTAAAGAGCACTGAATTGCACAAGGTACCACAGAGCATTTCGAGGCGTGACTCACTTATTCTCTCAGGCCCATGAGAAAGGAGATGCCAAGAAAATAAGGCAGAGAAGGTTTATATTTATAAGACTCTGATTAAGTCGGCAATCTTAGGAGGACAGAGATAAGTTAAA
Organism: Neopelma chrysocephalum; assembly: GCF_003984885.1. Taxonomy (NCBI): domain Eukaryota; kingdom Metazoa; phylum Chordata; class Aves; order Passeriformes; family Pipridae; genus Neopelma; species Neopelma chrysocephalum. Next base: position 1,209,729 of record NW_020897728.1, read on the forward strand.
AAGAAATGCAAAGGCTCCACAAGTACTGAATTTTGTTTAAAAAAAAATCAACAGCATCTGTATAATCAACTAAATCCATGAATATTTCATAAATGAATGTATGCAGCAATGAAAAATGCCATAAATGAAGTAGATGAGGCAATGAGCATATGTAAGCCAACCATTTAGATGCCTTTTAACACTTGTAAGCATTTGGTTTCAATTTAGTTTTTCAAATACCTCATGCTATGGTGCTGGACCTGTCCAAAAAAAACAAGAAAACAATAAAAATAGATGAGATAAAAACATGAGCTTCTTCTCAGAACTCCATAAAGAGCTGTATAATAACTTTCTAAAGGTGTTAGCTTTGCTTGTTCCTGAAGAATAAGATGACTACCCACCTAAAAAAAAAAAGAGTTCCACCAAGCAACTGCTAGCACTGGAAAAGTACATGCCACTGTTATAGATCTGGCTCCCAATTTCCTGATCTCCATCCAGCAATACAGCAAGCTTAAGCAAACACCTACTTGCATTTTTAAAGGTAAACACCTTGTCACACCTGACCCCCATAAAGTTTTGAAAGGTTCCCATTAAAACTGACAGCAACCAAAGCACACTGAAAAATTCAGCTTTCCTTTTAAAAACAGCATTTTGCAGTTAGGAAGTTAAATGACTTGCTTTTAATAAGTAAACATGTTTAAGATTTCAATGTTGTATCAAAAGCAGCAGAGGGAGGACAGCCAAGGTAAAGGCCTGAACGGAATCCCTTTCAGCAGATCATTTTTGCATTTCAGTTTGCTGATGGTTGTTTCCAAGCTACAAGATGTTGTTTTGGAGGTGCCATAAGCTGCAGGCCCCTGTGCTGACCAGACCACACGAAACCACTTTAAGTTAGGCTCCAAAGCTAGAAATGTTAATTCATCATCCTGTCAAAATAATGACATTCATTCATAACTACCTTCCAATCTCCTCCACACCTGGCTGAGTCTTCAGTGCAGCCCAGTGAAACACTCTAATCACAGCCTTCCTCTGCCTGTCCTCTGGACAGGGCACCTCACTGCATTTGAAAAGAGTAATGATACAGAACCAAAAACTGGGCAACCACCCTTACACTTGGCAGAAGAACAGACAGGCCACAGAACCCAGACATGCCTGGTGCCACACTCAGTCCCCCAGATGCCAAGTGCCCCTCTGTGAGTGCCCTGCATCAGGACTCTTGCACAAAGCCCTTTTAGCCACCTTGCCCATGCTCAGTTCATTTAGATCTTAGAACAGTTTGGATTGTAAGGGACCTTAAAGATCATCTCTTTCCGAGCCCCCTGCCATGGGCAGGGACACCTTCCACTACACCAGGTTGTTCAAAGCCCTGCCCAACCTGACCTTAAACACTTCCAGGGATGGGGCATCCACAGCTTCTCTGGAAAACCTGTGCCAGGGCCTCACCACCCTCACAGGGAAGAATGTACCAGGCCACTGGTGATCTCAGTCAGAGCATTTAGCTTTTATCCTCATCAAAAGTACAGCATCAAACTATGATCCAAACCCCTGTGTGGTAACCAACCTATTACAGCTGTCTTATTACCCTTCTTGCATAAAACAAGGAGCAAAGCCTAGACCATCCCAAATGAATGGCATAAACTTTTCTGTCTCCAGTTGAGTGACTACTTAAGCTTTTTATGGAAAGGAATAGAGAAGGTTCCTTCAGATACAATTACCTTCTGCTCTGAACACTCACCTCTGGAACTGAGGTTGCTAATTCAAATCCTTTTAAGTACAAAAAATAAAAGAAAAAAAAAAGAGAGAGAGATACAGATCTCCCATTAAAGCATTATGATTAAAAACAGGAGGAGGTACAACCACTTTGTCTCCCAGAGCATCCCAATATGTAAGAGCATCCCCAAGTAAGGCTCAGATAAACAAAACACACCTAACATGCAGCTCAGTAAGGTTTGTGTATTCAGAAATATGAGGAATTCTTAAGATGGGAAAAACCAAGCACGTAAGTCACCATGGAAATTTCTTTGCAAAAGTTTATGTGCAGCCCACACAACCTGCCATCTGCTTCTAGACTGACAGAAAGCCTGACCTACCAAGTCCAGGTTTTAGATGACACTCAAATATTCTTTCTTCCTTTCTGTTGAATTTTATTTCCTTACCAACCTTCAAAAGGACCTGTGTTCATTTTCTACCACCTTTGCTGTGTCCTGGTAACACTGGGCAGTTGCAATCAGGCAGCAGAAGGGCTTTCCTCTGAAATGACCCATCTGCAGCCAAGCCACTCATTAAACAGTAATTCTGAATGGATTCCTGAATTTTAAAGTATTAAAACCAGACTTACAAAATAATTCCTCAAGGTTACATGGCAGATCAGAGACAGAATCTAACCACAATCATCCAAGGCTCACAACAGATGTTAAAATCTTCATGGCATCAGCTTTCATGAATGTCCCTCTTAATAAGGTACAGAAAAAGAAAATTTAGAACTGACCTTTACGAAATATTCTTCTTATGCTTTTTAGCCATTATGACGATAAGAAAAAACTGTTTTTCTGAATGAGTATACTGTACCTTTAATGGTTCATTTGTAGTTCAGAATAAAATCTGAACTATTTGTTGTTCATTGTTGTTATATTCTGTTCCAAGGTTCATAATTTGAAAATTGACTTTGGGGACTTTTTGCTTGGTCTATTAAAATGATTCATGTTGCATTCAACATAAATTGTGCATACACAGAGGAGGTTTAGCACACGTATTCACAGTATAATAACTAAAGTGAATTTTGTACAAGCTGCAGTTTGTGGCAAGGATGCAGTATCATTTGTCTTAATTTTTCTTCAGCATTACATTAGGCTCGTGCATTTACATTTTCAGGTATGGCTAAACACTTTAAAACTTTCTTTTTACAGCATGAGTAAAGAGAGAATCAAATCTACATGTTTATATGATGTAACAAAGTAATGCCTTTTTACTGTCTAAAGTACACATGGATTTACTTTCCATTTACCCTCCTGCACAAAGGCAAATGCAAAGTGCATGAAATATTCACCACCCATGAATCACAGAGTGTTCCTATTAAAAAGATGATCATGAGCTGTTTTACCTTTCAAACCATGATATGGTAACAGCCACGGTGTCTAAATGGTTTTGTCACTCAAAACTACCAAAGTAATATACAGTAAGGAATGAGAGTGTTCATAGTGTTTTATATGACTTTAGGACAATCTAGTGCCAACCAACTAAATAATTAAGAGCTGAGATCTGATTTCAGATGCAAGGTTCAGAAATATTTCTTTCGCAAAATCTGAGTAAGTGGATTTGCCAGGACAATGTGAATCACACTAAATCCCAAGATTGGTATAAATACCAAGGAGAAACCAAGACTGTAATAGGTCACTCTACCTTCTTTGAGTCTCAGAAAAAGCTCATCTGTTGTCTGTGTTTATTTAACAGCTAGTTTAATATTTCTAACACGGAAATTTTCTGGGAGATATTTTAACTTTCAGCTCCACTGAGTGTCATTTTTCGCTATGGTTATATTCTGGTCTTCGCTTCTGCAGTGCAAGTTTCTTCTCACACAGATTTTTAGTATAAAAGTGCCAGTGCTTGAGGCTAAAAAGCACTCAGAAATTCATATCCGTGGACAAACCGTGTGGGCAGACAGTCTGGAGAAACGGGTTTTCTGCACAAAAAAGTTGCATCTCATAAGAAGAGAACAAGCATGTTCAGGAACTGATCAATCCCTAAAATTTAATGTTAGTTGGATACCAACAACAACATCACAAAAGAAAACCTTAGAAGCAAACAACTTTATTTATATAGAGCCCAATAATCCAGAATGGATTCTGCACAAAAACAGATAAGGAGCCATTATGCACTTAATATTGCATTATGAAGGAGCCAAGCTCATGTAGGAAGGTTAGCCAACCCATTATTTTGTCTTCAGAGCACAAAGAAAATAAACTTTTCCTTTTTTCTCTGTTTTTGATGGTTAAGGCAGTCCAGATTTACTTAATAACATGTAATACAGACTTCTCTAAAGTTTAATATAATCTGAGAAGCACTTAAAATTGCAGTGTATATGCACTGAACCTATTCTGACCATCACAGCAGGCCAAGGTGAACCCAACCATCAGTAGAACAATAAACCTTCATGCCCAGAGAGCAAAAGCCTCTTGCCATTCCGTACGGTTACAAAGGTGGTGACATAAATGCTCACCTCAAAAATGTTTTCAAATATTAATTAATTGCTCTGAAAGGATCTCTGACTTCTAAATATTTAATTCCCTAAGGGGAGATCAGTGCTTCCACCACCTTGCCACGAAACAAGCCTGACATCCTCTGTAGAAGAGTAACTCTCACATAACAACACATTACAGTAAGGGCCAAATTTTCAGCAGCTGACTGCTCCTTTTTCTTTTTCCTAAGTAAACAAACCCCCCAAAACTACCAAATTTTTCTAATCCTTCTATTAGTATGACATAAAAGAACATAATCTAGAATCAGAAGACTGCCAGACCAACCAAACACCCCCAGTTAGGCTCCACTGACCAACACCGAGGATCAGCAGCTCCTGTGACAATCTAGAGAAGAACCACTTAAATAACTAAGGGTTTGCTTTTTTCCCCTTATACACATTCATATTTTACCTCTGGAAAATATCATATTTCTATCAGTACACTGGGCAAGGCTGAGATACGCCGCCCAAATCCATCCAAGGGTGAATTTGCAAACACCGTGGCAGGGCACGCTCATTTTTTTGGAGCTTACAACTTTTTAGGACTGGGACTATGTTATTTGCAACAGGCCAGCGTGTTTACACTTCCAAGGTTTGAGAAAAGGCAGTCTGACAATGGAATAACAGGGAAAGAGTTCATGTGCTATCAGATAGTTTATAGCTCCGTGGTGTGTCTGCCCTTCATACACGGGGTTTAAGAGAGATAATCCCAGCAGATCATGTTCTATACACTATTCAAAGACCATCTCAGGCCAAAAGAAAACTAGTATATAAATAAATAAAACCCTCTTGTTTCACAATATTTGTTCCCCTTTGATCAAGCAGTATTTTCTCATAAACTTCTTTAATAATTACTATTTTAAATACAAGCGGTAAGAGCGATATTGTGAAAGGTTGGGTGAAGAACAACTAGAAAAACAATAGATTTTATGAAGGCACAAAAATGAGAAGCACAAAGAAATGTGTTCTTGGCTTAAACATGGCACAGAAAACAAGAGTCAAAACACATCTTTCCCTAATTTTTTTATACAATAATACTCAAATTTTAGGACTTGCAATTCATTCTTACTAACTCTCCTCTCATAAGGAGCATCAGTTTCCCATCACATTTTGAAATTGCACAAGCACTTATCAATATCTTGGAAACACATAAAGGTCTTTATTGATGACATTAATTAAAATTCCAGAAATTCAAGTTAAAAAGTGCAGTGCAGAAAATGAGGAACAGAAATCCATGTAGAAGCGCTTAATTCCAAAATGCATTCAGAATCACAGAGATGCAGGAACTCTATGTGTTAAATCATATGGGGTAAAAAAAAAATAAAATAATAAATAAAAAAATCTATATTTTAATCTTTTTGGGCGGAAACAAATTATCTTATTTACTACATGAATGGTTTCCTCAATTTGACGCCAATCTTTGGAGGCAACTTCAACCTGTCTGAATTAAACAGTCTGCAGAAGAAAAGACTAGATTATTTGTATTATAGAACACTGTTAAAAAATAAAATTGAAAGATTACTTTACCATACACTGAAAATAAGAACATGCACATCACTCCAGCTAACAAAAATCTAATTTTACTTTTTCTGTTCTTCAGAGAGAAGTTTGATAAGTAGGAGACATGTTTATCTATACACATATATATGTCTGTGAGTGTATAAATTCCCCCTGAATGGACAGCACTCAAAAAGAGGAGAAACTCACAATATTTTTTAGCAGCTGTGTCCCGTGATTATAAATGTAATCAGAACCATGTAATAATCTTTGGTATTTAACCTCTTTATCTCAAATAACTGCACTGTATATATAGAATAGAGATAAACTTTATATTTCATTCTATACCTCATAAATAAGACTTGGCTTATGATTTCTAGAGCAGTCACATTTCTTAATACACATAAGCACATTGAAAAACAATCAAAATCATAACAAATTTAAATAATTCACAGAAAACATGATAGTGGCCAGATGAAAATACCTCAGATAGACAAACATTTCCTAACATCTAATTTTCAGAGACGTAGGTAAAACATTTTTAACTGAAGTCAAACTTGCACTGTCCACTCACGTAATTTTACAGTTCACTGATATACAGATTTTACTAAGTGATGGCTTAATTATACAATACCCAGTAATATTTCTTCATGGGTATAAGTTTACCATGTATCATGTTGTTTACTTTAGCACACATGACCTCCTGCACCCAGTGCTTACACGAGCAGCTCTCGTGTACCAAAAAAACGTGACAGAACAGACAAAACTCTCTGCATTTCACAGAAATGGTCTGCTTTGCTGCTTGGTGTAAACTTCATTTCAAAAGGCTTAGCAGCCCCAGACAAATTCTGAATGAGAAATATGTTCCTGCTGTGACAGAGAGCAGGAGGACAAACTCTGTGAAAACAGATAAGGCATCCTGTGCAGCACTAGCTGAGCTTCCTGGCTGGCCAAGGAGGTCCTGTGTCCACCTGTACCATCCACAGATGGGAGGTCCTAGTGCTTGTACATTCTTCTCACAAACATTAAACAATGTTAATATTAATATGTTAATTTAATATGACATTCTCTTGCTAGCATATGTGACATTAACAGTTGCATGATATCCAAGACTTAGCTACGTCTGGGTTACCTCAGTTTGTGCTCAAGATACTCAGGCAGCTTTTATATTTGGCTTTGGTGAGGGCAGCATTGAGTTTTCTGACTTTCTCATGCAGGCTTTGAAACAGTCATTTAACAGATGTTCAGAATTATTATTATTATTATTCCCTTTAAAATGTTTCACCAATAAAAAGATATATTAGGAACGTGATCTCTGTTTAACAGACAGGAAAACAAAGGCTTAGTTAGAGAGCCACATCCCCAGACAACAATACCATAGTCCAACAATACAAGTCCTACAACAATTCCATGGCAAAGCTGGAAGCACAACCACGGGAATGCCCGTCCCTTGTGCTAAGTGGCCATCCACACACCCTCTCAAAAAGAAATCCACCCAACTGTCTGGGATGCAAAGGTGTTTTCAGCAGCCATGGAGAGGCACAGGTCACACCTAATGGGACACATAATGGGCCACATTCACTGCTGGCATAACTCAAAGGGCTGGTACCAGTGCTGAATTTAGGCCAATATTTCAGGGCATGTGCTGTATCATACTAACCAAATGTAATGTCTGCTGATTTGAAAAACCAGTCTAATCAATTTGTTCCCCAGATGTCTGCATAGCTCTGTTACAAAAAGGGAACTTTTTACAAGGACATGTCAAGGATAAGACAACGGGTAACGGCTTCAAACTGGCAGAGGGCAGGTTTAGATTAGATATTAGGAAGAACTTGATCCCTGTGAGGCTGGTGAGGCACTGGCAGAGGTTGCCCATAGCTGTGGCTGCCCCATCCCTGGAAGGGTTCAAGGCCAGGTTGGATGGAGCTCTGAGCAATCTGGTCCAGTGGAAGGTGTCTCTGCCCATGGCAGGGGGGTTGGCACTGGATGGTCTTTAAGGTCCCTTCCAACCCAAACCATTCTATTATTCTATGATCATCAGTACAACAGAAACATTTTATGATCTATTTAATCCAAAGTATCTCTTTTTATTGGTGAAACATTTTAAAGGGAATTATAATAATAATAATAATTCTGAACATCTGTTAAATGACTGTTTCAAAGCTTGCATGAGAAAGCCAGAAAACTCAGTGCTACCCTCACCAAAGCCAAATATAAAAGCTGCCTGAGTATCTTGAGCATAAACTGAGGTAACCCAGACACAGCTAAGTCTTGGATATCATGCAACTGTTAATGTCACATATGCTAGCAAGAGAATGTCATATTAAATTAACATCTATTGCTCCTCTACTGACACGTTACTTTACAGAATGACTGAATTTATGTCAAAATTGAAAGCATAATAATACATTCAACTATCAGCAGAGCAAAACTGATCAGTGCACAAATAAGTAAACCTGAGAAAAATGTTGAGAAAATGCTACTGGCATTTCAGTTTTACAAAAACAGCCTTTGGAATATTTTAAAAGGGGTGAATAAATACTGAGAATAAGCTAAACATGAATGTAACTGTACTCATAGCATGGGGCACTGGTGGGCTTAACATACTGCATGGAGCTGCAGCCACTCAGGTTTATGACCAACATTATGAAATAGCTCATTATTCCTTGAAGCAAAACTTTCTACACAAGTGGTAAGAAAGAGAAGGGGCCAGGCAAGAATGCCTGAAGGATGGATAAATGCTACCTGTGCATATACATGGAAATACTGAGGGACTTTTCAAGAAGATATTGTGGGGAAAGAATCTTTGCTGTAACTTCATTCTTGGGCCATTCATTCACTCCTTCCCCTTTGATTTATCTATAATGCACCTGAAGGAGAAGTGAGCTGCATTGCATCCAAATGTGATGTCCAGCCATTTATGTCCTCAACAATACACATGGGAGAGTCAAGGATTGTTTCTTTCAAAAAAACTTCCTTTTCAGAACTGTCAGTGAGTGCTTATACTAAAGAATGAACCTGAAGCACTCAAAAACCTTCAGTGCCAAGTGGGTGAACATTCTTGGATCCACAAAAGCCTATCATAAGCAGTCACTTCCACTGGAGTCCCATGGAAAACACCGGGTGACAAAAGCCCCTTACAGCAATCTGCAAGAAGGAGAAATAAATTAATCAAACTGCCAAACGAAGAAGGCTGGGTTTGACCTCCTTCTGATCTCATTACTTCTCTATTACCCTTTTGAAAAACATCCTCTTACAAAGATCACTAATTGAAGATTATGTGGAGGGGAATCGCACCTCTCCATCACCGTGGTAACTTTGACTCATTTGTCATTCTAATAATTCACTTCTTTTCTTTTCTGAACAGACAGAGACATTAATAGACTATCATCAGTTAAAAAGGCAATTTTTCCATTTAATTGCACTCATTAAATACTGCACTAGAACAATTGGAAAAGCAATACTCTCAATATTTAATCATACAATAGCAATAATGAAACATTACTTCAAAACAAACGTAGCAACATGTAGGATGACAAAATGAGTGCTGTAACTTTTGCAGCATCAACATCTTTTCTGGTAAGGATATTGGAACCTTTTTTCCTTACTTTTTTTTGCCAATTGGGTATATGAATGGTCTAACAGCATTGACTGCAGCTATGCACTGGAGAGAAACCAGTGGGAAAACTGCTCCATAATTACCTCATCTCTCTTGCCACTGAACCACGACAACAGAAAGGATTTCATAAACCAAAACAGCGAGTCAGTGTATTTGTGGGAAATATTGAACAAGACTGGATTTGCACACTATTTTACTGGAACAAATTGTATCACTTAGGAATGTAATTGAAGATAAAAAGGTTAATCACACTGGTAGTGTGACTGCAATGGGCACAGTCATCAGGTGTTTATTTGCCTGGGATATCTTATTTTCCATCTCCTACAGAAATCCTACATCTGTCTTCAGTGTAAGTGCATTCCCATTATAGAAAGTTCACTATAGTTTAACTACTACCATAACGTAGCAGGAGCCATAATAAAACCTTTGTGTTGAGGAGATGTGCAGAAAACTCAGAAGTGCCTGTTTCAATCTCAGACGTCACAAGACACAACGGCTGTCAAGAAATGTTTCTATTTTTACTGCAATTCTACCTATAAGTATAAATACACAAAACCCAGTCAACCCAGCCAGGCAAACTTCACTGGGACTATTCATGTCAATAGATACCACTTTATCTGCCATTTTCTATCCAGCCTTCCTATAGCACCGAATTATTCAAATATTTCATTTAGGATTTGATGAGTGCAGCAGTCAGGGTTGGTGACCGACGTCCAAGAACGCTTTGCCATTCTAGATTAAAACTGAGCAGGTCAAAATTTTTAGAAGGCAAACAGACAGAAACACTAGGAAGTCTTTTGGTTTGAGCTACAGAGTTGCAGAATAGCCATTTCTCCCAGTTGTTGCATCCACTGAGTAGTATCATCACTTGATGAATATTCCAGCTCACAACAGTCAGACTATCTGGTAGATACCATGCTCTGCTAGTTCAGTGGAAGCAGTGAGGGATAATCAGCAAAAAGGAAGAACAGAAGTTTTTTTAAAAAACAGTTAAGTTGACTACCTTTGCCAGGAAAAGATGCGACAAGTGTAGCATCTCCTTAATCAATTATTTATTCAACACTTGCATGTGAGCAACCTTATTGATTCCAGTGAGACTAAGTGCCAGACCAATATGAAAGAAAATGACAGCAGGACAGGAAGTCAAGAAGCATCATGCAAGGCCAGGTCAGAAAGGCTAAGATGTATAAGATAGTGGCATATTCAATTTAGGAAAAATTGCAATTTAGTTTTATTTCTCTAACTACAAATCATAATATCATAAAGTTTTCAATTACAAATCTCTATGTGCAACATTTTACAGTCAAGGAACAGTCCCTGAATGACTATAGTACATGAATTAAATATGCAGTGATTCCAAGGATCTTATTTATACATAGTTTTTATTATAGTTATTTATGTTATTGTACCCTATACAACTTATAACCTGTTATATAAATTCTAACTTACATTATATTTAGCCATTACTCTCTTTAAATAGAATTTCACAGCCCTTTAAAATCATACATAACTTTTGTTAAACCAGCAGTTGTGGTCCAGATGGGGAGTTGATGGGCATCACACGAGCACGTGTGGCAAGAAAAGGACAATTCTGAGGAGGAGGTAACAGGACAATTGGGGTAAACACATCCCCCATGACTCTGCTGTTCCCATTTGCTCTATCATTTACAACATTCAAGAGATGAAGTGTAAGATGCCTTCATGGATTCTGTGATAGAAAGATGAAAAAAATCGCTTTTCTTTCAGCCCAGAATTTCTCCAGCCAGCCAGTTAAACCTCAGTAAGCCACACAAGATATATTCTAACAGAGCAGGTTAGTAAAGCAACATGAAAAGTTTAAATCATTCCCATCACCCACACGTGAGGGCCAAAACCATTTGCAAACCCTACTGATTTAGAATAACAAAATTATACCTGATGTGAGACAAAAGCAGAGAGCAAACCTAGAGGAGGCTGCCTAGACACACCTCAGAATTTCACACATAGAAGTGAGTTTAATCAGTGTTCTCCTCAAAGTGGTGAGTATGGGTTTCATAACTTCACTGTTTAGTACTCGAGCTGAACATCTAGACACAATGAGTCAGAAATGGCTTGTATGAAAAGAGTTTGCAGTCATACAAACGAATGATACATAATAACTATATAGTAAAAAACAAGAGTGTCTTTTGCAGGAGTGCATTAAAAAGGAAGAAAGATTTTGCAGAAAATTAAAGTCTAATAAAATATCGTAGTTTGATACTTAAAACGCAAGTAAAGAACCCCCCATAAAGCCACAAAATGGGTGTTGCTTTGGGAAGGAAAGCAGTGCTTTTTCATTCCAGTTCAGATGTAAAATTTCCTGCAAACATAACACTCAAAAACGTGCCTTTTCCTCCAGAACAAATTCCAGCTGTAAGGGTGCAAACAGGCTTTTGGAGGGGCACAGAGATAAGCAAGGAATGTCTCTCCTTGCACGTCTCTTCTTTCCAGATTCATCTGGAACTGCCTCCTGCCTGATTCGCAGAGGGAGAACACGCTCTGTGTCAAGTCTATCTTGTGGTTAAGAAAATGTAATCTCTTATGCTCCAACAGAGTTGAAAATGTGGGTTTTCTGACCCACGCTCTCATCCTCTGTGTATTTTTACACATACTAGAAGTAAAACTGGTTCCTCAAGCAGTATTCCAACACCTGCAGTAGAGCAGGCTGCTGTCCAACCCATGCCAAGTCCAGATATTCCAAAGGATAGCCAGTATTAAAACAAGAACAAAATGACTCCCAACAGTGCAGTGCAGCATTATAAAACCTTCTTCACTTACATGTGTTTATTCTTAATGGTACAGCAGCAATCTTTCATCTTGAATGAATTCAACTTATTTACCCACACTGATGGCTTGTTTGGCATTGAGATATGAAAATTTCAAGGAAAAAAAAATACATTATTACTGATAGACTTTGCTGTATCAATCACTCCATCTTCATTCTCAGATGTTCCTTTTTTGAAACCACCATATGGCAATAAATATGCCCTGTGCTGCCAGACCTACACACTCTCACCACAAGAAAGTAAATCAAGACATAAAAGGAGTGACAGTCATCAAGCTCTTTATCCTCAGAAAGTACTCAGTGACAAAGACAGAAAGCACAAATGGACTATTTTCTTTACCCACCCATTCCAACATGTGTCAGACCCTTTTTTCCCAATATACATCTGCAAAACTCCATTGGGAAAGCAAAACCACAAACAGGTTGAAAATGAGAACTAACAAGTTTACCTAAGATGAGTCTACTTGTGCATATTAAATTATTTAAGTGGGTGCAGCATCCGGCTCTGAAAATTCCCAAACTGCCAACTGCTGAAAACCAGAAGGGTACACCGAGGGAAAAATCATTCTGTATATATTCTGTCATTCTCCCTTTTTAGCCATCTGCCACAGACCATCAGCTGAGACAGGGCACAGGACCTGATGACTTTTCAATTTGATTTAAATGCTGTACTTGGATTTTTAATACTAAAATCTCAAATCATAAAAAGCAGATAAAATGGCTTTATGCCAGCCATTATAAGACTTTAATGGTTTAGTTTCAATCGCCTTCAGTTTTGCATAGGCAGCCCAGAGAAATTGGGTCAATATACCTGTATGCACATTACATGATTTATTGTCTTCTCACTGGAGACATCAAGTGTAACCTTAGGCTGATGCCTTATTGATTCAATATCTGTCATGTAAAGGATATAAAATTGGTTTCCTGCTTTTAAGACCAGGAGTCCACAAATGTAAAAACTTCCTTTACAGAACCTGAACTGTGTATTGTAGCCACAGTGTGAGCAATGACAATGACTAGGGTGAGGTAATTTTAACTTAGAAATCAAAATCCTGATCAAAGCATGCAGAAATTAGCAGTTTTGGCAGAAGCATTTCACTCATTCAAAGAAACTTAAGGAAAAAATGAACTGAAGTCAAGCCCACCCTTCAGAACTGAGTTATCATTGTGAATATGGCATATGACATAAACCCAATGCATTTACAAAATAGTTCTCTTTTATCCAGTTACTTGCTTCAAAATACTTCAACACTCAAAGAAATCCAGGCAGAACACCTGAACAAGAATGATCTATGCACATTAGGCATTTTGAAGGTAGCAAAGTCATGGCAGAGATGAATGAAATAACTTCATCAAAAGCTAAAGTAGCAGCAAGTTGTGGAATAAAACCTGCCTTCAAGAAGCCATAAATCCAGCTCTGATTCCCATCTTCTCATCCTTCTTTATGTTTATTTGGCCAGAAGGGAGGAAAAAAAATTAAAACCTGATTTTTCAGGAGGACTAGTAGCAAACCTCAGTACCAGCAGAAAAAAATAGGGTAATTTATAGAGTTGAAAGAAAATGCAAACTAGGTCACTTATGGCATAAACTAAGTGAATGTTACTATGCACAAAAAGTAGATCATATAATTTAAAAAAATTAATGAAGCACAACTCACCTTTTAAAGCATTAGTTTAAAAACAAACTATGGGGGCAAAAAAACAAGGCCTTGCATCATTAAGTATTTCAACTGATAAGACTTCAGACAAGTCATCTGTGGTCATAAACAGACACCCACCCCTCAGCCCTGCTGGTGTTCTCACTCCTTCTGAGGCACAGGCAGGAAATAATGCAAGGAAGGAAAAAAAACTAAACTGCATCAGGAAGAATAAGCACAGTAGGTAAAGAACTGTGCAAAGACCAAACCAGATTTTTCAGGCTCTTTAATACCACAGAACTCACAGGAAAGTAAGAACACTACTTGCACTTCTTTAGCCTTTGCAATAAAAATGTATTTAGCCACTTTACAAACATTTACTGTCAAAACAGTCGCTGAAATTAAAATGATAAATTAAGTGTAGCAAAACAAGTAATTCAAGTAACTATATAATTCAGCAAAAAGAAAAGGCATAAAGCCTGAAACACTCCAAACTTTCAGTACTCATTAATTCCCAGTTTGCATGCTTGGAATAGGCTGTTCACTGCAACTACACAGCCTCTACCAAGGACTCGGGGTCTGGCATAACTAGACTGTCCAAAAGAGACTATCCTTTTCTCAATTTACAATTACAGAAACAAAATATACCAATATTAAAAGATGTCATCCCATAAGATGCTGAATTCCCAGTGACTCCTAAATAAACTGCTATGGGAAGTCAGTTTTTACAAATGAGACCTAAGAGGTCACTTAAGGTCACAACTTTATTTACTGACAGAAGCAAGAGTTAAAATTCTGGAAATCCTGGTTTCCAGTCCTATACTCAGCTTGTACACGAGCTTATCTCAGCTTGGATTTTACAACACAGGCAAATACATTTATCACACGGAAGAACAAAAAAGCAAGTTCAGTGTTCAGACAAACTGTATTGAGCTGATAACAAATAAATCAATTTTGAGGTTTTTAGCTCCTTTATCAATAGCACTCTCACAGATCGAGAATTTTCTAACAAGAAGCTTTGACTGCTGACTATACAATTTCAACTTTTTTTTTTTTTCTTTTTAAGCGTGTGCCAGATTATGCTTACTGGTATAAAAACAGCATAAATTCACTTCCTCTGGATTTACACTGCTACAGCCAAAATCCGTTTCTAAAGTCAATAAAACAGGTTTAATGAAAAATAAAATTTAAAAGTTACAATAAAAAGAAATGATTTTCCCATAAAAATGTGGTGATACATGTCAAAGTACTACAACAGACACTACAGACAGAAGTATTATTCCGAAATCATAGGGAATAACTAGAATAATATTCTGTTAAAAGCAAGTCAGTATATCGGACCTTGAGTCATTCTCTTGTCTTTTCTGGGACTGTTCAGGCAATTTATCATCCTCACCCTGCTCAGGAGATGCTTTAAGGTTGGGCCCTGGTGTCCTTGGCTTCAGGCTCACCCTCCCTGCTCTTGCTGCACCCTGACAGTAGCACTGGTATATCTTCTAAACATAAACATAATACCCCACCAATGCTGCTCTTTCTCAGCAAAAACCTTCTATGGAGCTTTAGTGTTCTTTTCTGGCTGTGGTTTTCTTTCACTGCTTTTCAAGAATTCCCAGGTCTTCTAGGAGTCAGATTTCTGATATAATTCATTCTATCATCCCAACATGAAATAAAAACACATCTTCATTTCCATCCACACTGAGACCAATTCAGATTTATTAAGGCTTCCTTGATATTCAGTGATGTCTTATAAGCACTAAATCATCATGAGAGCTACATAAGCGAGAGGCTGCAATCCTAAAAAAAAAAAAAAGCCCCAAACCCAATCAAACGAGAAGCCCTCTGAGAAGAATACATCTCCTACACAGCACAAAACTTTCTAAGAGTTCCCCAGCACTGCATATCTACTGCTCCTCCTTCCCTCTTTGGGTGATCAATCACATCTGGCTACAAGGAGAAATGGAAACACGTTCTGATCTCTGGGATTTTGGGATGGCTTGAAAACCCGCAGAGCCCTCCTCTCATGCAAAAGCAAAAACAATGAGAATGAGCTTCAGCTTTGAGAGCTTTTAAGATCCTTGCTCTGAGTACCAGCCTTAACTTGCCCTTGGACTCCTTATATCACTATATGATAAGTTTTGTAACAAGTGAGTGACAAGGACTATAACTACTTTTAAAGACAAAACACAGGCATAGATGTTGGTTTATTCACTATTCAACAGCATGTTAAGAAATTCAGTTCTGGAAGATTTCTTTGGTTCTCTCAGGAAACGTGCCACACATCATTACTTCTACTTTTCACACTGAAGATTTTAACAAACAATTTTGTATTTTTGTTTACAAAGAATATATGGAATACAAGGGCAAAGCGTTCGTTTTCTCACAGCGTAATTGACACCGAAGGAACCTGAGAGATGTTTCTATTTGCAGAAGGTTTATTGTATAAACTAATTAGAGGTTAAAACAGGCAAAAAAGAACAGCAACAGAGGAGTGTGCAGTGTAGTGGACAGCTACACCTGTCAGTTCCGTGGCATTTGAGGGAACTTTAAGCCTTGTAAACCAGGATGAACTTGTTCTGAAAAAAATATATGGGCAAAGTCAATCGCCTGCTCCATGTATCACATCCATAAGCCTGCTTAGCTGAGACTGAATAACTTTGCATAGCCTATGTGCCTGCTCCTGGCCTGATTCCCCTGGTCATGTAGCACCAGCAATTTACTGGGGGTTTTACTTATCTCTGTTACAGTAAGAACACTTGAAGGGTGACATGAACAGAGGACATCCAGAGACACCAATTCCAGGGTACACAACACTCACTTTTGTAGAACTTCAGGTGCTCCAATGATCTTTTGATAAATCACCAACACAAGGGCATTACTATTGAGGAGTACTTACAACAATGCTTACTCCCCTCTGGGGTGAAAATCTGTATTTAAGCTTCCCTGTGAGATGGCTCAAAGTATTGGACACATTTTAGATTTTGTTGTACTTAAGAGCACAATCCTTTCAAACCTTCACTGCAAGGAAGTGGAATTAGTTCCTGCTGTACCTCAGCACTTAGAAGCTATTTTAAAGGATATTTTCATGACACCAGAATCAGTCTTAGGTGCTCAAAACCTTTCTAAGCATGACACTTTTTGAAAATTGCTAATAGATTTTGTGCTTTATGGTATAATTAACACAGGATGTAAAATCGCTAAAATATCAGAAAGAGGGAGTCAGATATATTTTAAGTACTTCGTGAGGCAGCCCAGCAAAGCTTTTGATCCATCAAAAGATCAAACTGATGCTGAGAGCATCCTCCAGTTTACACAATTGTAAATCGAAGGCACGAGCCACACAACAAACGCAATCCAGATAGCAAGTAATGACTCTGATTTGGAGTGAAAGGGCACTGAGAGCTCTGCACTAGATAAAAGTGAAAGCTCTCACAAAATGTACCTAGAAAGGGAAAAAAAAAAAAAAGGAATTTGATATTTTGCAGCCTTATTTCCAAGCTGATCTGCCATAACTAACTCAGACTGAAAACAGGACGTTTTAACACGTTAATATCCCAAACAAAACCTTGCCTTTGCTTATTTTTCCTCACATGGAATAATAAGAAGAAAGCCATTAAAACTGATCCTTGACTTTAATGAATGGCAAAAAGAGGGGGTTGGTCAAATTTTAATCTGTTTGACCATGCAAACTGTATTGAACCTGATAATGTTCATGAGAGGTCTACTGAGGGACTTGCATCCTGTATGAATTATACCCAAGGCTCTTAAATTCATTTGAATGCATTAATTCCTAATCTAAATCACAGAAAAGTAATATACTGTTATTGTGTTTTCCAATGTATACTATAGCACAATGCACAAACAGAAGAGTAGTTCATTTATATCATGTAGATTCATTAAAAATGAAATCACCTCCCAAGTCTGTGTGTGTTGATTTTTGAGTCGCAAACATTCATATTTCCCATGTGTAGGAAAGGAATAATTTTATACTTAGGTGTATTCAAGGCTTTGAACTTGATATACATGTAATATTAGAGAAGGAAAATAAAAGTATAATGAAAGATTCTCTATTTCATGTGTTAGAAAACAATATGTTTTCCTCATTAAATCCTCAGATATAAATTCTATAAACCATGAAATTACCTTTGAGCCCTCACTGAAATAACCAGTTCACAAATAAATGATCCATGCAGGAAGAAAAGCAAAGATTAAAATAATAAGAGAAAGTTATACTTTTATATCAGCAGTCAAAAAAGAAAAAAAAAAAAAACAACAAAGAACCACTATTAGTATAGACTTACACAACAGAGATTCTACTTGAACAGGTAACCCTGAACGATTTAATTCAGCCACACTCTGAGACAGACATTACTCATATGTTCTAAGATTATGAGGAATTAACTCTCACAAGAAACTGAGACTAACTTGGCCAAGGGAAATGTTTGCACAGCTTTTGTTCCATTAGAGTTCCACCAACAGCCATGTTTTCCATCCTGCTGCCAAATCAGTACCTAAACAATTAAATATTGTTATTTGAGTCAGCCATTCCTTCTGCCCCCTGAGCATCTTCCTCAGTTGTCCACTTCAGTTCAGGAAAAGTGGCTCAGTTTTTGCTCTGGAGAGCAAAACGTTAAGAGGACAGTTACAAGGTTGACTTCACTGAAGACTGTCAGGCCAATTTTCCAAAAGTTATCCAGCTCAGAAGCACTTAATGCCATTAAAATTGATCCAAACAAAACAAAGTCAGGTTTGGTTAATTGGGAAATAGACAGATAGTGGGATTTGGTGACCTCCATCACAGCTCACCATCAACTGCTTTCCCCTTAAAACCACTTATTATTCCCAGGGACGTCACTCCAGAGGAATTATTTTCCATTTCATCACAGGCCTCATCAGTCCTGCCCCAGTTTTCTCAGTCTCACCCCATCACAAGGTCTGGATTTTCCTCACAAGTCCCTCATGTCACAAAAGTGGCGACAATTCAGTTCTTTTTCTGGTGACATTTTGCCACTTTGGGCACTTTGTGGGAGTCAGGTGCTGTTTTGCCAGGTTCAGTGGTCTTCCAGGTGTGCAACCCCCAGCACAAGCAGGAACCTGCCCTCCCATTCCAAACACATCTTGCTGTCTAACTACAGGGAACAGAGAGAAGTCCAGATCTGAGGCCTCAGTTAACCTATAGAAAATGGAGAATAACCCAGCATTTATTCCATGTGCTATACTGAAGACAAATAGGTGTTCAGTGGTTTTCTTTTTTCTTACAGTATCTTTCAAAGCATTTTACCAGGGCCAAGAGCAAAAGCAGGTTGATTTTAGAGATGTGGAAACTCGGGAACAGAAAGACGAAACTACTGCATTAAATTCATTTGGTTTTCAAGGGACAAAGTGGAGGCTCTCTGAGGACAGAAACATAAACAAGAACCCACACCCTAAATATCTCTGAATCTAATTTCTTAAAAAAAAATAGAGGCAAAAGATAAGAAAATGTTTAGCAAGCAAACATATAAACAGAAAGACCTCTCTGCAGTATGAAACAGAGAGAGGGGAACTGCTGAGGTGGAAAAACACGACGAGAAGTGGAGAACGCAAAGGTTGGAGCTCAACACCAGCCGGCACCGGGGACAAAATCCTGGGAGCCACCAGAAATCAGGCTGATCACATCCTCAGAGACAGAGCTGGTTCTGGTTCTTGCTTCCTGCTGTGCCAGCTTCAGCCTCTGGCTGACCCCTCCTTTTCAGCTACTTCCCCCCCAAAAAAACATGTGCTTGGGAAAGGCTACGCTGCAGGTCCCCGGGGAGCCGCTCATGCGCAGCTCTGAGTCCACGGAGCATTATAGAGGAGAAGTCATTATGCCTCACTCAATTAAAACAAGGGGCTGCAAGCATAATTGCCTCTATTTTTTCGAGCTGCAGGGTATCATCCACACAAAACAATGGTGATTCTTCAGGTAATCGAGTGCCAAAGCTTTTAAGCCGAACCCAGCACTATTTGCTTCCCCTGCGATAATAACAACCAACAACTCTGGAGCAAGGCTAGATTGGGATTTCTGTTTGGAAGTTAAAAAAAACAGAACAAAACAAAAATAGGGAATTCCATCAGACTGCACTCAAAATTCCATTACCACTCTGAAAATTCAGTGTCTAACCTCTGTGTTCACTATGTACTCAGTCTACTGCCTTTCAAGTGCAGTAGCAAATATAAATCAGATGTTTTGGATTTAAAACATCAGAAGTGGAGAAGCTTCCAATTCTTTATTTAATTTGCAGGTCTTTGATAGAAGGGCAAACTGGTGTTCTGAAAATTTACTCAATAAAAATAATACTGAGTCCTATTTTCTTTTCAGCAATACTGGAAGTTTAGACGCGTGATGTCAGGAGGACAGGAAATTTTAGGACTGAATTATAAGTCTCTAAAAACAAGTGTATATATTGTACACAGTGGCAAACTCCTAAACAGGCTGGTGTTATTAGATGTGCCTTTTAAACTTTGTACAGATACTTCCAATAAAACCAGCTACAAGCTAACTCCAGTCCTAAAGAGAGAAATTTAAGTTAGAACATATTAGCAGCCCGCAGTGGGCAAATGTTCAAACACATTATGGTTTTAATATAATTATAATTGTTGAACATGTTCAACCAATTAGCCACAAATATTCTGTTTATCTGAGATGCTGCCAAAAATTGTGAGCTGCAGTCAAAATAACATGATACTGTCGTCCTTCTGCAAAGAATGGCCCTAAATCAAAAGCAAACAACATATGGAAAAAGCCAAAGCAAATATCTTATCTGATATTTTATAAATCATCAAATACCATTTTTTAAAAATTTTAGTCATACAGATATAAACTGCCACATATATTTATTTGATAAATTCACATTTTAAAAGTTCATGTCACCTACTGAAAACAAGGGCTTCAGAATAACTTTCAGTACATGTTTTTTCTTGGCCAACCCTTAGACACCAAGATTCCACAAAGCACAAACAAAATGCAGATATCTGGGGAAGCACCAGTTAAAAGCTGCTGTGCCTTTAGGGTTAAGAACAAAATTATTTGGTTGCCTGCTTTTCTGCCTCAACTGCACAAATTCAAAACTACTTTAAACAACCAGATGAGCTCCATCTTATGAGGAAAAAAATAAGCCACTACAATTTGTCTTTAAGAAAGAATTATTAAAACCCCCTGCTGTACAACTCCTATTTAGACAATTTGCCATGCTGCAAAAGCACTTTTTTTCAATGGTGTCCCCTAAATAATTAAGCTGTTCCTTTTACCATACTTCCTATATTACAGAAGTCATTTTCCTACAATAAATCAATAACTCATTCCTTATGTCAGTCATTTTTCTCCATTTAACTGAACGGACTTAAGCCCAACACTGAAAGTTAGATTACCTTTGAATTATGGGGGTGATTTAAAATTCAAAGTACTGCACTGAGCAGCCTTTTAGAGTGACCACTCCACAGCCTCTTCGTGCAGACAACCCCTCACAGACCTTCCCCACAGGTTTGAGCAGAACAGCAACTCAGAAACAGTTAAAAATGTGACAGGAAACTGCTCTCACAGACCAGAGCCACCACTTGCCTTTATTTACACAATTAAAAAGCCAAACAACGTGTGACAATTCCAATAACATCCCCAACACCCTCCATTTGTTCAGATTAAGTCATATTTGCATCCAGTGGTATAATTTAATCACACAGTCCAAGCAGCTTCCAGTGACTTCCTTTTGCAGCCACTATCAATTAAAAATTTAGTCCCACTATTAATATGTTTGAAAATTCTGCTTATTTCTTAAATAATTCAATGAAAACGAAGAACAAAGAAAATTAAATACTAAAATATCGATTTCTCCACATTTTAACGAGCATGTAATAGATTATCTTAACATCAGCATGTAGTTTAGTCACAGGTTAAGGGAAACACTGGTACATTTTACATTCATTTATAGCATAAAATGTGCTCTTATTAGAAATAAATCACTGACAAGAGAGTAACTGATATAGACAAGAAAAAAGATAATACATGGAAAATGCACTAATAAAAATGTTCATACCTTGTGCAATTTGTAAAAAAATTGATAATATTAAGGAAAACAAATTTCTACAGGCAATCTTCAAATAGCACAAGCCTGGGCAGCCTGTATCAATTAATTAACTGCCCTGTCTCAAATGAATAAAACAATTTAATCCATCCTTCTATATTAAAGGTATGGATTTGTTCACATTGCTTTGTCATCTGTTAGCTGCCTAGGAATCTAAAGCACAAGTTGTTGTGACATTTGTATTCTCCAGAAGTAATGACCATCATTTCACTACCTCAGCTATGCTTCATTTTAAGATTTTCTTAAAAAAAAAAACTTCACAGTCTGGTTTGCTGCCTCTGATGTTTAACACCAGTAACTAACACAGCTGGGCAGCCCCTCTGGTCATGCACTACCTAGAGTTGTCAAAGGGGAAATTTTTTGGCTCAAGAAAACTTTTATTTTCAGGTTTTTTTAAGCTTTTTTTTTTTTTTTTAAACTGAGCTTTATTTGGTTGATAGGTTTGAGTTTTCACTCCGTGCCCTGAAATCAGCAGCACAGAGAAGCACTTCGTGCCAAGCTCTCTGATCTGGGGATATGTACAGAATCAGAATTATTTCTTGGCTTAGCACACCCTTACAAATCAGTCACTGATTTCTAAGATTATATAAATTGAACAAAAAAAAAAAAAACTGCAAAAAGGCACGTTTTTAAACGCAGAAATTCTCATCTTTCAGCCTTAGCATCATCCCACCAGACTCTAAAACCTCAGCATTACCTGAAGCAATTAGAAGAAACCAACGTGGCAGAGCAGTGTCAGGTAATGCTTTATCTTCAGCATTCTGGAAGCTCAGCAAGACTTCCACTCAAAGCTGCTCTCCACTCCATTTCGCCTCAGCACCCCGAATCTGTTCTTTACCAGCTGCTGATGTTCCTTGTATTAAACTGAGAATTTGTGAGAAAAGCAAAACTTCCCGCTGTGTGTCAGCTTTGCATGAGAGCACTCGATCCTGAGTCTTGATACTCCTCTGATGCATTTTTGTAAATATTTTTCATTTCAGGTAAATATGGCAGGGGTGGATAGATTAAGTATTAATTACAATTGTTACAATTCCTTACTTACAAGTAAAATGAGCACATTATAGAATTGTGCCCATGTAGCATTATTTACAGCAATGTTTTACTGAAGAGGCCACATATTGTTCACTGATTTTATCAGTAAACTGCTTAACTTCGACTCATTTACATAAGGAAATATAAAGGAAAACAGCACGACAAGTTAGAATGAATCAGTTAACTTTGGTATAGATCAATTTTTGCTGGGGAAATCCTTGATACAAAACCCACGCACCTGTACTGCTGTCTTAAATCAACCAACTTACGAAAAACTAAGATTAAACAAAAATTTAACCATTACTGGCTGAATTACAAACGAGCTATAGGGTCCATTCTTTATCCAGCAGGACTGTAATTCCTCTGCATGTAGAGTTTTCATGAGATCAAAATATTATTTAGCTTTAAATCAAAAAGATCTGTTATTTTAGTAAAATCTAACAATACTCGAAAGTAAAATTCCTCATCTGGGGCTGTAATATTTGCTGAAAAAAACCTACTTCAAAACATTAATCAAATTTTTCGCCTACTGGGCAGCCATATGGTAAAGCAGCATGTGAATCTCACAAACTTGCTGATCTTCTGTAACTGGGTGCTATTAATTACGCTTGCTGCATCCATCTCTTAGATTTTCGCTTTGTGAAAAAAAGTATTTATTGCAACAGCTTTTACAAAACAAGGGAATGAAAATCACAATTGATTAATGAGCTGAATGGAAATATTTCCGTTAGCAGGTTTTTTAAAATGAGTAAGGATTAATACCATGGGTGAAAATAAACCCTACTTTGTGTGTGTCCCCCACCACTTTCTGTTTGGCAGAGGGAGGGGGCTGCATGAGCAGGGAGAGGGTCTAATGTGCATTATTCACTGCAGCAGCTTTAGGTGATAACAGGCTTTAAATTAAATAGTTCAATGCTACAAAGGCTGAGGACTTCATGTGTTTTAGTGCTGAATTCCTCACTATGAAATTGAATTGTTACACAACCGCAAATCGTATTTGGGTTGGATTTGGGGTTTGTTTTTGTTTTTCAAATATAACTAAGAGTTTTCCTGAAATCCAGAGAAGCAAACAATTCAGAGTGATAGTCTCCATTTTGGCTTTAATTCCTCTGGCCACAGTACTGAGGCTGTTTTGGGATCTCAGCCATAAATCTAGTTAATCATAAATTATAGCTAGAATATAATCCTTGACTCCACAGCCTCGTGTGCCAGGGAAACGGACTCTCAGGAATTACTGAAAGAAGATTGTAGGGCTTGGTTGGAAAAGCTAGCAAATAAGTTAAAATTGTGTTAGTTCCCATACAAAAATCCCAGCCTGGGGAAAGGCAGAGTGATACAATTAGCCACTGCACACGTCCAGAGCAGCAGAAGTCATGGCACACCTGTGAAGATTTGCCACATCACATCTTCGGGTTAGAAAGGATGATTTTTCTTGCTCTAATCTTCACATTAGTCTCCTCTACAAAACTAGCTTATTTCAACGTTTGGCAGGGTGTGTGAACTTCATCCTAGGTACCAAGGGCAACAGTTGGAAGAAAAAGGTGAGGATTAGTTCTTGAGAGGGACCAACGATGTTATGAAAAGCATAAAAAAGAGACTCACTCCTTGTTCTTGCCCATGTAAAAGAATGAGACAGACTGAAAACACAGAACAGCTGTAACCCAAAATATTCTGTATATGTGAATCACCTCCTCAGACTTGAGAAAAAGAAAAATAGGGAAGTGAAATACCAAGAATATTCAAAAATATTTATGAAATTATGATGATGATGATGAGTAGTATCCCCCCAAATAACTATACTGGCAGCTCACTGCAGGTAGAAGAGAGAGAAAAGAGTCTCTTGAATATAGAACTAGGACTCACTAGAGTAATAATTTATTTAAAATTACCAACTCAAATACAGCAACAATAGGGAAGGAGACAAAAAAACCTTTGCAATAAGACAGACTGCTGAATGATTTAAAACACTACATATTTCACAGACTCTCAAAACACAACACTCAGATATTCAAAGGAGTCACTTCTATCCTGCTAAGTCACCTCCTTGAACCATGGTGTAAGTTCCCTTGTCTCCCTAAAGTCTTTCTACATCTTGGCTTAATTTAAGCAGGTAAGAATCAAAATGGTAAAATATTTAATTATCAGCTACTTCAAATTACATGGCCACCCACTGGATGAGATTTCATTCAGCCTAATGTATATATTTGTATGCATAAAGAAACAACAGAAGGGGAAAAAAAAACAAGTAACTTCGAGTGCTAAACTACCAAGAGAAGTTTTGCATTAAAGACAAAATTAAAATGGAAGGAAACTATGGTTTTTAACAAACAAACAAACATATGCTGCTCTGAGCCTGATTCTTGTTGTAGAATAGAAACTACAGAAATAATGACAGTTTCTAAATCTGATTATTCCTTTTTTTTTCCTTGTGCCATCCCAACTCTAATAAAAATCGCTGCCTTTATAAGCAATGAACAACAGTAAGACAATTCTTTTTATTAAAAAGCTTGCAAGACCCACACCTTTGGAAGGAAAAAGCATTTTGAGGATGAGTGTGAAATCTTTTAACCAATTTTTAATTAGTGACCCGAAATGTATGCCACAACTTTTCAGCACCCCGTGGGTGATCTCCAAACCTCTCCCGCACACACTGACTGTCTGCTTAAAAGTTTAAAGAGCTAACAAAATGTTTTAACGAGATACAAATCTCAGAGATCATTAATCAATATGTTCAATGTTATTTGTGATAATTCATCATGACATGATATTAATGGGTTACTGTACCCTTCAGAGGTGAGATTAATGCAAATGAGCAGCCACAATTAACTTTACTGCTCCCAACTCACAGGAACGGACAGATGATTATAAATGACAACTATATGTCAATTACAATATCCAATAAAGTGAAGCTTAGAGGGCAATCTATCTACTTTTATAGTTCTTGCCTGACATAGCTGAATTTAGCTCAACCCACTGTTGTCACAGTGTAACCACTGCTTTGAAGGAGGGGTCAAATTTTTAATTTTCCATTCATTCGGAAGGAATTCAAATTGTGCATCTAAATGCATTGTCTGAAGGAAAGCTGCAGGAAACCGAGAACAGATGTTGCTTTCTTCATCAGCAAAAAAGGAAATCGTATCTGTTCTCAAATTGCAACAGCAAGGCCACAAAGAAAATAATCTGCCCCGCTGAGTAATATATTTATTCAATTAAAAAAAAAAGACCCAACATATTAACGCGGCGATGGGAAGGTATTTACATTTGGTAAATTGCTTTGTCACACATGGGATGCTCAATCCACCCAGGTTAAAGATGCTGAGCGAGGTGTCAACTGGTAGGTGCAGCTTTGTATACAAACAGGTACTGCAGGGTCACCTCCTGAGCACTGATGCTTCTGCACCAAACAGATAAGACCTCACAGGAAAACAGCAAAATTTCAAGTGGCAGCAAAAGATCTAGAAACAAAGACTTTAGGTGTTCATAAACCAAACAGCTGGCCAGATTGAGGAAATTCCAAAAATGTGACAGATACAAAATCCTATGATACCTCAGTAAATGATTTATTTACACAAAATGGGGAAATCAGCCCCGATAACGTGCTCAGATTCTTGGCTTGATGCCCTCCACAAAAAAAATAAAAAGCTTCAGTGATGGTAAGAAGAGAAATGTTGGTCAAAACATTGTAGGAAGCCTTAGAAAGAAACGCCATAAAACAGATATTTCCTGTAATTTCACACATTTTTCTTAGTAGAGTCTTTCCTATGTCTTATGGTCAATCAGGCAACACAATGCACTGGGACAACTCTTCTGCACAGGGGTCAGAGATGTGCCCTATGGTTAAGGATGGGCCCCAATGCAACAACAAATATTACTGCTACATTTTACATTTACTCATTAAGGTTGCTCAGTGTGCCAGCAGAAACTGTGACTTGAGCTCTTCAACACATCCATAATCTTCAGCCCATACTCAGGGTCTGTAAATCAGACACACAGGATTTCCAGCATAAATTACACCTGTGGGGTGTTTTGGGATAAATAAAAGTGCTTGAGACAACGGTGGAACAACTAATGCCAGTTGTGCAAGGTGCCCACTAAGCACTCGATCTTCTTTGAGAAAAACAACTTACAAGGAGCTTCTGGCTTTTGATTTCATTTCCTCAACACGAAGCACCTGAAATTTACTTTAGCTGTAGTTAAAAGAAAAAATACCGAAAAGTTATTTGTGATTTATTTTCTTTAATTATCTTCTCTTTCCATCTGAAAACCAGCATCAGCTTTTGCAGGTTCTGCTTGGCTAATTCTACAACACAAGCCTCACACGGGCGTTGCAGCCTTTGGAGACCTACTGAAATCAGGGAAGAAGAGAGTGGAGGGGCAGGGCATGGAAGTACCTCCCCAGGTGCATCAGCAGCTCCACTTGAAAAACATTCAATAAAAGTCACCAGGGGTTTTGGCTAAGCAATATTTTAGGCACTATTCAGCCACTTATATTAGCACAACACTAAATTTTCATCATGCAAGTCATAAGATCGTGTAAGTATGTTTATATCTTAATACTTTGCTGAAGGACAGCAGGAGAGGTCCTGATTTTCTTTAAAGCAATGTTTTCCAAAGGAACTCTCTCCCCCACCTCGTTTTGTTTAATCTAATCATGGAGAAAAATGGTTTTCAACTGAATAAAACTGCTGACACCATTATCATCGTTTTCAACGTGGGGAAATGGAGCAAATTCTTTACTGCTTCCAATATGGATGATAATACACATTTTTGTGACACTATTTTGTCGATGTCCTGACAGAAAAGCACATCCTGAAAAAAACATGCTTTTGAGAAGAAACGGTTTCCATGCTGACCCCTAAAAAACCTGAAGTTTATGGCAGCCCCCGAAAATCATTCTATGATAGACAATTAACCTCAGAGATAATAATTTAAGTAACAGCAGTATGCCCTATACATCCTCAGCAATCCCAGATTCAACAGAAGAAAAAAGGTTTATTCCATAAAAATAACACACTACTTCAAGCACAGACAAACATCTGATAAATTCATAATTCAAACTATGTTTGTGCAAGAGGAGGATTTCCTTTCAGATTTTTGTTTTGTTTTAACTAATTAATCAACAAATTTGAGTTGGCTGAATAAAACCTCTTCCAACGCCTCCTATTTAATTGCAGTTTGGCACCAACAAATATATATCAAAATTATAGTATCTCCCTTGACAGGAAGCTCCTTGCTTCCACACACAGTTATGGCTCTCTGCAGAGTAACCAAGAACTGCTGACAACCTTGAACACTGCTACAACAATATTACTATACTTGGCAGAGAAGTACCCTTGCGGCAAGAGAAAAGCTGTAATTTTGACTGTCACTTCACATTACACTAGATATTATTTCACTGTATACACATACACACTCACAAAACTCTTAATAGACTACAGTTTTCTCACTGCCCAGCTCCTCTATTATAAATGACAATATAATACTGTTGACCTGCTGGTAGGATCTCTAATAAAGGTAACATTTAACATCACTGAGAATTTTCTTTTAAAATACAGCCATCATAAATTGTCTTGTCCTGGTCATCTCAAGCTACTTAAGTAGCTTAAAGTTATTTCACCTCTTTTATTATTCAGAAAATACTTGAAAACAAAGAGGAATTATAATTCAGTTTGATCTTGATAATACCTTCTTAAATACTTGAATAACTGCTGCTATTGTAAACAGTAATACCCTCAGCCAGAAGCTGTTTTGGTAAGAAAGCGATTAGCACACTCAAAAAAACCCCAACAAAATCATCTTTCTAGATTTCCAACAACAACATAAGTAAAAAGGTAACAATAGGTGATAAATAATAGGGAGTCAGAAGTTGAGCTAAGTTACTCCCATTTCTGTAACTACAAAAATGAGTATGGAAGAATTTAATTAAAAACCAAATTTTAAGCACATAAGTAGAGAACAAAGCTTCTACTTTAAAATTTTCAGATGTACAAAATATTCTGCTTTGAAAATTAGTATCTTTGCAACCCGATGAAAAGGATATTTGGTTCTTTTAAATCAGATCCTACTCTAGGACTCTAAAATAATTTACACCCCAATTTACCTCCTTACTTTTTATTTTGCATGCTGCATATGTTCAATATACAGACTGCTTACTGATTTCCAAAAAGTTTTGCTTGTGTACATTCACAATTTGCTCGGTCCCACTGTGCATGAACAAAAGGTTCTCAGACAAATATGGCCACAATCAGTTACTGCAGGCAAATCTAAGTGCTAGAAATCAAGTTTTGGAATAGTCTGCTGTCAATTCACTACACTGCAAACAACTCCAGTGCTTTTGCTAAAAGTAAAACAAGATTTAATTAAGCAAACTGGATTTAAATAGTCCCAAACAGCACCTGGCAACAGTCATTACTAAAAAGCATCGTTCTGATTTTGCTGTAGTTCAGGCATATTTTGCTTCCACCCTTGTGTTATTGACACAGTGTTTCAAATGCATTTAGAAAGACACCATCTCACTTGTGCTGTTTAGATAAGGAAGCATCACTGAACCTCTTTGCCCTTCTCCAATAAAATGTATCAAGAATTTCAGCACTGTCTGCTGACCGCACCACATTTAACAAGATTCACAAATGAACCCAGAGTAAGTTTCCCACTGTGACACATTAATAATAAGTTCCTTATCCCATCTATCCCAAGCCATGAATATGTAATGTTATAAAATGAGTCCTTTTCACACAACAGAACCTCAGACGTGAATAAATAAAAACTATCCATCACAAGCCTGTGAAAAATTAATGAGAGTTCTGAGACATAAGGAAAAATTGGTTACTGAGATGATAAGGTCCAGTATGTAAAAACCATGTTCCTCACCAGCTGTAAATTTTATTTTAAAACTTTGCAAAAAGAGTTTAAGAAAAAAAAATCTTTCTATAGCACATTTACCACAAGAAACAGAAAAGAGGAAAATGCTTTAATGGCAAGACATATATCCAAGTAACCCAGACAGCCTTTAGAACTGGGAAGCAGATCAAACATCACCATAACAGGGAGTTACAGCTCCAGTTACAGCAAAGTTGTAACCTTAGATATTTAGAATCACAGTTCCTATTCCATTTCTTTTCCCTTCGGAATGGAAATTCCTGATGAAATAAGGCACTATATCTCCCTAAACTTCATTTACTCAGATAAAAGAAGAACACATGGAAATAAATTATTTTCAATCATGTGAGGGTCTCTTTACTGTACCAGTGAAGGTTTTAATCTCTTGATACGTGGTAATCTGGTTTGCAGTATGAAAAGAAATAAGAAAAAAAAGGGGGAAAAAAAAAGTTTCTCAAAAGAGTTGAGCTGCCACTGTGTTTATTAATACATTTTCCTAATCTTGCCCCAAAGATCACGTTAATGTCTGAGGAGCACAAGTGCTGTGCCAGGTCTACTCAAACCACATCACCAAGAAACTTTGCTGAAACTTTGTCTTCAGGCAGAGAGAGAACAAGAGATGCTGCCCAAGCCCTTGAATGAGTTTCCTCAACAGCACTTAAACTTTTCTACCAATGGACTTCAGAAAAGATCTTATGATCTGCAGCCCCTTTTGTGAAATGTCAGCCATTTTAATGTCTCACAGCTAAAACGAAAATGATGCCTTGAGATACCAAACTAGGTCACCTATTTTTCTCCAAAATCTGTCTCTGCTCACTCAGCTCTCTCCCATTAACTAAGTTTTTCTCTTTTATATCCCACACCCATGCCAAGAATCTATGGGTTCCTCCAGGCTTGGTGTCCCAAACTGTTTATCATTTCTGCTTTGTTTCTTAATTCTGAGAAATAAAAAAAAGCCTTTAACTCCTCTTTGCT
This sequence comes from Neopelma chrysocephalum, assembly GCF_003984885.1. NCBI lineage: Eukaryota > Metazoa > Chordata > Aves > Passeriformes > Pipridae > Neopelma > Neopelma chrysocephalum. The sequence continues at coordinate 1,240,479 of NW_020897728.1, forward strand.
TACTTCAGTGACCATTTTCTGCTAATATATCCCGTGGTACACTTGAACATGCTGGACAAATACAGGGTTTCTCCTTTCCGAGGTGGTGTTTGAAACGATGAGCTCGGCAACTGCATTACTGACCCTTCCCTTAGTTAACAGGACAGGAAACCATAATGAAAAAAGACAGTGGCAGAGCCTCCCTCCCCAGTGTACAGATTAGATTTCTCTATCAAGGAGTGGCTTCACCACATCAAAACCTGATCAAGCAGGACGTTTTACTCTCGGTTTCTTGAAAGTGGCTGTGTTTGAAAGGATGGCCTCCAGAGCGCTGTCAAAGGTGTCTATCTGCAAAATAAATTACCTTCTCAAGTCTGCACTGGCAGTGATTGAGTGACTGCAAAGAATTATTTATTAGTCTTAAAATGCCAGTGGATACAGTTAAGGAACTATTTTTTCTACAAAAATATGATGGTCTCAAAGAAGAAGGGGAAATGCGTTACAATCCCCTTAGATTGTTGGTTTTGTTTGAGGGAGGAGTAGGTCCCCTCTACAAGAGCTCAATCCCTGTTTAAAATTCCTATCTTCCACACAAATGGCTGTTCTTTTGGTGCCTCATGGTCACCTTTGTCATGACCACTTTCCTTTAATGTTACAAATGCAGTAACTCTCTTTGGGAGGTGAAGGGACACAGAGTAGAATGGTAGGAAATGGGGGCAGAAATAATTTTTAAAAAAATTGCAATCAAATCATTTCACATTATTAGCTAACTCCTCTATTTTTGAATACCTGACATTTAAGTCCTTTGGTTTGCACTCAGAACTAACGATTCTCCTCTATTTTCAATAAACTTTCTTATTAAAGTTTTTCTCTCCCCTTTTTACTTAAGAAATTTCACAGTCACCAGACTATTTATAAGACCTTGCTGCTTAAATAGGTATTAAGATTTTTCAGCTGGGCCAATGCAGCTGAAGATTTCTTTCTTAAATACCCTTACAGCAGGCTGACCTTTCTTGACTTGATACACATATTTTGCAGGTGAAGAGCCTTCAGGTCCATAATCAGCCCAGTCATATGCCCACCATACCTACACAGGCACGCAGGGAGAAAGCCTGCTAAATATCCTTGACATATATTATTACTACACTTTGAGGTCAACTTACATATCAACTCCAGTGAAGAAAGGCCAACTCAGACATATTTTAACCCTTACAATATCCATCACCATATGTGAGCAAAAGACATTGGAATACGCTTTTTATACTGAGGGGGGGAAAAAAAATCCAAGAGTCACTGCTGGTTATTCTTGGGCTCTCTAAGTCACAAGGGACAGAGCAGTGAAGGACAATCAGAAAGGATTTCAATATGCTATTTCCATCTGAAGAGCAGCAGTCCCTGTAATGCACTTCCTCTGCTGCTGCAGCATCAATGTTGCTCTGTATTTTTATGCAATCTATATTTTCACTTGTTTAGCACTGCAGTGGTTGCAATTGGCAGTGCAATAGATGAGTGGGCAAAGCACAAAATTAAAAGATATTCTCCCTGCATAGCGCTGACCGTGCGGGATCTCAGCCAATAGCAGCCAGACCCCCAGAATGTTTATTTTTAAACTAGGGCAATACACCATTAGTTCTCAAGTTTAATTCAATTGATTTTCAAGCAAATAACAATAAAATTAACCCACAGATAGGACAATCTTTCGGGTGATGGATGAGAGTGCACAGCGAACACCAAACCTCACACAATGAATTCCCCACCATCAGACGACTCCCCCTTGGGGCAGCCAGGCAGGTCTGGACAGAAGTGATTCTGGGGCCAAGAGGAGTTCCCCGCTTCAACACCTCAGCAAGGATGGATTCCACGACCTTCTGAGAAAAGCCTATATATAATTTTTGCTGAGTAGGCCCCTCAGTTAACAGCAGAATCCAATTTGTAATTTAGCCTCAAATGCACACTCCACAAAAAGCTATCAGGTAAGAAAAACACCTGACATGTAGATAAAAATGCTTTTTGACATACGAAAGTAAAAATAATACTATGGCATTCCTCAAATTAGCCATTTGAAGTGTGCACACCCTGAAAAAGTTTCAGCTTATAGGCACTTAATTTGGTTTTACTTTTGTTTTGTTTTGTTTTGGACCAAGAAAATATTTATGAAAAGAATAATAAATAATTAATTTTACTGGCTGCAAGCTGGGATTCTTTCCTGGTTAAACTATATGCAGTGAAATGGCATTTAAATTATATGAGAGAATTGATTCAAATGGCTTCCATTAGCAATTTGGCAGGCTGCTGTGAATTGCTCCTAATCAATTTTAAATAAAGCTATTCTATCTGCGAATGGAGGCATCTTCATCTTAAACATCTCCACGTTGCACAGCTGTAAAACAGTGGCTAAAATACAAATTTCTTCATAATTTCTTATAACTCGTTGAGTTTAACAACGTGCCACCAGAGGAACTAATGCAGAATAAAAATGCGCCTGTGTCCTCAGAGAAGTGTTCTGGGCTCTGAAGGTTTTCTCTTTTATCTTACATTAATGAATTTTTCAAACTAATGCTATTCTAGGCCATTTTACAGTACAATCGTATCTTAATTTCGCTTGAGATTTTATCACAAGTAATTAGATCCATTCGAGCTGTAGATATTCAACATACATGTATCACAACCATTCTAAACCAGTGTGTTTGTATTATGAGAATTTATAGTGAAAAAAATTTGCAAAAATGACAGCAGGCATTCAGAATTTTCTTTTTGTTGTCTCTGGCTGTTGTTTAGAAAAGACATCTGCAATTTCCAACCAAACATTTCTCCTCCAAAATCTTTGCAGAGCACAGGAGAACAAATTCTAGTTGTGACAACCTACCATCTCCTTAAAGTAGCTCGAAGGACACACTTTTATGGTGGGCATAAGAAGACAGATGCAGAAATTAAAAGCATTTTCCATTGCACATTGTTCCAATAAATTGTTCAAGTAAACCTTTAAATAGATTTGGAAAAAAAATTAAGTGTGTAATATCTTAACTTGGCAACAAAATCTAACATCATTTCAATATAACTCTTCAGTTTGACTTCATGTGCCACGAAAAGAGATGGGGCTGGTTGAGATGGTGCAAAGTTATGAGATGTGAACTCAATAACTCACAGGTTCAGATGGCCACAGTCCTCACTGGTTTGGTGTGTCTGGCAAAGCAGGTACTGACATGAGAGTCAGTCAGGGTGTGTATCTGTCTCTCTTGGATCAGGATCTCAAAAATGCTTTTCCTGGTGGTTTCAGTGATTCTGGATTCAGAAAATCTCTTGCCTTAGTCTGATGTCTATGCAATGTCCAACTCTTAATATATCATACTTAGTATTGAGTTTTTTAAAGAAAAAAGAAAGATCTTCATCTTCTACAGAGATGATTGAGCCCTGGTTCAGAAAGTTTTTTACATATAAGAAATAATTAACATAGCAATGGTAGCAAGAACATTATAATGAGACAAAACTAAGGAAGTAAAACATTATCAGTTTAGAAAGCATTTTTTAAATGTGATCTGTTTATAGTTTAAATAATCTTCCGAATAATGGAAAAGTATATAAAAATCTGTCAGAAACCAGTGAAAAATCAGATTCAAAACACAGACAAGGAATTCACATTTTGTGAGCTAGGGAGACCTGAGGAGAGAGAACATGTTCATGTTTTTTCAACGTGAAGAAAACAGTTATTTAACAGACTGTGACTGCCACAATAAATCAAAGATTTACTTTACAAAGCAGTAAACATGGTGAGGAGGAACCTCTTCCAAAAGCCCATAAAGCAAAGTGGTGGAAGTAAATAAAGTCGTCCCACACACTTCCACTGTTCAGTTCTAAACACGAAATCACAGCTTTCAAGATTTAGAAAAGTTAGCAGGAGGCATTGCACAGGATGCCTTTGCTTATTTATCTTTTACCACCCCCCCTCTGACTCGTCCAAAAGAAAATGTGGCAAAATAGAGCATTAACACACGGATGGAGCTACACAAGCCAACAGCTGATATTAAGTAATGCTTAATTCTGCTATGTTCCACTTCTAACTGAATACACAGTGTGGTCAGTGCAGAGATGCTATTGTGCACTGAGGTTTAAAAATGCACATTATATGCCTATAATGCTCAAATTCCATAGCACCTACACGAGAGAACTTGATGGCTTCCCAGATAACTGCAACCATGAATGCCTTTGAAGGAAAGAGGAACCATTCCAAGCCCACAGCTGAAGAGAGAGAGCTGTTAGGGCAGGCCACAGGCCTGGAGATGAAAGGGTTTGTAGTAGATAGGGTTGCCTGCTCTGAGGACTAAAAAATGCCGCCCCTGATATACAGCTAAGCCTGACTTAAAATCAGAAGCTGGGTACTACTACACTGCAACATTTTCATGAGATAATCTCATCCCTGAATCATGCTTAAAATACACAGGAAATAAGGGATCTGTGCTCATTTCTCTCCTCTACCCGAGGGGGCTGTTACAACCTGCACAACTCACAGGAATCTATCCCGACCACTCAGCTGTTGGTCATTCCACAGGAGGTGATACCTCAGCTCTCCTGCTGAAGTTTAGCTCATGTAGGAGGGGGAAAACAAATTTTTTAAAAGTACAGCTACAAGATACTACACACAAAGCAGTTTATTTCCAAACCACCCTTTACTCTGGCCCTGCAATGAGCAGCAACACCAGTTCTTGGCTTTCTGCTAGGGCCGGAGATGTACAGGGCACAGGATCCACTGGCAGGGTTCACTCAGTGCTTGGAAGTGGGTGTGGACAATAACAGTGATACCACACCTGTCACTGTTGGTATCTGTGGCTTTCTGCTCAACAGAGCCCTGAAAAATTCCTCCTTGTCACCTCAAGCGTTTCTAGATTTCAGAAAGCAGATGAAACAGCCTGGACACTGATTAGAAGGAGAGGACCATCGCTGCTTCCTCTGGATCTGGTTGAAAAAATTGTCACCCTTGCTCTTTGGGTTTGTAAAGCCACAGCCCTGAGCCAGCTTTGACCCAGTTTTCAAATCAGTAACATCAATACAAGCCAGCTGCCCAAAATTCCACGGTCCCGTGAGGTTCTACAGCCTCCACTGGACCCCGCACTGCCATGAATACGTGACATAAGCCCCACTTCAGTTCAATTTAAAACTAGTTGAAGTCTTAAATTGCACCCACTCACTCTTTGCACCATGAACAGAGCTTAAGAGAAGCTCAGCAATGAAATCTGTGGAGCCACAACAGCCACCATGTGCTGCCATGCTGGAGACACACACAAGTTCCTTTATCTTTTAAAACAACTTTCTCATTTTTTTCCCACAATTTACACTTTAATTCTACTGGACATATATTAATTGTAGCAATTGTTATATGAATCCATAGCTATCACCAGCTCTCAAAAATCTCTTTATCTGACAGCAGGGATGATACTGTATCACCTCACTGTAAATTAAGATGACAGTTTCTTCGTTAGCATAGTACGAATGTACACGATGATAGTACTTATTATAACAAGAGAAGCAAATTTAATCTGGTTTCAATTACATTGAACAGAATATTTACAGCAGTACAGTTTCAAGAGCATTCATATTCTTGATACAGTAAAATAACTTTAATACCAACAACATCTAGATCATATCAGCAGGTACCAACTTTAAAATACAGACCTCTTTCTTCCCATGAGGAAAGCAAAGACACTGAAAAAAAAGACTGCATCTCTCTTGCTTTCCTTGTGGAATCTACTAAAATCATTAATATACCCAAACAGAAGCTGAAAATGCTTTCTGATGTGAGAAACTCAACATCAAATTTTGTCTTGCAAAAGATTTTTGTGCTATGTTAACTGTCTCAAAATAGAGGTCTATTAATATCTCTGTTATTAATACAACCTACAGAGGAAGCAATTAACACAACCTTAATGCTAAACAATTTTTGAACTCAGAACATTCAGACAAGACTACTTATCACAAAATTACTGTTCTTATTTCTATTGGTTGCTAAACAAGGTAATACAGCAATACTTACCACAACAGTATTATGCAATGATCCAGTTTTAATGCACACCAGCATTGAAGAAATTAGATATAGCGAAAATCTCTCATGACTACTTAAATTTTAATCACTTCTTTATTGTTATATTGCAGGAGTCAAGAGTAGAGTAAACAACGTTCTTAACCCCACTGGGCCTTAAGCAGGTTCTCCTTACAGAAATGAGAAGATGTTGGCAATTTGTACTTTCAGAGATGCTAAAAAAGTCTGCCGTCATTCAATACCCTCTTGTACCATTAAAAGATTCTTATACAGCTTGTTCACTGATAGTTCAGATACCTCAAATCCATTAATAGCATTGGAAAAAAAATAAATAGATTATCAAAACAGCATTTCGACAAATCTTTAGGCAAACTTCTTGAAAAAATGTTTTGTTTGAAGATTTTTCACAAACATGTACAAGATGAAAAATGAAGCATACAAAACCCCATTGCCTGAGCTTGCTGAAGTAAACTAGGATTTCTATTGAGAAGAGGTGCTATTGAAATAAACAGTATTATTTGGCTGGCTGAGAAAGACAGCTACTAAATTAAACCTTCCATGTCAAGTGGAATACTTCTTCAAGTATGTTTTTATGAACAAGTTTGTATCTATCCCAGTAATAAAATCCTGAAGGTTCAAAATCACACTTTTCTATACCAGTTATGGGTCCTGTGTTTGACCAGTTTCCTCCTCAAACACAAGACACACCCATGTGCACTGAAGCTGGTAATGTTAAGCTGTGGGTACCTCTGCTCCTGAACACAATTTCACAGTGCTGAAGTTACTCAGATGTGACTCAAATCCAGTGTTGGACCCACTACTGCTTCTAAATAACAAGAGTTTTCTCACCATTGTTATTAACCATTGTTAGCTAAAACATTTCTAAAAGTCCTGGAATATATTTAATATCTTATTTATAAGAAAAGAAAAGCTATATAAACTTCTTCCATACTGTCTCTTCATAAGGTCTCCTATTAGCAGGCTCCAGACAACTCCCCTCAGCACCTAATTTAGGTATTCCAAATCCCCCTTAACTTAGAGCATTTTTCCATCACCAAGCTGTATCCTTGTGGCACTTTGAACAAACTTTGTAAATAAACACCACGAAAAATTTTGGTCTTTTGTTATGTGTATTTTTCTACCCTGACCTCTCCTATCACTGGTAATAATCATCAGCTTAGAAAGCAAAGAAACAGGTACAAAGGCAAGATCTCTTCTGTTATCAAGGTGTCTGATAAATACAAATATCAGCTTTACACACATGACTCATGACATCTTATGACATTTTAAAGTATATTTAATAGCTTAAAAAAACCCCTCTAAATGGCTCCAGTCATTTACTGTAAATGTCCACTGTAGGTCACGTGCTCATCAGATGGAGTACATTTAGCATGCATTTATGGGCTTGCTGTTGCTTTTCAAAACAAAAAGATATAAATCTTAATACTCTCAGTTCTAATGTATGGATACAAGCCATTAATCACTCTGACAAACATATGTAGTCTGCAACCCTGTACATGCTTTAAGAATAGAAAGCAGATGAAAACAGCTTACACCTTCAGCTACATCTGTACTCTCCCTAGCACTCATCATTTGAAATTTGGTACAGAAGTTATGAGTTATGCTCTTCTTTCTGTAAATATCACAGATCAAATCAGATATCACCTGCAGGCCACCCCCTTTAAGGGATTTTTGGTGTGCTGTGATTTTTGAATGAGCCAAAGCAGACCATGAACATTCCACCATGAACTGCCAAATTCGTCACGTGGCTTCAAGGAGTCTTCATTTTCCTTTTTTATTTAACATTACAAACAGAAAATGACATTTAAAAGAACTGTGCATAAGCACCAGTCTTAGAGATCCTAACTCTGTTTGTACTAAAATCACTGCCAAACTCCCACTGATTTCAGCAGCACAGAAGAGCCATTTCGTAAAGTACCACCTTGGATTTTTTTCTCTGATTCTGCTACTAGAAATATTCCCACTCTAAGAAAATGTGACAGGTTTAATTTGACATATTTAAAAACATATTATTAAAAGAAAGTCTCTCAAATCCTACACATTCATGTATCAGACAAGAGCATTACATAACAGTCTGGTAAAAGAATGACTAATGAATTCAACTCAACTCCAAACTTCAGTAGTGAAAGATAATAAGAATATTTGATGCAGCTGAAGGATTAGGTGAAATAAGTTTGTAAGCAGTCAAAGAGAATTGTCTGACAAGAAAATAAAATGAAATTGCAACCATTATCTCATTAACATAAAACAGGATGCAAACAATAATTGCTAATATTGACAGGTGTTCTTTCTCCCAGGACAGCTTGCAATACTTTATCTCAGTGACAGCAAGCACCAGAGAAGTCACTGGTGCCTGTATGGATTTGAGGTTAAGCTGAAAACTTTAAATCCTATTTACAATTCTGGAATTGAGGTAAACAGCAGAAACCAAAACCAATCTGTTTGTGAGAGAAAGGGATGGGCAGATGTCAAACTTTTTTCCACTCTTAAGGGAAGGATGGCCAACATGGCCTTGAACACCTCCAGGGATGAGGCATCCACAGCTTCTCAGGACAACCTGTGCCAGGCTCTCACCACCCTCATAGTAGAGGCTTTCTCCCTTTAAGCCTTCCAAAATTCTCAAATTCTATCATGGATTTTGTTGTCGGAGACTCAGGGTATTTTAACATGAAAATCTCCTTGTTCCTCTTCTCATTTATCACTGTTCACTTCAACGTGCCTGTAGGTTTACACTCCAGCAGGACTCAGTGTGCCAGACAGGGAGGACAAGGGAAAAAGCAAACAAGAAATATCTGCCAGGCTAACACAACAAACATAGAGGAGATCAAGATGAGCTGTGTCAGGAAGGACTATTAAGACAAGAGTCTCCATTGAGTCTCCAAGAGACTCAATGGAGACAAGAGCCAAGCCATCAATGGAGAGCATTTTGCACTGTCTCCAAGGAGAGGAGCAATTTGCTGCAATGCAAGGGTAAGGTTATTTTGCCTTGAAGGCCAGATTTTAATCTGCAAAGTAACATATATTGTCGGGTATCTTATATTTCCCTGTTATCTATAGATGCCTTTATGGCTCAGGCTAAAGAGATGCTGAATTAAAAGGTGAGGGGGGAAGATACCTATACCACAAAGAGCAGGTAAGAGACTAGGAGATAATAAAAATATTGTAGAGTACATTGCAAACAGGCATTATGTTTCTTAAACTTGATCTATAGCTACAACTTTGAAACAAATTATGAAATTAGGGTTTCTGAAACCCATTTGCTTGGAGATGATGACACACAAGACACTAAAAAACACTTTGTCTGCACTCCCATAGAAAACATAAGCAACATCAAGAGCCTCTGTACATTTAAAACTAAAACCTATCCTCTCTAAAAAGTCATAAATAGTACCATGTAGAATTCTTACTAATACTGCAACTACCCATATTGCCCTAGTTCATATGAGTAGTATCAATAAAACATTCTCCCCCGAGTCCAACCTTTCCAAAGGTATTCGCTTAAAGAGTGATCTACATTAGAACCATTAACCTTGGTGCTCAGCACATTCTGCAATTCCTGACCCAGCCAACGACTTTAGAGATCGAATTGTGATTTCTGAAAAAAAACAAAAACAAAAAACCTTTCATGTTCTACAGAGAAATTTCCTACGACAAAGATATTTGTAAAGATTCCATGATTTTACTGATACCGCAGCAAAAAGAGAAGTTTTAAACAGGACCTCAAACAATATGAACTAAATTACTTTAAAAGTTTAGAACCTTTTGCTTCGAAAATGAACAATACAACGTTGGCTACAATAAAGAACAGAATTCAAAGGAACGTTTCACGCTAAATGCCTTGTGTACAAATGGATTTGTGCTCTATTTTTACTGGAGCTTTGTGGTGTTTTGAGAAAACACTAATAAAAATGTTCAGTATAGCTTTGGAAATGTGTGGAAAGAGATATCTTCAACCAGAGCAAGGCTTGGTCCATGTTAGCCGAATATCTATTCAGACCACACACAGTGGTTAATATTTGCCAAAGAATGTAGCATTCTACAGCAACCAGGTCAAGAAGACAGTATATCAACTTCCAATTAAGTTAAAAATAATGCAAAAATGTTTAACTTAGATCTCCAAGACCTCATCAGCTTTTAATTTAAACGGCTGCTGGGAACAGTACACAAAATCATAGTTTATGGAGTTTTGAAATCTAGGGTCATCTTTCATAACAAATAATCCAATAAAACTGAAGTTAACCTCTAAATGAATAATGTCAAATACAATAAAGCAAAAAGTACTTTACAGGCACAAGCTAAATATACTGAAACCCCGAATACCTTTGAATCTTAACCAGCAGATTTACAAAAGAACTGGGTCCCATCCATTTCCCATCTATCCAGCCACAAGGACCCACCAGATTTTCATCACTGAAGTCAGAGTAATTGCTGGATCCCCATTCTAACTACAGAAGACACTAATGTCTTTCACCACAAAAAGCAGCCAGCTCATTAGTATTCACAGGATGAGAAGGTTTTTTGGCTTTGTATGTTTTCTTTCTTAAAAATACTTTCTTCTCCACATCCCCTAGACTTGCTATAGCTCTGCACATCCATTACTGCATATACAGACAGGCAGAGACATTTTCTGCTAAACACTAATATTATTTAAAGTGCTTAGTATATTATTATGAAGATTTGAGAGGTTTCTGACAAGACAGGAAGAATATTTCCTGGCCCACTTAATCCCACAATCATCTAAGAAGGAACCACAAAGAAAATAAAAATTAAATTTGCTTTAGACAAACGTTTTCTTTTAAGGTTTTTCTTTTCAATGCGATTAAAATAAATTAAATGAAAACTCTGGATCAGAAACAAACTCAAAACATTCTCTGATTCTCCAAAAGAAAACCAATTCTCTTAATGACATCTTTGCAGATTAATGTCATAGACGAAGAAGAAAATTTGGTTGCAATAAAGAACTATTTAAATGTTCAAGACAAGCACTCACTGGACCTCACAGTCACCCACCCTGCTACTAACACATCTCCTCCACCACAACATGCACTGCCATGGTGTCCCTGGAATCTTCAAATCCTGCCTGCACAAGCTGTGACAGAGATCCTGAGGCAAAAATAAATATATCATATATAATTAAAGACTATACCCATCTATTCACAGAAGCAGAGTTCTCACTCTCTAATGCCTAAGGAAGAATACAAAAATATGACACTGCCTTGGGATACTCTCCTACTCTCAAGTTTTAAGCTCAGGACATCCAGAGTCAGAGACAGCACTTGGTGTCTAACAACTTTTTTTATTACATTTTCCCTTCATTAATCTGACCAATTCCTCTTGAATCCATGTAAACTTCAGCAGTCATGAAGCACAAAAAGTTTCAGCTTTGCTACTTCCTTCTGCAGAAGGGTTCAAATGCAAGTTTGAATAATAAGGTTAATTTGAACTGATTTTATACATGAAAGAAAAAGCACTCTGATAAAATAATCCAGAACAACAACAAAACGCATGAGATCAAAGTTGCACAATGAAAATGATCACATTTATTCAGTTAAAATAGTTTAAGTCTTCAGAGAGTGAAATTCTATCAACTGGAAAAGAAAATTCAATAAAAATGTTTCATAAATTGGAGCAGAAGCTTTAGGATTTGACTCATTACTGCTACTCATTCTCAATTTTCAAACCTTTCTCAAATATTTCTATGCTCACAAAGAGATCCTCACCACAACTGATGTTATTTGCAGATTCAAAAATTTAAGTACAGCTGCACAAGACAGTACACTTTTTTAAACAGAGGGGCAAAACAAAATGCATCTCATGAGTAACTCTTAATCTGCCAGCAAATCAATTATAAAGAGCTTCTGTAAAAAGCATCTGAAAATCTGCTTCCAGTCAACACAACTTAGCCATCTGGTTCCCACAGATATCTGCCAGGAATGGGTTTGCAAAACCAAATTAACGGTGATTACACAAAAATATTCAAAATTTAATCTCGGTTTGCCAATCACTTTTGCAGTCCTTCACATGCATGTGTAAAGAATCCTCCCCTCACCTCTTTGCAAGTTAATGACATGTTTAAACTGCCCCAGAAAAACGGCTAAAACCACATTTAGCAGATTTGCTTTTAAATTAGCTTTGTCAGCATCGCCACAAAGCATCAGGAAGGACACACCGACTACACTCCTCAGTTAAAACAGAAAAGGTACTTTCCTTCAGTAATTATTTTAGCAGCAATTGATCTTGCTGTAAAACAGATAGATACCTCTAACTTTTTTTGTTAATCCTGGATTAATACAATTTTGGACATCAGAGGTGTCAGTTTACCTCCTGACAGCTATTTATTATGCGTCTGTTCACCAACTGTTCCATCCCACTTGTTGCCAGTAGCCCAAGCCTATTCTAGATGCTGTATGTGCAACCAGCTATTAGAATACTCTTTCTCCACTTTTTCTTTTTTTTTTTGCAGCATCCCAAACTGCCAGTTTGTAAAAATTCCCACTGTTTAATGACTACCAATACAAAGTTAATCTTGCAAGGCGCCACTCATCATCTGGCCCTTTTTCAGCCAGCACAGTGAAGGATGCTGATAACCACACAGGAGGTACTAACCTTAGACAGATGTGCAAATAATCCTCTCACATGGGGATAGTGCTGCAATTTTATCCATCTCTATTTTTAAAACTGGGGAAAAAAAAGGCGTACAGAAATACGAGTTTTATATTTCTTCTTGCCAGACGTACAGTGAATTACAACACGAGGTGTAAATACTTCTCTTTTTTAAAACTATCAGATAGTCTTTCAATCCATGCTTAAAAAAAAGGCTAATAAAGATTAAGGGAAAAAGTGAAAAGCACCTGGACTACTCAGCAGCCAAAATCTCATCATTCCAACAACATCATTCCAATTCCTTTAATTTCTGTTGTAATCTTGTTATACAAGTATATAATTCCATATCTAGCTTGAAATACTGGAGTCTCTGGCACTAATTCTGTTATCAGAACCAGATCTTATGGTACTTCAGAGTGCACAATTTTATTAAATTTAATCATACTTTTTTATATAAGAAAGATTTTTCTCATTACTTTTGATTTGAACAATGATTTTTAAAAGAATTTAAATTAATTCCTTGGATCCCATTTAAAGATGTAGTAAAACCTAAAGGTTATCTTTAACATTAGAGGAAAATACACATGTAAAATGTCCTAGCACATTGGGAAACCATATGGTCATAAAATTGTATAATATTTCTAAATTTTTTTGTCCTGATCAAAGTTAAACATGAGCACTCCTGTAATGTAAATTGATAATTCAATACCCAGAAATAGTGTAAATTAAAGCACAGAAAGCTCTGATGCTCTAATCACAGTTCACAATGGATATTAATTTACTTTTGAGACACTGACTTCAAAACATAAAAAATATTACATGGACAAATCCAAACAGAATCCAGCATGAGTACAGGACTAAGCCTTTGTTTGCCTCCTTTTTAAACCTTTCCCACAGGATGTCACTATTGCTCCATGTCAGTAGGGAGTGTGACTGATGGACTTTGGGTAGTTCCATACTTTCCACAAGGCTACACGGCACAGATATTTAAGTATCTCCTAATTTTGTAAATAAGATTAAAACAACGACTTATCCATCTCAGCTGCCATGTTGCAAGCCCAAATATTTGCTGACCTATAAACAAATTAAATCCTGTTACAATCCCTCCAGCTTGAAAAACCAGACCCCTAACAAACCTGGAAATAGTGATGCCAATGTGTGTACATTGTGCCTATCTAAGGAGCACATGATCCTTCTGAAGACATCAAAGAATTTTCTTCCTCAAATTCCTACATTTTCGCCCTTTAGGGCTACATAATTTATTTTCCAGATATTCATGCCATCGGACGGACTTTTTCCTAACAAAAGAGTGACATCTCGTGGTGACACGGAAATCCCGGCTCGAGCACATCCCGCTCCCTCTGCGCGGAACAGAGAACAAACCCACCGCTCTTTAAAAGCTACAGCCCAAACCCTGCCAGCTTCTGGTGCTGTGGTCACGTATCCCCTCTGCGAGGGATGGCTTTTGACAGAGATCCCTATTGATCCAGACGTTCCAGTCATTCCCAGGGAGACAAGAGCTCTCCACGTTTCCCTGCCTTTAGCCGGCCAGGCAACCTCCCCACTGCTACTTCTGTTTGGCAATCTGATGCATAACTTGTAGGTTTGGAAGCAACTCCTCAGAATCACATTTTTCTAGCAAAGGTGTTCACGAGGAAACCAAAAATCAATGAGAATAAAGATTTTCTAAAATACAGTGGGTCAAATTAGCCGTAGCATGCTAAAATATGCAAGTGAACTCAGCCAAAAATAGATTTTAATCACCATACTTCTAATTATACTTTCAAGGCTAACTTTTTAGAAGTGGGTTTTCAGTGCTCCTGTTCTGTTTAGTCAGTACCTTATATAGAGGGATACTATTTTTCAAAGGTTTTCTTGCCTGTTTATGCTTTGTTACTGCAAATATATTTGCCTTAGTAAGGTAAAACAGGAATGTTCATATTGTTGACAGTTCAAAAAAGTGAATGCTGGGTTGTTGGGGTATTTTTTAAGCCTTTTATAAGTAAATACTTCCTTCTTGTGAAAATTATGCGAATGTTTTGTACGGTCCTTTTGCCTGTTAGTGCTCCTTAATGGATCCTGACACTTAATGAACAATGTATTTGTAAAGTGCTGTACCCGAAACAAGGCGTCATCAGCAGAAATCAGAAAAGAAAATTTCCCATTCTGCCATTACCATATATGCAATGTAACAGTAATGAAGACCAGGTGCACACATGTGTGAGTTATTTTGTACAAGAACAGCAAAACTGTCACTGTGGTCAGCAGTCTGTGAAGAATATAAACTAGAAAAATTACAATGTTGCAGAGGAAAACCCCCTAAAGTAATTACTGAAGTTTATTTAGCAGAATATGCACCTTTGCCACTCTTAAGGTATTACTGTTACAGTTTGCGTTCCCCGATATTTTAAATAACCTGCCATCCTCAGACCCGCAGTTCAAGCCAATTATGCTGGGGTTTACTGTGCTCAAGATCGAATTAAAGCTCAGAGGAAAATATCCCAAGTCAACAAGCCACTGATCCCAAATATTCCACCTCAGTTGTTCTGCTCCACGTGTTCCAAAAGAGCCACTCGAAACGATGCACAACGGGCCCGGTGCTCCAAGAACACAGGAATCAATTCCCATTCAAAGAATGATGGATGGAATAATGCATCTGCAACTTTCCTGAGGAAACTCTGAATCTTGCAACATTTAATGATTTTTCATGGTTGGAAAGCAGAGGTTAGGACTGAGATGAATCAAAATCCATACAGCAAATGATTACACCTTTCTTTTAAAAAGTCTTAAGATACTAAAGACTATCTGATAATTTTTTTGGCAGATGATTCTTGGCATGGGCAGCTCTTTTTGCCTAAACTCTGCGAGGAGGTGTGTATCAAGAACAATTGGAAATACTGAAGAAGTCAACAACACCCATGTTACACAATAATATATTCTGAGATTCGGTCAAGAGCTCTATCAACAGCAAAATTTATTCCCTTTATTTTTTTTACTGGAATAATCACCTTTCTCCAAGACTAAACAACCTGTATGGTTTCTCTAACTGCTCTCTGTGCATGTTGTTCAAACTGCTGCTACACTTAAAGTCAGTAAAACACTGTAAAACTGCCACTGGAAATCAGCTTTCTGAACTCCTGGCACACTTCAAATGACTGAAGGGATTAGCTTGTTGCCCTGAGGTTTTCCACATGTTTTCACACACCTTGCTAAGGTTTAATCATCACTAACTATCAAAAATTCATATTCAGTCTAATGGGTCTAAAACCAACCAGATCTGAAGTTTCTAAAGAGCCTCGGGAATTCTCAAGGCCAACTCTCTCTTTGAGGTGCCTATGGAATCAAACACCCTCCTCAGCAACAAAGGAAAAATAAAAACATAGAAAAAAACTTATGATGTCATCGTCTGAAATCAAAGGAAAACAAAACAAAACCAGCTGTAAAAATAGGCACAAAAAGAAGGGTGGTCATGCAGGAGTTAAAAAAACCTACACAAATTAGAAAGCATATATTATGGCTTCTCATTTCAGGCATGATACCACAAATCTTAATCATGCAAAGAACTGCTTTGTTTCCTCATCAAAAGATAGAGAACTAGAGGGAAGTTTTAGCTCATTTAACTCATTGTTAATGACAGTGCAAGAATTCTTTCATCAAAATAATTTAAAGTAATGTATTCATTCCTTTATATCTAATTAAAAATATCCTGGAGGGGCAAATCCAGATAAACCCACAGTCACCTTGGTGAAGATGGGTTAGGTTAGGTCTCAAAATGCAAAGCCCACGGGCTGCTGAACACAGGATGAGATGGGATGGAGAAAGCCTGTGCACAAGAGTCTGCACCAACTCACCACCAAAACCAACTCCGCCAAGAGTGTTCTTTTTAAATGTGTGGAGCTTAGCAATAGGAGTAAAGGTAGAAACCACAGTTATTCACATTCCCTGACCATATTCCTTCTGGAAGATGGCATGGAAACAGGATGAAAGAAAAATTACAAGTAATTCCAGTGTTGCTCACCACTGGAAGAAAAAGAAATCCCTTCCAACTCCACACAGGACTTCATGGGTCCAATCCAGTGACTGAGTAACTGAACTGGACGTGATTTGAATCAGATGCCAAGGACAGGGCTGAACTACTTAAAATTCAATCCCGATCCCTCAGCTTTTTCTGCACCAGAATGGCCCTTTAACAAACTGGCAATGTGAAAAGAACTTATGCTTAAATAAAGCAAAGTCACAGAGAAAAAAAAGTCAATTAAATACTGAATTGTTTAATTTCTCAAGCAAATTAAATACAATGAAACATATTTACTTTCTCTTAAAAAAAAAAAGGCGATCCTAAAAAAATCATTTTCCAGGTGGCAAAGTTTTTGCTATATTCTCACCAAAAAACTTGACTTTTTTGGTAACAAATTTCTTAAGACTTACAGACACTAGGTTTATGCAACTAAACAGATGAAGTAGCTTGACTAGTTTATAATGCAAATGTGCACTCTGATATGTTTGCATGACTATAATTTCCAGGCATTCATCAGGAAGTCTCCAGATTCATGTTTATTTTGGCCAATGACTTGACCATTTTGGCAAGATAACCACCGTCCTGATGGCTCTGAGCTGCTATTTATATTTAGATGTACTGCAAAATAATACTCTTATAAGGAGGTTACGCAAACTAAACTAGAAGAAGGATTTGAAATCAAAATTGAAATCATCATCATCAGATATATACCAAGATCACAAAGTAGTATGGTTTTTGTTGAAGCAATGAAACCTTCCAATAAAATGCTTGGTTACTAGAGCTGATGGAAAAAGATAATATTAGAAATCTTAAACTGTTAATCTATTTTCACCTGGTTTAGGTTCTATTGCACTGTTCCAAAAATTTGACATTCTAATAGAATTGTTATTCAATTTTTTTCCTCCAGCACCTCCACTGCTTCAACCAAGGCAGCTGAAATGTTCCTAAGGACTACAACGTTCACCTCACTGCTTTCTCCTTCAAAAAGATTATCTGTTGTGCCTGTTACCTGTCCTACATACTGTCCAGCATTTTATGGATTAAATCCACAGTCTCCTGAAACCCCAATTGCTCTGCCCTGGCATAAGTCAGGCACAATCTCATAAGAACAACACAGTATGATGCATCACTGATATAAAACACAGATACTACATTTCAAAGGCTTTTATTTCTTTTTATTTCCAACTGATATCAACCAACCACTGCATCTACCCATGGGCATCATTTTCTGCTTCTGAGAGAAGCAATAAAGAAATAAATAACAGATTTTTAGAATCTGTATTACAAAACTGACCACAGGACACTTCTTCTTACACATGACCACTTTTCCTGCACATAGATCTAGAAGGCAGGCCCAGAAGCAGTTACAAGTATTGTAAAGTATTGCTTTACATATATCATTCTTCAGACTTTATATATTTTTAAAGGTAAATGAAAAGGTAAATGAGGATTTATGTGCTTCCATACTAGAAAAATACAGAGAAAAAGCTAGGATAAAACAAGGGCTATCCAAAAATACAATTTTCAACAATTTATGGAAGTTACAAACCAATTCTTGGTTTTCCAACTATATTCAAAACAAAAACTGTGGCCAGTATCAAGTGTTTTGACCTTCTAATCTGCCCTCTTCACATGTGCCACATCCTCCACCTTCCTCCACTCCCTTCAGCTCCAGACACGGTTCCTTGCCCACATTCCCAACTGTGAACCCTCATTCCCATCCCACCCAGGGTGACACAGCCCCAGTATTTGCCTGGCTCTGTGCTGTCCCACTGGCCCAGAGGCTGAGACTTGGGATAACTGGGGAGAGGAGAACACAAGAAGGGATCCTTGGCTAAAGGAGCCGTTGTTTCTTTCCCACTTGGTAAGTGGATCCGTTAACTTAAAATTTACAATCCGTCACCTAAATTATAACGAGAAACCCAAATGTCAACCTACAGCCACAGCTCCAGATACAACCACGGAATAAGGATAAAAAATATTGTCATTTCACCCTTCATATCTTCTCTCTATAAAATATCATATCAATCAGGGACACATACGGTTTCAGTTCATTATTAAATTTCAAGTGGCCTGTTTCACAATAAAGCACCTCAGGAACACTCAGAGGGTTTTATGTCTGTTTGTTTGCTTAAGGTAGTGCATAACAGATATCCTATTCCAATAAAACTCAAAAAAAAAAGGAACCAATTATAAAGATATAAAAAAACCCTAAGCAGATTTAAAATGCTTTAAAAAAGGTATTTTGAGAGGGGGGAAAGTTACCCAAAGTTTGGCTATTTAAATTCTGTTAATTTAACACTAGATTCACTAGACAAGTATAAGCCAGCACTCAGTACAGTGCTTTACCCACCAGATGACTTCAGGATCACTCAGAGACTGAACAGGTCCACGTTGCTGACCAGGATCACTGTCAGGAATATTACTTTTCACAGCACTGCAGTTCCACTGCTTTTGCATCCACGAAACTCACCCCCCTCGAAACAGAAGCAAACTGCTCATTCGCCAAAGTGAGACTCACCGAGTTAAAAAATTAAGTTGTACAGATCAGAAATGTAATCATGGGAGACAAGCTCTGAGAGTTTTTCAATCACTGTGGGGCTGCATCAATTTAAAGTCATGTTACATTAAAGAGAAAAACGTCTGGGAAAGTCTCCCAGTTGTCACTTTAGATTAGATTTGTTGTTGTTATCAGACTGTGCATTTTGTAGGCTTTTTTACATTTTAAAGATATTGCCTCATGCAGCTACACAGTGCACAGAGAAACAGGAAACGTACAATTTTTTTAATCAGATTGCCTGGAGATGAGGAGTTTGCACAAATTAACTGGTAGTCTAATAAAAAAAAAAACATGCATGCACATCTTCTTGAAGCCTATTAACATTTAAACTTTAACTACCTTAGAGTCACAGGGAAGCCACCCAACTTGAGTTTCCTTCATGGAAAGAAAATTTCCATTCTTCCAACAATAAAACAACACGTTATGGAGACCTGATCTTGCTGGACATCTCAATTGCATTTTTTTGTAAATTTTCAACTACATTAATGGATTTACTTCTGTACCCTGCATTAAATCTGTTCTCAGAATCAGACCATTGCAGACTATGCAGAAGATATAGGAGTTACCTACATAAAAATAAAATTGAAGAATTTTATTTGACTTCTGCATGATTTCAAGCTGACCTCTGATTTATGGCATTTACCAGAGCTTCAGACAACTCTCTTAATTACTCTGATAGTCAAGCTGCCATGCAAAGGGTTCTTGAACATTAATGTGTGTATTCACGTTGTCAAACACTGTCTCACACAGAAAAGGGTTGCAAAACCACTGAATATGTTGCTAGACATTACTATTTCAAGCAAATATTCAAAGTAATAGGCATACAGCACAATGACTTTGACTTGAATTGCATAAAAGGTATTTTAGGTACTAAAATTATAGCTTCTAATATGAAGTAGGGTTTTCTCACATAGCTTTGAAGTGTTAATATTTCAGTAACTGTAATCTTTCTGAAAAATCAAGTAAGCAGCACACAAGTCTAAGTTCAAATATTTCAGGATACTCTTTAAATCAAACACACACCTTTGATCCTGGTCCTAACTTTTTGAAACCTGGAAGGCAAAATACCAGGGTGTTCACAATATGCAGTTTTTCACCTGGTAAGAAACATTCCAAGACTTTACCAAGGGGAAACCACTAGAAATAAACTTGCAAAATGCAACAATAATTTGACAGCACATAAGCAACATCCATCCTGGCTTCAGCAACATCAGCCCACCGGGGTGAGCAGCCATGGGATGAAATCTGTGTGAACACCTTTCCCCTCCCTGCACAGCTGTCAGCTCTGCAGAAAGTTTGGCTGCAGAACCCCAGATTAACGAAGCCAAGTCAGGTACTTACACACAGTGGACTTGGCTCTTCTATTTTGTTTTTAGAGCCATAAGACTTTCACCAGTTTGGTGAGACTTAAGTATCTTTTGAAGTCACCCATGTTTTCACACTAGTGAACACTCTTCCTCTATACAAATAGAATGGAATTCTCTTCTACTATGTGGTATTTGAGTGTTGGCAAAAAAGGCCACTCCATCTCCTCAGATACCACAGGAATACCAAGAAGAACCAGACTAAACCCAACCTCTACAAATGATCTTTCTGCTCCAAGAGAAGACAACGCACCAGCAGTGACTGGCATTTTGAAGTTTGCCACTTAACTTGAGACCTACCACGTTTATGGAAAAATCCACAGATAATTAACAAGTTTCAGATTCACTCTGGCTTTTCTGAAGGCGGACTTTAAGCCCTGTAAGGACCATCAAAAGGAAGAATTTTATCCTGAAGTATGACAGCTGTAACAAGCTATGTCTTGGAATAGTACATCTTTAATCTAACACCATAGCCCTAAATCTGTTCTGGTTCTACAGATGCCTCTGGTTATTTCATTTTTATCAGTGAAGAAAATGAAATAAAAAGTATTCCATACTTAACACCAAACAGACCATGTTACCCTAGAAGACGTGCTTAAATAATTTAGCTGTTAAAAAGAATCTTTAACTATAAATGTACTAAATTCCAGCGCAAAAGATTAACTACAAAAGAAATTAACACTGCCTTAGGAAAGAGAGATAACATTTTTCTAAAGCATTTCCAAAGCTTTTTGATATGCTATTTTTCAGAATTATATCTGGAGAGAACTAATATTTTTAAATGAGACTTTCAGAGCTGCTCAAATTGCAAAGTAACAGTTGTGCAAGTTCAAGAATTCTGTAGGATTCGTTTTGCTCCCATTTAAAAATAAAAAAATCAGTACACAATCTTTACCCATTTAAAGAATAAATACACAGCAATCAATATTCAAATAATATTCACCTAAAAAAATGTTGTTCCTGGTTGCATCAACAACTTCGTCACAACATATCAAAGCAAAATAACACCTCCTCCACTCAACAACTTAAAAGTTTCCAGGGCTTTACCATCAGTCGAAGCAGTCTGTTTGCATTCTCCAATACAAACTGACAATCTAGTGATACAGTACATTAAAAATTCTCTGTAGTATTGACTGCCTGAAGCTGATGCTCCCTTGCTAAATGCAGTGCAGTTCAATTAACAGCTCTTCAATACACAATTTAATTTTTCTTTCATCTTGATCCACAGCCGAGCTTGAAATGAAGAATGCTGGAATAGATGTACTTTAAATATTGAAGCAAGTCTTTGTAAATAAATCTATCAAACTTGTAATGATTTCTGTCATAACAGGACCAAACAGATGAACCTGAATGTCTGTGACTTTCAGGTTTTGTGCATTGTTTTTCTCAGCCTTATTCTCTCAGTGAATTCCTGGTACAGGGAAGGTCTCTCAAAACTGCCCCAAAGGAGTGGAAGAGCTTTTCCCTTACTGCACCATTCTTAGGAAGTAGAAGAACAGTTTTCTGCTGATGCTTTTGCATGTAAAAATCCAAGTTATCGCTAACGTCACAGCAACTGACTGCAGGAGTTTTAATATTTCTCTGATTATTTAAAAAGGTCACCAAACAGAGAAATTCATGGCACCAGTTTCCATTACCAAATCTGCACTCAACTGGGAGACAACCAACCCTCAACTGAAAGCAAATATTTAATGCATAAATACTATCCTGGATACCATTTTTCCCCCCTGCGGTGAGAATGTACACAGTAAACTTCAAATTTTCTCTAGGTAGTCATGCCATTTCACAGGAAAATGTAAGGTTAATTTAACCAGGACAGGATGAAATATTGCATTTCAAAGCTACTCTAAGTGGGACACTGCTGAAGGAAGCTATTAATATCTCTTACAGCATGCAATGCTCAAGGAAACCTCGTGGATCAGCTCATTCCTCACAGGTATATACCACACAACCTGTTCATCAGAAAGGAAAACACACTCCACTTTTTAAGCTAGAGGCATTTTCCACTCTTTAAACATATTCACAACAACAAACTTGACAACACTGACTGCCTCAGGTGGCAGAGAAGCACTACTGACATGGAAGGCCACCAACCTGCACGAGAGGAGCTGCAGAGCCAGAGAGGCTTCAGAGGGTGAACACAACCAGCGTCACAAGAGCAGAATTTGGTTTCAGATGAACTCAATCAAATGCCTCTTCTCAATTAACACATGAATGCATAGTGAAAAATACAGGTTTGCCTCATTTGTGTCCATGTTTATAATGGTATTAGCTGAGACGCCGAGATTTTATTCCTAATTGTTAAATTTCTTTCTTCTTGCCGTGTTTTTAATCATCTTATCTGCATCATCACTTTGAATGAAAAAAATCTTTATAAAATCAACTGGTCTCATTATTGTCAACGTTTCCTCTTTCCCTTTATTTCTAGTCCTACATTCTAGAAAAGTATCTCTGTACTGTATTTAAATTGTCACAGAAACAACATTCAGCATTTACAGCAATTAACTCATCATTACTTCAAATAACTACACTAATTGGGATGCTCTACAAACCTGCAACACTGCAGAATTAAAAATAAACACAACAAAGATATAATTTACAACTAATCTATACTTACAATTAAAGTTAGTTTCAAGATTTATTTCATTCTATTATTTTTTATTAGCTACAGCAGACAGTAAATGGGGTGTACTACGTTCTGCTTTGCAAACACCTAGATTATAAAACATAATTACACAAATTAATTAGAAATGAGTACAATACATTCATGTCTTTGTTTGTAACCATAACATGTTAAACATGACTATATTAATGAGCAGTCCCTAAAACTTATAAGATAGTATAACCGAGGAAAATACTAAAGCTCCCTGACCACACAAGGCATAAATGTCACCCTGGCACAGAGAAGGTCACCACCTCTTCAGTTCTCCTGATGTCCTGTGTGGAAGCTGCAGGCAGTTTACAGGTCATTCTTCTACACAGCAGAGTAACAATTCTGTGAGAACCTTAACACCCAAAGCACCACAGCACAATCCCAAGTGCAGACTGAAATTTTCCCTGACCTAGGTCCTGTGCTTTCTTTCCCACCTACTCTCAAAGGTTCTCTCTAAAGTCCCTTCAGCTCTGCCCACTGACTGGTTACTTACCCTTCTGCAAAGCTCAGTGCTTAAGGAACCTAAATTATCCTAAGGATCTTTATCTTTTGTAAAAAATTGCTTCCAAATACTCAATGGGACCAAAAGTTATTAGAGACAAGGAAGAGCAGATTCAGTGACTGAGCATCCCTTGGTTCCCTGGGAAATCAGGGTAGAGATGACTCTCCAGAAAGCAAAGAAACAAAGTCATTTGTATGTTTTCCTTTAAAACTAAAAAAAAAAAATGAGTGTTTATTCATTTGCTGAGACCAGATCTGTACCTGCTGCACTTCCCTTGCACTGTCTTTTACTGCAATGGTACTGTCACAGCATTTCAAGTGAAGCTTATGTCAGTAAGATGCATTTAGCAGTTCCATCTTGGCAAAATAAGGGATATTAACTATGAGTCTATTTAGCAATTTAATTCCATCTTCATAAAGAGCATCTACCAACGCAACTAAGCTGAATCAGATACTGTCACAGTCTACAATGTTGTCAAGAATCTATAGTATAAAACTCATTCAACATCTCCTTTGAAGGTGCCTAAGGTGGTGTGTTTAGGACCTTTAAGTACAATTAGCTCTCTGTCATCACAACCAACAAATATTCAAGGCCTAAGACAACCTAAAGATGTTTCAGTTGAAATCAAACTACAGTCCAAACACAACATGTCTCTCTCAAGAATCAGGACATACCAGAAGACCAGAACTACCCCACAAATCACACAGCTGTCCTTTGTATATTTGTAAGGATTTAGAGGACCTGAAAGAGGCACCTACAAAGCACAAGTCCAAGGTAAAGGCATCCTGATTTATTTTCTCACTCAAAATTAAAATAATGACAGTTTAGATAAGCACACATGGAAATACAAAAGTATTTAGTTACACATTTTTTGCTAATTTTTCATTATATGTTGGATCAGCTACTCAAGATTTATTTAAGTGGTTCAAGGCTTGCTTTGCCAGGCTTCAGCAAAAACAAACTAAAAAAAACTACCCCAAATATTCATTTTGCTGTGTTAATTCCATACTTTCATTTAATAAGCAAAGTTTCTTGTTGAAGTTAATGCTATCCCTTAGTGACCTCAAATGAAACAGGGGAAAGAACAAGTTCAGCACACTACTGCTTCTTCTTTTATACTAATACAGGTGCTTCTGCAAAATGATGCACTGAGTATCTTTATTGGAACCAAATTAATAGTGGTTTAATGCAAAAATCAGAACATTTAGGTGAAGTGCTTCCTTCCAAGGCATAAAACAGAAAAAGGCAAAATAAAGATTTTTCAAATCACCTCGTTTCATAATGAGAGGGGAATTATATCTTGTGTGCACTCCTTCACACAGCTCTAAGAAATCTCAGTAACACAGCTCCAGATTTAATTAAAAAAATAAAAACCAAACAAAAAAACCCACCCCCAAGCACAGGAGAGTACAATCACCTTCCCATGTCTGACATGAAATAACACAAATTATCACAAATATTGGCAAATTAAGTGTGGTCAGATGGCCAGAAACACGTATCTAAAGTTCTGCCTTGTAAAAACAATCTTCATGCATACAGATTTATTGGGCTCGATCCAAAACTCTTCAAGGCAAAATTAGTATTTTCAGTGGGCTTTGGAAACAGATCCTTTAATGAGAAAGATAAATATACATTCTTTTGAATTGCAGTATGTTGATACAGCTTAGGTTTATTACACCTCTTACTAAGTTAAGGACCATGTATATTTTCAGCACAATGGTGTCTTCACCCTCGTGCCTTAACCAGCTAAGCTAAATAAGCAGGTAACAAATCATCTTATTCATACGAAAATAAGACTGTCTGGGACACACCAAAGGTTTCAATTATTGGTTTGTGAAATTACCCAAAGAACCATGACCGTTTTGGACCCCACCTGAGCCAAAATGATAAAAAGCAGTTCCCATCATGCATTGCTAAAATGGAGATTTTTCAGAGAAAGCAGTGTAATTTCTCACACCTAAATATCACAAAGTGAGAGAAAAGATAAAGCAACGGACTGTTAAAGAGTAGATCAAGGGACCAAGCAAAGTCCAGTGCTCTTCTGTCCCCACTTCACCACCTTCAAAGATGATTATCAGGATAAAAGGGAATTAAAGGAGGAGGAGAAATTAGAAAGGACAATAAATTAAACAAAAAATATGATGCTTTGGCTTCATAGTAACAACAGATTCAGAGATATAATTGACAAGCAACCAAATTAATAGTACCTTTTAAGCACTCTACTCAGCAAGCCTGTTTTCCATACATCTCCTGCTGAACTCCAGCTACGCTTGTTTTATGTCACTTATGGTGCTCTGTAGTCATGTAAGCCTGATAATTATCTTCAGTTTTATAAGCTATTGTGGATCATGAAACAAGTCAGTGCTTCTTTTGACGCCCTCACATTAGTCCCTTGCCACTGTTAAAAACTGTAAGTGATCCAGCAATGTGCTTTTTTTTTTACTTTTCTTCTCCTTTTTAATGCGTAACAATTCTGCAGAGTTGTACTACACCATCCTGGAGTTGGTATTTTCCTGCTCTACTCTATTCAGTGTTACAGCAGGACTGATACAGATCTTTAAGATTTTTGTCTTTTTCTGCAAGTATCCTTTAAACATTATCACCCTGTCACAGCGCTGCAGGTCCTTGCAGTGCAGCTTCACAAGCAGGAAGAAAATAATCTCTCTACATTTTCTTCCCCGTACGAAGCTCAACCAAAAAAGTGTTTCTCTACTTCCAAAGACTTATTTGATACAAGTGATTGACAGACTGGTTACAAGCCTAAAAAAACAAATCTTAAAGAACTGACCCTTCACGCTGCAAACCCATCAAATCAAGCTCTTTGGGATCTGGAAACATTTATAAGCCTAAAAGCACAAATGCTGAGACGTGTCTTTGGTTCAGTTTTCATTTCTGAACAATTTTTAGAGTAAAGGCCCATTTCACAATCGTGACACAGAAAACCAAGACATGAACACAACTCATACTAAGCAAGCAACAAGTGTTCACTGCACTTAACAAATAAGAGTACATTTCACCATGAAGCACTGAGTTTCTTCAAAGTGTTGAAACACCTACAATTATTGCCCTCTAATACTAACAGATACTTCACCCTGTCCACTTCTGACAACGAAATAAACTAATAAAGTCGGGTTTTCAATCGATGACATGGAAATGTGTGAGATCTCCAACAAAAGCACGAGGGTTTTGTTTCCTTCTAAGCAAAATCAAAGCCAAGAACCAACGTGGGGGCAAAACCGACCCACCAGATTTCACCACAACTCCCACCAAAAACGACCCCAGGACGTATCAAACCATCAGCAAGACACGGTGCTGCCTGTTAAGTTTTAAAATGCAGAGAATGAAACTCATTGCAGAGGCAAAAGAGGACCAATAATATAATTACAAGCCTGTGCAGCCGGAGCGAACGCCGTGATTTGACATTGCAAGGCTATTCCTGCTCCCCCGGGCCCTGCTGGAGACAGGGTTCACTCTAATTGGTTCCAAAGCACAACCCACCACCAGCAGCCTCCTCCAGCCCAGGAATGGTAATTTCCACACGACTGTAAATAGTGTTTGCAAACAATACAAACACGGTAATAAGAGGCTAGGTGGGTAATTAATGTGGTTACAAAGCAGCTTATTTGCATTTTTATTTAAAAACTGCCTTCTTTAAAAAGCTGCTCAGATTTCTTGTTGCAAAAGGAGCCTTGGTTAAGGAATAGAGCAGTAATTACTCTCTTTAGGGGTTCTTTTATACATCCTTTAGGGAATTAGAATGAAAAGATAAGCAGAATTATAAAGGGAATCATGTAAAATATGAAATGCACTATAAACACTTAGTACTGTATTTACCATAAGCTAAGCTTGTCTTCTTCATTAATGGAATATATTACAAGCTTATGTTACAATCAGATTAATTGTGAAGATGGTTTTAAAAAAAATTACATCCAGACACTCTAATTCCTCCTCTCCCAGAAATGAGAAGCAGAAACCCAGTGACAGCAGAACTCACTTTATGTAAGAACATATCTACCTGGGCTTTAATAAGTAAGTTTTCAACATCAACAACACTAAATAGTTATTGAAAAAAAAAAAAGATTCTGAGAGAGAAAGGTTCAGGAAAAGGCCAAACCCATGTTACACTAAACATATACAATATCAGAAAAAAATCAGACTTTGCACCCTATAAGCTAAAATCGAGTCAATGTACAAAG
Source organism: Neopelma chrysocephalum (assembly GCF_003984885.1). Lineage (NCBI taxonomy): Eukaryota > Metazoa > Chordata > Aves > Passeriformes > Pipridae > Neopelma > Neopelma chrysocephalum. Next base: position 1,268,406 of record NW_020897728.1, read on the forward strand.
TCTACTCTTTTTTTTTAAAAAACAGACCTCTCCAGACAGGTTGGTGATATTGTTTAGCACACAGTGTCTCCTAGTGACGTTTAATTGAAGACTAAGCATGAAGTGCAGTTTTTAAAGGGGTTATCCTGAGGTCTCTCACTGTTTGGGGGTTGTCTCAAATTTTTTTTTTTGTTAAAAAGCTCAAACTGCATTTAAGTAGTATTATTATAAAGCTTTAGGCATGGTAGGGATTTTGTGACTCACATTTCCAGATTAAGAACAGCAGGGCTGTGCTAAAGAAACAAATTACCAAAAAGATCACTTCAACATTTCTATGTATAAAATTCTGCTGACTGGAGGAAAAAATTAAGGAATGGTAAGATACTGTGACTTCTTTCAAAATTACATTTTAGATTTTTATATATATATATGTGTGTAACAGATACTGGGAGGTGAATAGAATTATGAGGGCAGAAGTAATTTAGTCAACTCAAAGGACAACTTTGTCTTTACAGGAGGAAATCATGGCAAATTGTCTCACCGTGTTAAAAACCTTCCAATCTCATAGCTGTGAGAGTGCTCTGATGGTTTTTCTATCAGCTGTGTGCAGCATCATGAATTCAGACACACCTGGGTGCTGCCAGGTTTGGGATGCATCTGGAATTTAGGGTTTGTTCCTGGATTTGGGCAATGGTATCAGATCTAAGGGTTCCTTCAGGTTTGGGGGTGCCCCTGGGTTGAAAGCTCCATCATAATAAATAATAAAACTCTATCAGTTCCATATATCTACACAGTAACAGTGCAGAGCTCACTGAGATGAGAACATCAGTATGAAACAGTTCAGCTGTAGCCAATACATCAACTCTAAGTAAATGATATCAGTATTCAGAAGGATGCCCAACCCTCAAAGTCAGGGGCTTAACACATCTGCTGTATAATTCAGACTCTGTTTTACAGTGGTTTCATTACTAACCATAAAAACTGTAACAGTGGAACTGTATAAACAAAGTGAACAGTGTTTTTACGGTAAAACATGAATGTAATATAAATATTTGCCTTTCCCTTTTCTCAGCATCTGTAATGAAATTAAATTCATGCCATATGTTTATAGTGTACCAAAAAAAAAAATCTCAACAATCCATCCATGTAAATGTTGATTAAATTGTTAAATGTTTTTAACTTCACGTGGGGCTTTTTTTAAGCATCTGTATTTGGAAAACAGCTTTGCAGCACACATCACTCTGTTAAGGTGCCTCAACTGAGCAAATTACTCACAGAAACCTACTGAAGTCTTAAACATTATGGCCAAAATCTGGTCATACTTTCCTACTGATCTCAAAGAGTTGTTACTAGCACCAGGATTGATTAATGCTTATACTATCAATTCACTGCAAATAACATAAGTTCTGATTCTATTACAATTACCCAGTTAAAAGATTCCTTCACTTCAGAAGGATCTGGATCATACCCTTCAAAATCAAAAAAAAGCAGGGGCAGTAGTGCTTTAGCTGGAGTGCCTACAGCTGCAAGTGAGACAAGTTGACACAGAATTTTTTTTATTGTATTACCAGTTCACTTAATACAAGATAATTCCTGTGGGCAAGGCCTTTTCCCCACATCAAGGTTTAGATAACTGCTTTTGTCTTGATTCTTCAGCATGGGCACTACTCATGCACTGGAAAATGAAATATGTCTATATACTGCAGGCTTTTACAACTGTATATTACACTGTGATGGCATGTGAGCCAGTAACATACAGTTTTAGAGTATCTTGCTTTGAAACAAGACACAAAATAACAACAGAATATTGGAAATAACAGTCTTACAGCAATGCATGGGCTTTACTGGTAGGAAATTCTGAAATAATTCCCACTTTGAAGAGGTTATTTTTTAAGAGCTTTCATTTAGCACCACTTTGAAACTCTCTAATTCTGTACTAACAGTCTGTGGCTTCATTCAGTATTTGCTACATCTCCAAAGCCATCTTCCACACATTCTTCATCTCTTTCCATAAATGAAAATCTGTCACTACCCATGATGAGATGTCCTCCTGGAAGCACTTATCTAAGTTAATTCCAAAAACAATTTATTTTGCGGGTTCTCACATGGAAATTATGTACTAACAGCCTGACTGGTGTACAGGAAAAGCTCACAAAATTAACACCAAGGAGACAGAAAAGGAAATTTTATCTTCTGTGTCAAGATTAGCATCCATTAGCATCAAGTGACTACAACAGAAGAATATTTGACAGAGCTATTCTGTATTAGACACTTAGACACAAAAAATTGTAAACCAAGGACAGCAGTGGAGACGAAACAGTACTTGGGAAATCAGCTCCCCTTCCTTGAGGGGGAAACACACAGAGACAAAACATGAAAACTGTTGCCCACGATCTGTATAAACATGGTCAGTTTGCTCCTCATCGTTCTGTGCTTTACAAGATTACAACTGGAATACAAAGACTTACTTATCGGGTTTTAATTTCATTCAGTTACTTAATCAGCAAGAATATAAATCACTCCTTAGGTGAAGAATACTTCTGGGGAAAGGAATACAGCAAGGAGTCATGTTTGTTTTGTTGCTTTGCTTTTTCTCTCTTCCCTTGTCACGTCTCTACCTTGTAAGTTGCTACTTAAAAAGAAAACCCAAATTTTCTTTTCGCAGCGTATTCTAATCTTTAATGTCGCTGTAGGCTTAACACTGAGGAAGAATTACAAAAGAAACATTATACTTTTTATGAAATATTAAACTTACAATTTATCTTTTAATATCTACTTCAAAGACTATTTGACAGGAATAAATAAATGAGAGCTCCTTGGCAAGAAAAACTGTGATTTATGAAATATTTTATTCATTCATATTCTTAAGTATTTTCTTGAGAATACCACTAACATCTGGAGCTGCACAGTCTTATCCAAACATTCTGCTCACACTCAATTAGAAAATTATATCAATAATAATGTAAAATAAATTACCTAGCTTCTCTTCCTGGAGCATAGATTTCCATGTTTGTCACAGCAACTCTGTGTACAAACAGCACTGTAGTGTTTTTCATTAAGCCTCAAAGTCAATTAAGCTACGAATTGGAACAATCATTCCTCCTTTGCAAAGTATTGATATTTTTTTCTTGGCTGCTTTCAGGCCTTTTCACTACTCAAGGAGAGATTTATGTTTGACAATTTCTTTCTGATTAAAATGAATCATAACTCTTAGAATTCTAATTTCCTCTTTTCTGAGCAAGAAATTATCAAACAGTTTTAAATTGATATTGAACGTCGTCGGGCATGAACATCCATTTTTGAGAGATCAAATGTAAAGTTATACTGATCTCTCTTTTTATCTGCTGCTTTTACATACTTTTTCTTCCTTTCTCTGTCTATATGTATATATGTGTATAAACCATTAGATTGTACCAATATAGCCAACCATACCTCTCCATAAAAATTATATTTGACAGACTAGTTACACTAGTTAGAACTTGTAACAATCCTTTACACAAGGCAATTACCCTTTATTTGCAATATTAGCAAAATTCTGCTGTAGCTTAGAAAGAAAATAACTGGAATACTGCAGGTTGCAAGCAAATGTCAGTTATCTAAAGTAATTAGCAAGTTTATACGGGTAATCCCTACTTAAATGGCTCAAATTCTCTATAAAACAGCTCTTCAGGCACAAATTGTTATAAACAAAGTTTTCTAGATTTGTCTCCAACAGCCAGTTAAGATCAGTTTGAATTTGCTTATTAAACGTAATGGCAGCTAATCTGAAAAAAATCTCATTTTCTCCCATTATTCCTGCTGTTTTCTCTAAATCTTAACAATTGGATTTTCCCAAGCCATTTAGCCGTCCCATTTTCTCTTTATAAACTTGATTTTCAGCTTTCATTACAAGCGGATTGAAACTGCTTTTTTTTTTTGCCTAACAACTTGTTTAGAAGTGCAACAGGCCCCAGAGCAGAGCTGTGTTTCTGCAGACACTCAGTTTATGGCATTCCAGACATGGATGTCACACACAGACTCTCCAAGGGAACCAGCTGGGTGATTTTCCTAAGTACTGGTACGTACACTGTACTTTATTTTTAAATGCTGCATTACAGTGGGTTTGACTTGGGTTTGTTTTGTTTTGTTGTGCTTTGGCAAAGGTTTTGGTTGGGTTTTTAAGAATTACATTTTTTTTCATATATATTTCAAGTTTTAGTTAATACAGAACAACAATTAGATAATTGTATCAAAATTTGAAATAATAAGTTGTTTCATTACACATTTTTACTTATTTTGTCTATTGCAAAGCGTGTGGAACTCTCTTTTGCATCAGACAGCAAAGAATGAAAAAGGAAATATTCTATGTCCAACATTTAAACCTTGACTATTAAAGGGTACTGTCCCACAGAAAAGTCAGCATAGGATACACGTTGCTTTTGATAATACACGTTTTAATAGAAATACCAATTTTATTCCCATCACAGTAGTAAAGCTCCACACTTATGATAGGTAAACACACTGGAACTCCATTTGGCAATGTTTTTTTCCTTTTTTTATAAGAGCACATTTCATGCAAATTAGAGGAACATGGGGTTTGGAAACCGAGTTGAAGAGCAGGAACACATTTATCGAATTTCCACTCCTCAAATTACTGAGGAACATGGTATTTATAGGGCAGCTCAGAGACTTAATCTCAGAGATTTACAAGAAAACATAAAACAAGTAGGTAGCACTACTGCTTCCAAAAATACTACCTGAAAATGAACATGAGGCCTTGTGAAGCTGTATCCTAAGCAGATGTATTTTTTAAAAAATTGATTCCAAATTGAAAAGTAAATCTATTTCCTTTCAATAATTTTGCTTTCCCTAGAAAAGAGACAAAATACTGTGGATGCTTTGAAGTTCTTTATAGCAGAACAGTTGCAGCTACATACTGAGAATTCGTCTGAACCATATGCAGAGGTTGTTGACATTTTTCTTAAGCTCTTTCATTTTATGAAAGAATTTTCAATTAACAACTTCCTGCTCTGTAGTTACACCTATAAGCTAAAAATTAATATTTTACATCGATATTTTAATATTAGAAGGAAATCAATCAAATTAATCTTTGTCTCTTTGTTTTCAGTAACTGACTTTGGGGCAGGTTTTTGTGTTTGTTTTCCTCAAGATTGCTTACAATTTGATGTAAATTTTAAGCATCTTGTAATTCATCAACTAATTCTCTCCTGGTTACACACTCCAAGTAATTAAAGTTCAGTAATAACTTATTCTTTCTGCTCCAGCACCTGCATTTCATTTGTTTATTTTCCCAGAGTCATAAATCTGAGGGACTGTCAAAGTGCCATAATATTAGTGCAATAATCAAAGTTAATTAGTCCCTCTCAATAAACAACAACAAAGCCATTACAAAGACTCGCTGAAGGTTTTCCAGCTACCAGCTTACAGATGAGACTCTTTTTCTGAACAATTAGAATTTGAAAACTGTTAGTAAATAAATTTTGTGGTTTGGAAGTAATTTGACCTTCAGTGATCTTCATTCAATTAACAATTCGCTAACTTTTGGTGAGATAATACAGGTATTAAGAAAAGTATTCCTGAACTCCCATTGTCTTCAAAGTGCTTACACATATGGTTAGAATCAAGGGGGAAAATGGGATATTTTTCAAATAAAAGGTACTCACTACTGCCTTACTTTAGTGACATAAAACCCATATATACTGCCATATTTAGTTGGACTGGGACTATTAAATTCAAACAACAGAATTTCACCAAATCCAGTTCTATTGAAAGAGAGCAGACAAATGAACTTTAAGCAACACACACTACACTTGCCCCTGTTGGAATCCTCTTGGAATTCCATGCTATTGAAAAAAAAAAAAAAACAAACAAAACCAAGCAAAAAGGAGTTTCAATGGAAAGTACTGAGTCATAAAGGAAGACATTTTTCACTCCCAATCCTTTACTGTAAATCATTAATATCATCTGGGCAAGAGAAAAAGGCCTAAATCCAAAGACTGTTTCTTCATGAAGCCTGTGGTCACAAAAATTAGCAGTATTATAGGCATCACTCATTTGGAAATACTTGTAAATAAGCACTGTTTGGTTTTGCAATAAACTTTTAATAAATATTATAATGATCTCTAGACTACTTGTGTGTAAATATTAATACTACTGAGTGCTCTCCCAGGTCATCTGGGAGCAGCTGAAATACTTTAAGAGCTCAGAAAATAAAACTAAAACATCACCACTAGTTTTAGCTGGAAAGAAATAAAAATTCAAGAATCTGATCCTGAGGTCTTTCATTTAGTAAAGTTTCACCAGATTATCTCCTGGAATTCAGCAGTCCCAGCAAGCTCACACAAAAGTAGCCTGCAATCCTTACTAGCAAGTAAATGATTGTGGGAGGAATAAATTAAGAACACTGAATATATTTTAATAAGGGCCTTAGAAGGTCATCAAAAAAAAGGGTATCAGGGAAAGTTGGGAGTCAAAGAGCAACAAGGGAATAGATGGGACTGAAGAGCTTGTAAATGGAAGAAAAATGAAAGAAAGTGGGAAGAACCTGGAAGAAAAAAAACCACTGAGACAGACAGGGCTGCTGGGCCTGATGGACTAGGACAGAAAACGAGGGAAACATTCATCTGTTTTAAAAGTGTAAGAACAACCTTCTGAAATCTCTCACTGTAGGCAAACTATGGGCAAAACAGTGGCTGTCTCTAATATTTGACTGTGTACAACTAAGTGAAGGAAGATGGGCACTTTGGTTCCGGATCCATCCCCATCCTTGCTCCCAAAAAACCACGGCAGAGACCAGCACAGCTCATTCCATGGATGAGGGGGATCCATCCCCATCCCTGCTCCGAACACACAGCGATTTTTGCCTCCAAAAGTTGCCCTTTTCCAATGACACGACCAAACTTGTCTATTTTTGATACAATTTGGGGCCTGTTGGATGGTTTTCCCATTTTCCTATTGAAACAACGCCTCAGTGGTTCTTTCAAACACTTCTGCCCTTACAAAAGCACCTGTGGGTAACACGGGTAACAAGTCAAGCCTTGCAGTCCAACACGCTCACAGGAAACGAAAAACCTCCATCACCAACACGCCAGCAACTGGGCAGGATGTTACACAGTAAGACAAATGCCTCCTTCTTTTGATTCCTGCATGGCAATGCCATATCTATTTAACTTCTTGTAATGCACAAAAGACTTTGTGTCTTGGAAAGCAGAGCTCAGTGTTGGACACTCTGTGCATCACTCACCCACTCCCCGAGGATGCGCTGCACGGCGTCGTCGCCCCTCGACAGGCTCCTGCAGGCCAGGATCACGTGTGCCCCGTGCAGTGCCAGAGACTTGGCAGTTTCAAAACCTAAGACAAAACATTTTCCCAGTCAGAAATAGATCCCAGGGACAACACAGAGCTATAAAATTCCTGAAAAGGTGAGTCGCACGTGTAAGTACACTAAGGCTATCTGCAGTCTGACAAACCTGTCTGATGTTCACCTCGACTCAGTTCTTAAGAGCACATATGAAAAAACGTAAGACACCTCAATTTAAGCAGGTCTTTGTGACCAATGTGTGTGTATTTTGTGCAAAACAGACTTGGCATCTCCAGAAAACAGACTCAACTTCTCAGCTGCTGGAAGAGCAGGATTTTACTTGCTCCTCATTTGTTTGACTGTAAAGAATGAGACATACAGTGAGATTGCAGAGCTCCTGTGCCTGGCAGCTCCACACTGAAAGTTATAGAGTATTCCAGAACTGAGCTCAGGGCTCTTTAGATGCACATTGAGCCTCTGAGTCATCAATCTGAGGACCGGCTGTGGCAGGGGGAACATCCAATGGGATGTGTGAGGGAATAAGGATCAAAATCACGTGGCAATAATGACCTCTTTTTCCAAAGCAAACACCACCTAATCTGTAGGACTGCTGCACAAAACCAGGGATCAGAGAACCACCCAAATATTAAACCATTCCCAAGAGAGGAGTGTCAAACTCATGCTTAGAAAATGTGACTCTACCTAAGAACATCTATAATCCACATGTATGTTTCCCTATCTACACACTAGAAAATCTTTGCTAAAACTTTCCTTAAATTATCTGTGTAAAATCAACTCAATTTTTGTCTCACCATCAGCTGATATATGGAGAACAATTTTTTCTCATTATGAGCAATCAATCACATACCATGCAGCTTCAATGTACTGGTGATAGTTATCATGGGGCTAAACAGGTCACTGGATGTACGAGATGACACAGAGAAAAAAAATAATCCATGTAAAATTCCCTTCCTTTGCAAAACTTAACTGATATGATTTAATCTGCAAGTACATTCTTTCTAAATCTGAAGCTAATGGACAGGCAGCTCACACTTTCCTGTAATTAAAATGCAAAACAAATCTATATCCCCAGATTTTTTTTCTTTCATCCACAGAACAAAGTTTCACAGTGAATTTCAAAACAACTGCACACCACCCAGTGCAACACTGTTAATCATATATTCCCCATTCTGAGTTTGGACATTTCATTTCTCCTTTCTAAAAGGAGCCTTCATATTTCAGGAGTGAGCTACTACATATTTGTGATGTGCTCAACAGTATCCCTGGCTGTCCATCTCCATGGAGAACTGTGACAATGACAGAAATTGCCATCCTGCTGGAAGAGGCATAACTTTGCTTAAAGGATTCAATTAGACAAGCTTAAACCAGAAAATGAAGACTCCAGCTGAAATGCCCAACAATTAAAGTATGTGAAGAAGTCAAAGAGAAGAGGTATTTGTTTTAACTTTATGACATTTACAGCATGTTCATGATTTCCTGTTAAAAACTGTTTACCAAAAAGCCCATTAAGATGGGCTGTCTCACTTCCAAAACACCCTGAAGCAACAAAATCCAGTTACAGCACAAGACATAACTTACATTATAGAAACAACAGACACCAAGACAAATTTATAGCATTTTCTGAAATTACATACTTACAGTATTTAAGTCCAAGCAATTTTCTTGTATCTCTTTTAAAGCCATTCACTGCACCAAGCAACTTTAATTACCTGGGTAATTCATTGCACGCACATGAATTCAGCTGCAGCATATGCAAAGATTTCCCCTCTTCCTAATTCCACTTCAAGCACATTTAACCAGAATTTTTCATGTAACTAACAGAAGACATACCAGGGTACTATTAGCTTTTATGCTTCTTGCTTTGCATAAAAATACACTTACTTTGACTAGCTTACTGTATTATTAAAAACTAGTTGTTATGCCTGGGAACAGTTTTGTTACTGTTACACAAAGATCCAGAGCTGATGGCCAAGTTACTCAGCAAACATGATGATGTTTTGCTAACTCTACCCCAGGTCACATTGTGCAAAATAATAAAGCCCATGCCATTCACTGTTATAGTTAATAACTTGATTCTCATTATAAACTAAGTTACATGCTGTGAACTCAGTTCATTTTAATACCATCTTGACTCTGTAAATTCAGAGACCAGTGTTAAGCACTTCTCTTTAGGTCATACTCACTCTTTTCTGAGCTTCCAAAGCATGATTCTTCACCCTTAGACTTGTTCTGGATCTTTACACAAAATCAGGTGCTAAAAAACCCTCCATTCAAATACTGCCACAGGCCTGGTGTGTCTCCCTATCACACATATCTTAAACTATTAATTTTAAATTACTAATTCACAAACACTCTGGCACTGTATTTAGGACAGCTGGGTATATGCAAAAGAAGAAAAATAAACCCAGGTACCCCAAACCACATAAAGGCTCCAGTTCAACTACTGAATTACTGGCTGTAGGTAAGGATTGTACATAACCATTACTACTTGATCTTTCTATCACTTTGTGTGGAGCATAATTCATAAAGCATCTTTCCAGATGAAATACATCAAGAAGGGGTAAAAAAATCTCTTCTTCACAGAGCTCCCTGGAGTTTAAGTATGATCTACACACCCACTTGCTCACTCTCAAGGCTGCAGCATTTTTTATGTGTCCTTAAAATATGTCTTCATAGACCTAAAAATCCTCATTAAGCAATACAATTAAGTACCTTTACAGTTTAAGAAACAGCTATACAGGAGCTTAGAAAAATGCAACTTCCAAGTGAAATATGTGAAGTAGGAGTTTGGAAGCACCCTCAGTGTCCAAGTCATTTGGCAGCTTTAGCTCTTTGGTTCTGCAAAAATTAGTGCTTCTTTGGTCCCTCAGTGTCAAAAAAACTTGCAGAGGTGGGGAAAAGCTTCCAGCAGGATAGAAAACATTTTCTATCAGATTCACTGTCTTTAACTAAGTTTATCAACATTTGTTCTTCAGCAAAATGTAGCTGTATTTTCAATATAGAGTAAATTTTAAAACCTCAGCCTAACACATGGATTGAGTAAAGTACAAAGCCATTTAAACTCTATAAATAAAAATCTTAACCTCTCTATAAAAACTACCACTGAATCACAATCCACACTGAATGTGGTTTCATACACCAAAGTTAAACCACAAAGATCATAAACACCCAAACAGTAAAACATTTAAAAAAATCACAGTATGGTTTAATAGGAAGAGAAATCTAAATAACTATGTAAAGGACTTTCAAAATTAAGGAACCAGAGCAACATTAATTCTTCCCACAAAAGTAATTCTGTGGACTTCAAAAGACTTTTTTAAAACTTCACTTAATCTGAGACTGACACCACTTAAGTGACACACAAAAGGACATTAAAGATTTTAGTTTCCTTTCCAGGAAACAAATTTTATCCTCCAGGAGTGAATCTTCCCTGTACCACAGTACTGGGGTGTTGCAGCTGCAGAGCTATTTAACCCAGGTCAGACAGATAGCCTGCCAACAAGTTATATGCTAGTAGTGGTTTTTTTTAAAGGAAGGAAAAACTACACAAGAAAAACAGCACAGGATTATAGACTTGAGCACCAAGGACAGCCAATTACAAAGAATTAAAGAGATACTTCCCCCAAACGTGACAGAAGAACAACATGCTTAAGTAACATCCACTTTGGAAAAGCAATCACTGTGTTGTACAGAGTATTTAAATATCCTATTTTGAGCAAATGTTTCATAAAACTAATTTCAAGCGATTGCCCTGGAAATCTCAAGTTTGTGCTGAGATCAACTGCTCTTGCTGCTGGTGCTCAAGCTGAACGAGCTCTAATCTGACACTCAGAAGTGAAAATCCTGTTTAAGAATAAGACATACATGAGGATAAACATTATGGCACAGCTCTACATCACCAGCTAACCTAAAGGACGGGGAGCAGAACTAACGAGAGAGCTACAAGCACATGGGATTTGCTGGAGACATTTAAAACCCTTCAGCCCTTTCTCACAGCCTGCTTTTCATGAAGACTCAGATATTAGCACTCAATTTTATTCTTCTGTTTCTGTGATGACTGTTCAATACTCTCACATTCTTGGCTATCTGCAGTCGACTGCTATCACTGAATTTTGGGGCAGGTTTTCAGCTAATGGTCTCAATTAAGAAGCTGTTAGCATCGCTCAATTAATGCCTGCTGCACTGTGTCAACACACACCAGAGGAGTACAGGGCTCTGTCAAACGGTGCCACCTCCTCTATAAAACAGAGAAAGGGATTCACTGAGTGGAAAAGCAACTCAGTGATTTCTTGTTTAAATACACAGCATATACAGTCCATCGATCACTGGGGGCATTTTGTGAGGGATCTGCATCAGGCATTTACACATTTTAAAACATTTCTTTATTTCAAATACAAGCAAGTTTCAAAACACAAGAAGAAACTCAAAAAAAAACATTTCAGACAACAGCAAGTTTTCTTCAGTTTCCCTACCTTCTCCTGAACACTCTCGGATAACTTGGATTAACAAGATATTTGAAACAGTGATGCTGTCTTTCTGTGCAACAGCTCAGTACTCCATGTAAAAGCCTACAGGGTTTGCTCACATTGGATTCTTCAGAATTGTTTCTTGCTTTCTCTCCATCAATGGAAGACCTCTGGAGGCCCAAAGATCCACGTGTGCTCAAGGATTGATTTAAAGCCCAGCCTTCCTCGAGCCCTACATCACAGGCAGCTTGAATATAAACTAAAAGGGAGTCCAGAAGAAAAGTTTCTTCCCTGCCACTGCAGTAAACATTGTAATATCAACTAAGTGAACACAAGTGTTCTGTAGAATTGCGAAAGTCCTGGTCTCTGTGTGTTGCATATTTCTGGCCTTTCATACACTGGTGGCTTTTTTATGGACTGTACAACAGCAAAAACCAACTCAGATTTTGTAACCACAAACATATTATATCACTAAGTGTGTGTTACAGCCACAGCTGTGTTCAGGTTTCTCTTTTTCACCCCACTACACTGTTCCCAAACTCTGATGCTGCTTTCTGAATTGCAGCAAACATCTACTGGGTTCTTATAAATAGACAAATGTCCTATTTGCAGAGTGAAGTTTATTCATTTTCAGAATAGATTTGGGGTTTTGGAAATATTGGACTGTTTTCTGATTTTTGGGACCCAAGAGAACTACACATAAATGGAAAAGAGACTTGTCTCCTAGACATCACTAGATTTCTTTAAACTTGGAAGACCTAAACACCAGGGACAGTGAATCAGACCATCTTACTCAACACTTTCTCAGAAAAGGAGTGAAGCAGATTTAAATGTGCTAAAATCATGAAGAGTTCTGGATCAGCTCCTTTTCAGGTTGAAACACTGCAACAATGGTGTGTGATTTAGGGAAGAATCTTGCAACTAAGATCATTGTTGTCTGTGCTGGTGGTTTAAGAGCACAACATCCCACAGAGCTTGCACGTGTACCATGGTGTGATGCCAGTCACATCCAAAAGATCACATCCCACAACACACTCAGACCTTTCAGAGCCCAAAAAGCACCATGCATTCCACATCAGGATTGCCTGGCCACGTCCACTCTGCTTCAATATAGATGTTTAGGATAAAACCTTAAGAGACACATTATTCAAGTCGCTCCAAATGCAAGTTTTCAAGCAAATAAAGCACCAAGCTATTTTTAAAAGACTCAGTTTAAAATGAGCGATTCCCATGAAATGCTAATGCTGCCTTTGTTTCTGTGTGTTTGCAGGCACATGGCAATGACACATACTGATATTTTTCATTGAAAAGTGTGATGTTATATGAAAGATACATCCTGCCTCTCCCTTTGTGTGTAAATTGGACAAATGTGTTTTTCTTGGAGTCAGGAACCACAGAAAAAGCCAACCAAAACGAAACAGGGTGACTAATGCATTGGTTCTGTTTTCCATCTAACCAATTCAAAAATATGCACTCCTTACACTCCTTTGCAATACAGTGCTCTGGGCAAGGAAAAGTTATTCTTGACAGTAAGTGCACTGCTGTTGTCACCGACAAAACCCAAAATATTTTGTTTCCTCCGAGGGGAGCACAACACAAAACAAATATTTAAAAACACCCTTAAATTAAGAGGATTATAAATATCTGTTGCTTGGTTGTTCCTGTAAAAAAAATTAAAAATGCATCATTTGAGGGAAAGAAAGCTGAATTCATAACTGGAGATGCTGCCAGCAAGAAAAAACTCTAGCACAGTGACTGTGTCAGGCACACGTATTGCAAATATGCTGCAGCTAAGAGCCACAAAGCTGGAATCAGATCTGGTATCTGCTCCAGCTGCACTGCCCAAAGACACCCACCAACTCATTTCATGATGCCACTGCACCAGACATGACCACGAGCTGGGCCCTGAGTCCTTTCAGCTCTGTTACACCTGAGCTTGATCAGAATCTCAGCTCCCCAAAGGCACAGACTGGGAGCAGATTCAGACACTGCCAATCCTTCACTGTGCAGAGGTGCCACAATCCAACACAAACACTGCAATAACAGCCAGTCTGGAAGGAGCCCTGGAGTGAGAACACATTAAATACAGAGCCAAGCTACTTGTCATGTCCCATGATAAGACCTTGTTTTAGTTGCGTCAAGGCAATTCCCACCGACCACTCCATGTCTGCCCATAAAACACGTGGAGATACCACTCAGAATAACTGTGGTTTTCAACTAAGTTAGAGAGTCTTAAAACAGCTTAATGAAAACATAAGGGGAGATAAAGCCAAAACTGAAATTTAATACTAAACTGGACAGATCATCCCAATAAAGATTTAATTTTTTTTTCCCCACTTGCCAAGTCACGTAAATACAAACAGGTAAAGCATTTGGCTTTATCACTAAATGTTTAAGGACAATTTATTAAAAAGTTTATTTTTCTGTTTGCATACAATTTTTCCATTGTAACAGATAAATTTACCACAAGGGCAAACAGGCATCTGGATAGGCAGCAACTCAGCACACACAAATTCATATTTTCTAGACAAAAACAACCTTTCCACCTAAAAGTGCATCTAAATGTATTATTCCTAAGTCAAGCCAAGCAGAGTTACATACATTTTAAAAGAAACCCAAGATGATAGCAACTTTGTCTCAAAATAAGCAGAACTCATTTTGGTGTGACTCATATTCCTTATTTTAATTAGAACCCTGAATTATTCAGAATTACATATGCTTATATTCATAAGGGATAAAAAAATATTTTGTTAGACTACAGTTATGTTAACACACTACTTCTATTTTTACTGCAAAATAAACACTTCTAAATTAAACATTTAACTGAAATCTAGAGTAGCAGAAAACAACAAATCTGCCCATAATGTAAGTCAACATCAAACCAATATCATGATGAAATCTAGATCAGGACTGAGTAGTCAAATTCTGACATGATATTTAGGGCACTCCATTTCTCAGTTAGTAATCACTCCTGAATGTTTTGTCACTATGGGATAAGTGACCCTTCTTTTGTTTATTTGTTTAAATAAAGCCAGCCTATTTATAAATACCATTACTTGAATACATTATTAAGGAAATAAATAACATTTTTGTGCAGGCTCCTGCAGCTTCATCGTTGACAGCAAAGCTGAGGGGAGCTAAAGAGAGGCAGTGGCAACAAAACTTGCAAGAGTCACACACACATACAAATCACTGAGGATTTACCCAATATCAGTAGCAAGTATCAAAAACCAACAATAAAGAGATTTCAGTTTCCAGCTAATCCACACACTCTTGAAGGGTTTGTGTTCTGGAAAAACTCCAACCTTAAGAGCATTCATAACAGAATACAGAAAGTCTGATCAAATATCCAGGATCAACTAGGTTTTGAAAGCTGTTTTGAGGGGTGGGGTTTTACCTTTTTTTTTTTCCCCAACTCCTTTCCAAAATTTTGGGGTCTTTCTCCTCCCTTGTTGTAGCTGTTCTTAACACACCTTCTTAGACAAGCTTACTCAACTGACTGGAAAACAGCCCAGAGAATTTAAAATTTATCTTTGTGTCTCTTGGCCTTTTTTTTTTTTAAATCAGATACTTTTTTTAAAAGTTCCAAGTTCAGAGAAACGGGGTTGGCAAACTCTCCTTCTCTAAAGCTGCTCTTTGCATCAGCAGTAGCTTTAGGCAACTCAACGTTTTTTCCCACCAAAGCAAAAATGGAGAAAAAAAGCCAGAAATTGTCTAGTTTCTTTTCAAGTGCACTTCTGTTCCTCTGAAAGCCAAGGCTATCATAGGTTTCTGTACTGCTGAGCTGAGCCCTAATTAAACATAATAAAAAAAATTAGTTGCATGTTTTGAATCTCCTTTTGGCAAGTACAACAGTGCAATGTTAATAAAAGAAGTAAATTCAATGAAGAGGAATACTTCATCCAAGGCAGAATAATTAAAAGACATACTGTGCTGTCAGCTAAAGTGCTAGATCCTCCCAGCTTTAATCTCAAAGACATTTCATGAGAAATGCTCAGCGTTATGTAAAGATGCAGAGAAAGTACTACAACATAAACTGGACCAATTTTTTTCTTCAAACAAACTTGATATTTATTTATATCAGTTACAGAGTGAAAGATTTTTAAAATGTATATTAGACATTTTACAGATAAATAATAAAACAAGGTTCTGCCCTAAACAGCTCACAGTTCAGCTTACAAAACAAAAAAAGATGTCTTATAGAATCAAACATAGAGAGACAGGTCCTGTTCTAAAGAGCTCACAGTTTTTATCACAGGGGAGAGGAACAGATGAGCAGAACGAAAATTAAAACAATGCTACTTGATTTCTGGCAGTCACCACCCACCTCTGTCTTTGGGCAACACGAGATAAGACAATTTGTTTAGTTTGGCAGCACAAAGGAAGATTTTTGATACAGGAGTCATTTCAGGATCCTGTGAAAAGAACTGAAGGCGGGGAAGATGCAGTTCATTGGTCTCTCTAGTTCAAAAGTGGCAAACCTTTTGGGTGTGCTTTAAACTACGAAGGGAAGAGGGAGATGGGAAGCTGTTATGGAACTCAAATGATCCATCATGTGGTTCCGACATACAAAGTAAGGCAGGAGATGGAGTTCTGAAACAAAAGATGAAGAATAAAGAACAGTATTAACAAAAAGCATCCGTACACAAAAGCAAGGAGAATGGAAAACAAGCAAGAGTTAGAAGTCATTAAATTATAACATAAGGCCATGGGCAAAAAAAAAAAAAAATCAAATACCTCTTTGCCACACTTTAAAGAAGGATATGAAAACACGTCATGCCTCATCTCACACCAAAGTTAAGCTGTATTTTTTTAGATGACATTGAAGGTCTATGTGGTAACAGCCAGAACACCAGCAACCCACCCAAGAGCTCAATGACAAGAATCTTCTAAAGCCAAGGACCAATTCCAGCTGCATGCTCCATACCAAGGTTTTTTCATTTTCCAAGAAGTTAGACCTTGCCAGTATGGGGCAGGGGGTGAGAAATCCAAAGATATACATGCCTAGAGAACCTTACACCTGTAAAACAGGAAAACCTGCCAGGTGAACAAGCACACTACACATTTTCCAAAACCTACTGGTTTTGCTACAACATTGTACTCTAAAATCTTGAGTCACAATTTGCAACATTACAGTGAGTTAGGTAAAAAGGATCACTCCTGCTGACAGTCAGAATGTTAGTGTTCAACAGTTTACTCAAGACCACCCAGAAATCAGACTGTACAATTCCTGATTTCATAGTCAGTCTGCCCTGCCCATGACAAGTTCCCCAGTTAAATGACCAAACCTTAGTTTGTGTGTATAAAGTCTAGTAATTGATATTTATTCACATTACCTCTACACCACTATGAAGCCTATCACTGCCTTATGTTCTAGATACCTGACTTTTTGTTTTGCCAGAGGTGAGTGTTTAAAGCACCAAACGCAATGAACAGAATCAGGAAGTCTCGGTCTGTGTTCCTTTGACCACAGATCAGATTCAGAAACAGATCACAACCTTCCTTCACTCAGGATGCCAGAAGTCTGCTGCCAAGTAGGTCATGCACATTTTTAGGCGCTCCTCTTTGCTTAGCAAGGCACAAAATGGTCCAATTTTACCTTCGGAATTAAAAATCCTTCAACAAGAGTAAGTTTATACCCCTCAGCATCTGCTTGCAGCTGGACACAGACCCGAACAAACAAAGCACTTCTCAAAAAAAGCTTTCTTTTCTAGTTGCCATATTTGCTACTCTTACTATATCTTAATTACTCCTTCTGCTGAAGAATTAGAATAGCATTCAGAGAAGTGTATTTTTTATCCTGTGACGGAACAATCCAACTCCCACTTCAAACTGGAATATGGACATGGACATAATCTGCAAATTTAGGTCATTTACTGCAGCCATATGTTGCTCCACAAGTACAATAAGATTAATAACACATTTCTCAAAATCCTAAGTAGCTTAATTAATGTCTGCAATGTACAAATATATAGAAGCAAGACATGCTGCTCGTGCTTGCCAATGGCAGAAGAGGAATGTAACCAGATTCTCTTGCAGCACCTGAATCTCTGAATACACAATATAATTTTGTTTTCTCCATTTGGTTCTGAGAGAGGAGAATTAACAAACTCCCTCACAAACTTTTAAATAAATGGGGATTTTTTTTTTTGCACAAAGCAGCTTTTTGATTAATCATCACAAGAGGAAAACACCCCACAAGTTTTATGATTTTAGTACAGAAAATAAAGGAAACCCAATTAGAGAATGTGCTGTTAAAGCTTCTTGGATAAAGAATAAAGAATGAGGAGACACCAAATATACCTTCTACAAAGATAACATAACCTAGAAAAAAATATGAAAAATTTCTAAGCAGCACTCATTTTTTCAGAATCTCAAGTCACAGTGTATGAACAAGATTTAAATAAATACATCCAAAACTGAACTGTGACAATTCCTTGTTCACACAGATATTATTACTACCAAGAAAACCTAACTTCACTAGTATTTTTAGCACAAAGAAGACACTAACTAAGAATAGGAACTTAGTGACCAAGGTAACTATAATTAAATGAAGGAAAGGAAACAAAGTGTATTACTATAAAACTATTCAGATTTGAAGACAGACTGTAGGGAGTTTTCTGAAGCAACAGATGAAGTACTGAAAACCACCATGTGGAAGGACAGCAAGAAATCAAAACCAGCTGGATGTTACAAGAACAAAAATATTGAGGTTATAGAGCTGAATAGAAGGCTACAAAGATCTCACATATTAAAAATATGAGCCAATAGAAAAAAAAAAAAAAACAGAAAAAGGAGAAGGAAAAAAAATCACTCAGAGAAGGAAAATAAAAACAACAGAAAGGCACAAGTGTGTGGTCAGTAACAGAGCTAAAAACTGCAAATACCATTAACTAATTAAAAAAAAGGAAGACAAAAGTACTTTTGTTTTTGATGATCTTCCCCTGCTAAGCCAAAAACACAATGTCCATTAATGTACATATAGGCTGTAACTGGAGTTGACAGTAGCTAGAAAATTCCCTACATGTCTGAAGCTACTATAATTGGAAAGGTTTAGCAACCTCTTCCAAAATAATACCAATGTACATGTATTCAAACAACTCTTGCAGCACAATTAGTTTTCAAAACACGAAGACACGGGATGATGGAGAGAGTGAGCTCAATGTTGCAGTGAGACAAACCCAATCAGGCAAAAGGTTTTTCACCTCTGGACTATGAAATACACATAAAATAACAAGAAAAACCTTTGTGAAATGAAATATTTCGAAAAGACAGAAAAGCAATCAAGTTGAGGCTCACTGAAGTGACTTTGTAATTCTTAAAGAACAGACAAGAACGCAAATACCACCTATTCAGAGGATTCTACAAATATGTTTTTCCCCTGTAAAACGAGTACCAGAAAGTACAACCCAGGCACACAGCTCAATCCCACCCTTGGTGAAAAGATTCCTTTACAAGCAGTAATCATTATTGAACCTTTTAGCCCAGATGTAATTTCTTACATGTTACAACAAGTTTCACATGCATTGTGAATTCCAGCCAAGGTTGATGAAGTTCAATAACTTGGGTAACCAACCATGTGTGCTGCTCATTACACAAGTAATAAATAGATTCATCAAAATGGACATGAAAAAGCAGTATGAACATCTGACACCATTTTCAGCTTACTCAATAAGAAAAATAAATTACAGGAAGTCCAAGAGGACCTCTTAATATTTACAAGTAAGCAGTTGTAGCTTTATGTAAAGCAGAGCAATATTAATATTCCACAGTATTAAGCCAGAGTTAAAATAGAGTATGGCACTCATGGAAAACTCAATCACTGTTACCTGCCTGAAATTTTCAGAATACAGCACTGTAAATTAAAGAGAATTGTCTTCTATTAACATTAACCAAAGTTTTAAATAATAGCTTTTAGTAGTTTTTTAATTGTTTAAAATACATCAGTACTAGTTCCTGACAGCTACAAACATCCCACAACAGGAGGAGTTAAAAGTTTCACCCCAAAGTCAAGTTTCCCTCCATAAACTGTGCTTTTCTACATTAATTACCCCAATACTCTGCTCTGGCCAAAAACATAGATCCTGCAAGACTCAGGAAAAACACTGTACTCCCATTCCCCCAAAAACACTGGTACAACAAAATTCACTTCTGCCACAAAGTTTTGGACTTGCACAAAGAAAATGACTGAAAAACCAGCAAAGGGTAAATTTAAGTAAGAAGCAAACAACAAAACTTCTATGCAGACACCAACATTTTCATGGTAGTGCTACTCGTGTGGTGTTCAATCCACAGCACGTGGATAACAGAACCTAAAAAATTCAGCCTTTAAATTTTCAGCATTGCATTTCCATGAATTCTTCATTAAGCCAACAGTTTTTCTCCAATACAATTGGTTGAAGCCAGAGCAGCAAGAAAATAAAAGACACAGCTGCACACACAAAACCAAACTGCATTAGGCTGAAAGATGATTTGCTTTTTTCCCCTCATCTTCCCCACTCAACCACATTTTAAAGGGGTTTAAAACCAAATCTTCATTGCTGGTGAAGGATGGCAGGAAAACAGTCCCTAAACAACACAACTGTGCTGGCAGAAGACCCTGCTGTAAAAATTAGATCTGCAGTGTTTTTAGTGGGTAACTTATTTTTCTCCTGAGAGGTTATTTTATTCTACCAGAGCACACACCCCCCAGGTGCACCCAGGCCATGCTTTTCTGTTAACATCCTGTGCTGCTTACAATAGTAAAACATGGGATACATGGAGCCTAGAATTCGCAAAAAATTAAAATATACATCAAGGAACGACTCTTTCATGCTTTTAAAAGCCCAATAAATACAAAAGTATCCCATGAAAACAATCCCAGGGCCAGCCAGGACTTGGCCAAGAAAAATAATCCAAGGTTATATATTGCTGATCTTTCTATCTGCCTCACAATAAACTTTGAACCCAAAGCTCCATAAATAATATCCACTTCAGTTCTCCACACATGAAACACTTCCAGCATGAAAACATACAACCATGCAAAGGCTGTAATAGTTCCTTCACCACAAGTTATGCTGGTTTAGAGAGAACATGAGATGCTCCCCCTGAGCAAAACCCCAGCATTTCCCTTCTCTGTGCACCACTGAGCTACCACAGAATTATGTACAGAAATTCTTCTTAATAAAAACAGGCAGGGGGTTTGACTTATTAATCCACAGGAATTCATGCATTTATGAACAGTAATTTTGATTCAGATGACGAACTTTTTTCACTAAACTGGGGAAAAGATCCAGATGGTAGGAAAAGACCGTTCAAGAAGCATCGTCACAAGCTTGCTCCCCCATGTCACATCCCTTTTTCTGTTCTCAAAAGGGATGCAAATAATAATTACTAGAAAGCAAACACCTTGCTGTTTATTCATCATAACATATATAAAAAAAAAAAGAAGTTTACACTCAAATCTTGCAAGTCAAAAATGAATGGAACTGAGCGAAATAACAATACAGACCAAAACCAGACAGATGTATTTTCTCTGAGAGATTTTTTTTCCCCAAAACAAATTATCCAACAAAAACAAGCTGATTTTTCAGGTGTTCCAGCATAAGAAAAATTCCAAAACTACAAGAAATCATAAAGTGAATCTGAAACAGGGGACTATGTTGAGCAGTTCCTCTGCAGAAGCCCTGCCAGTTGCACACCCTTTAAATACTATTTCATGTGGAAACGGGCGAGAGAAATTAGAAAATAAACTCGGTACTTTTGAAGAAAAATGGGCACATTTTTCAAGGAAAATTCGCCATCTAGCTCAAAAATAGAGCTGAACGGTTCCTTTCTGACAGATTCAGACAAACACACGTGGGGTTAGACCACCAAACTCCAGGCAATGCAGCGAAAGACGATGAACATATTTAAGACAGTCGGACTAATACTAATAAAATCAAGTCCTCAATGGTATGTGAAGGGTCTGTTTTATTCCTCCCATATGATCAGAGTTTGCCTTAAATGAGACCATTCACTGGCCTAATTAGGATGCAGCAAATGTTACCTTCTTTGTGAAGGCTGACGAAGGCAGCCCCAGTGAAAGTGCTGTCGCCCACAAATAACCTCAGGAACTTCTGCAACTGCAACAGTTCCCCATATTCTCAAAATTCTCTTCTCTGCAGGTACAGAGCAGTCAATTTTTGATTCCTTAAGAAGTAAAAACGTTCTTTTTAATCATACTTTTCTGATCTCTCCATTGCCAATAGATTTAGAGCATAGTGGTGAAAGCTTGCCAGCATCTCTTATAGGCCTTAAATAGTCTTCACAAGAAATTCAGATAAGCTTTAAAAGTTTAATTTTTCTTCTCTTACTGGTAGTAGCTTAAATAGCCACTACTTAATTGGCATAAGAAATACAACAAAGGTTAACCACACCTGGCTTTATTCAGGCTCTGAAAGTAGATTCTGCTTTTTAATTACAGGATAGATGTAGAACAATATTAATGTAGGAAGTGCTCAAACGCTACTACACAGAGAAAGGACAGCTCAGAAATCAGGAATTCAGGAATTCTGAAGCTATGCAGTATGTCATTCCCCCACTAAGCAAACTTTCATTAACTTCTGTCAGTATGAAGCACAAAAGCACAGTCTCAGCACAGCAGTCTGGCCACAAGTGTTGTATTGGTTATGGACAGGCTTAGTTACTTTTATACCGCCTCATAAGCCTAAAAAAGTAAAAAGCTACTGCAAATAGCTTCTTAATACAATAAAGTGATGAACAAAAATAAAAATCTTGGACTTTTTCTGAATTAATGTAAGCACTGTATGCTTACTGAAGATTCCCAGCTTTCCAATATTTTAAAGTTCTATTTCCACCCTGACAGTAGATCTTAGATGCTACTGGCAACAGAATTAACACAGGCAATCCCACATCCCAAGACCACTAAAACTTTACTGTACTTTACCAGCAAGAGGGTCAGAAAAGTTTCCAGTATTTTGAGACCAGAAGGATTTAAGAGGAGCAGCCACTCTACACTGCTCACAGAATGTAAAGTGTGCAAATAATGTCCCATATGAGAGAGATTTCGGAATGAGGTGCAGGTGACACAGTGAAAAACACAAGAGAAATTGCAGAGCTACCTAGTTTGTATTTATCACAAAAGCAGCACCAGGTGTGAACCAAATCTAACCATCTACCTGTTACAGTGATGATTAATAATAAAGTAAATTATCAAGATACCCACTGTCAAACTGTTCCCTTGTATGGTTTCACCATGTTCAGACATGTTTGCTTATATACAAATCCTCACTGCATTTAACCACAACATTTGATACTGGGAATGCAGCTCACTAAATATACAAAGCATTTCAAAAGCTACAAAGGTTCTATTCTAAGAGTCGTGCTCAAAGCAGAGCTTAATCTTTAAGTCTTTTCCCCTGATTTCATACAGCTGATCCTCAAGTTTGAGGGGATGCAAATGAGACATGGGAGTGACAGCCATCAATTTTAAAAGAAAGAATGAAAGAATACAGCTGCTAACTGTATTTTAGTAGTTAAGAGGAGAAAAGTAGGTTGCTTCACCAACTGGTGAAGTTGGTTCACTTCCACTAGATCAGGTTGCTCAGAGAGTCACTGGGAAAAAAGTTATGAGAGAGAAGAATAAAATAGGAAAACACCTATTTATTGTTTATAAAAATTAAATGGCCCGTTATTCAAAACAACTTTTATATCACAACACAGATGTTTAATTGAGATAAATTACATGCACATTCCCCAACCTTTTGCATCAGTATGACAACAGCTGCTAATGCTGAAGTTCTGCACAAGAAATAAAAGAAACATGATAACTTCTCACACAAATATATGCAGACCAAAAGCTCACTGGAGTGACTCATCTTTTAAGCACTGATTAATAGTAACTAATACACAGCTTCACTCCTGGCTTAGGTTTCTTCATTGCACAGAAGTAAAAGTGCCAGAAAAAAAAAAAAGAGAAGTCCAATTAACAAAACATTAAACAACAATTATTTCAAAGAAACAATCTAAAACACTAAAATTTAAAAGTAATATACAAAGCCACATTACAGCTTCTGGATTTTCTTCAGCATTTGAAAAAAATTAAGCTGCTTGCTCTGGGCATCCCTTACAAAAGCCATTAACAGGCCTCTTTGGACCTTCACATATCAGAAAAATTAGAATCCCAGTTTGACTAATTGGTTGTGATCATCAGTACAGTTTTGTGATAAAATTTTGGAAAAGCTTTAAGAAAAAACTCTGCTTTGGGGAATCTGCCTGACTGGACAGAACAAACATATTTTGCCCTTCCGTGGGATACTGAAATATTACTTATACTTCACTACTCACACACACTCACAGTCACCACGGGTTAAATGCAACTGCACCCAATACAAAAACCAGAAAACAGAGTAGTCTCAAGGTCATACAGTTAGACAACCCTTAAAACCAGACAGAAATATTTATATAAGTCAGAAAAATCACACAACTGTCTCTCTGATATTAAAACCAAGTTATGGGGGGGATTAAATGTTTTATTTGAGGAGATTGCTTTCACATACAGCTGAAAACATCACACCTCTGTGTAAAATTAAAACCTAGACGAACTGCTGATACGCTTTTATAATTTCAAATTCTAGCCCTAATAATTAAAAACGCAAACAACAAAACTACAGGAGCAGTTACTAACAGCGGGGGGAAAAAAGCACCAGGTCGCTTTTGTTAAGGATTTTCAAAGAGCAACACAGACCTCTAGTGGAAACATGAGTGAGCACAACTTCACCCATACCAGCAGCAGGCTGGGGAAGTACTTTTTGTGACCCAATGTCGAGACCTTTAAACAGAAAAACAACACACGAAAGTGCCCACTATCTGCAGTTCCTCACAGTGGAATAAGTCTTACTGATTTTAAGAGAAGAAACTGACACTACTCATGTTTAAATACACATGGAACAACGTGATTTTAAAACCAGAAGGACTGACAGTGCAAGACTAAACTACTCAGTAAGTCTGTCTTACTTCTTTTTACTACACCAGCTTCACCGTGACCAAAAGTCACCTCAAATTCAAGTGTGATATTCAGACTAAAATTCTGACTGAGCTTCAAAAAAATAGACAAGAAAAAAACCCTCAAAGAATAGCTGGACTGCACAGTTAGGAGAAAAGGCTTTCAAAATAAACAAATAAGAAAATATTTTACTAATAACTCCTGATCTGCTGTGATCTCTTTATATTGTAAGAAAGAAATAACTCATTAACCTTTTCCAAGTTGCTAATGAAAATTAATGAAGTGTTTATAAATCTAATTTTTTTAGTACTTTTTTCCCCCCCTCAGACTTTTCACAGCAATTTTAAGGATTAGGTTAAGAAAGAGGGTATATAATCTAGGAAATTCTTACATTCCACAGTCCTAATCAGTAATAAAAAGAACCACCACTAAGCAGCCAAGTCTATTCACAGACACATTAAGACAATGGTGCAAGGATATGATTCATTACTTGTGATCAACCCAGATTATAAACTAAAGGGAGCAACAGGGGGAAAAAAAAAAAACTTGACAAAAGCATCATTTACCTCAGATTCACATTTTGCCATATTTGAAACACTTTCAACTCATTCAGCGAGGCTGAATGGCAGCTCTGTTCCTGCTGAAGGCAAATCCCTTTGAGTCCAGGTGATTCTTAAACGTTCTGAGACTGCAAAGCTGCACACAAAGCACATTCTGCTGCTGGATGCAAGGCAGAGACAGGCTGTACCAAGAATTTGGAATGTAAACCTTACTAGAAAGC
Organism: Neopelma chrysocephalum; assembly: GCF_003984885.1. Lineage (NCBI taxonomy): Eukaryota > Metazoa > Chordata > Aves > Passeriformes > Pipridae > Neopelma > Neopelma chrysocephalum. The sequence goes on from NW_020897728.1 coordinate 1,293,938, forward strand.
ACAAGTACAACAACACTTGCAATGCCAATCTGCAGTAGCACATCAGGCAATGGCAGCAGGGCATGTGCTGTTAAGGCCTAAATTGCAAGCCACAATAAAGCTCTAAATTCTTCATCTGACTCCTGTGGGATAACACTCCCTTAAACAATTCAGAAGTAAAGACCAAGAGAATTTGGAGTGCTTAGTCCTGCTATTAATCCGTTTTCTAGAATATCTCCAAGGTTTTACAATGTCCTCAAAAACGTATTTAAGTCAAGATCCTGAACTAAAATAAAACCCACTGCATAAAGTCTCTTTCAATATTGATACAATTCCATCATGAAATAAAATGCAAACCACAAAAGGGAACAAAAGGTAACAGTGACCTGGGATTTACATCGATTTACCAAAAAAAACTCAAATCTAACACCAAACCACACCAGAGTTTTAATATTTGTGGCTCCTCCACAAATTTAAGTCGCAGAAAACAACATATCCTGGGCAGGTTGCTGAGTGAAACTTCAGGCAGCTTAGCAAATTAAGCTGGAGAAGGAATCCTAAAGCCCCTAAACACAAAGCTTCGTTATAAAATGGAACAAAAGCAGCTAATTAGAATCTCTCAAATACTCACCAACTATAGAAGCAATACTATGTAGCAGATACCTAAACAAGCTGAGTGTCTGAAAGGATTTATGAACCTGGTAGACAATACAACTAACAGGGATTTCTAAGGGTCATAAATCATATTTCTTTGCCCTAAAGGAGCATTGAGTAAAACATTCTGATACAAGTTCATCATCAAATCCACTTGAAAGTACCTTCTGTAATAAAAATTCCACAACCTCCTTGGAAAAATCTTTACCTGAGTTCACTTGCTGCCTGTAGGAAGTTTTTTTCAATACCTTACCTGAACTCCCCTGCAGCCTTACAAACCTTACTCCTTGTCCTCGCCACCAAGATCATAAAAAGAAACTTCCCTCCTCTTTCACAGTCATCCTTCACACATTTACATGATGTAAAATGCCTCCCTCGATATTTTTCTAGACAAAAATCAATTGTTTCAGCACTTGATGTCCTTCCTGTAGCTCTTCTCTAAGCTCCAAATTCTCCACGCCTTTTTTAAAAAAAACCAGTTTTTTAACTAAGGGTTTTACATGAAAAAAGTGCAAATCGAGTTTGAAAACCAAAAGTACACAGATAAAGTCCAAAGCAGTCAGTAAGACAAAGCCTGTCATATTTTACCTTATGTGTCATGTTAACCTACCTATTCCTGAATTTGCTCCTGTGATTATAACCACTTTCCCACTCAAGTCACGACCCTGGAGTATTTCCATTGCAGTACTGTTTCCATCATATTTTTGTCTAGTAGTAGGTTTTGCTGGATTATCTTCAACTGTAAAGGCCAGCCTTGGGTCAAGATAGGTAGTCCTTTTGTTTATGTGGCTGCAAAAGAACACAAAAATTCAACTGCTTGAACCCTTCTGTACTCTGCATTTAGATTTTAAATGTATTTCAACCACTCCTGTGTACAATCCCAATGGACCCTTTAAATTGCAAAAAATCAAATTATTTTTTTCAGTTTTGTTAAAATCATCCCAATTACTTTTTTCAATCAAACATTTTTCCAGGTGTGACAACATCCATTACTAACTGTATTCACACACATCACAAGCCATTCTGAACTTCACGTGAACCCCTGACATAAAAGGCAGAATTTTGTCATGGAAAAATAAAAAAATCTCATTATATTAGGGAAGATCGTGTTCTCTTAGGAGGTCCACAAAAGGGGCCTACACTACTCCTTGAAACAATACACCAAGGGCAAATGCAGCTCAGTACTTTTTTCTCAAACAACTGAAAAAAAGCAGCTTCACATCAGCTCAGCAAACAGCACAATTTGGAGCAGGCTCACCTCTATAAAACCATGTTTTAGTTTTCTTCAGACAATTATCAGAAAGACACAATAAGCAACAACTTTCAGTCTTCAGCCCTGAGGTACAGGACAGAGAGGCTACACTTGATATTTTGGCCTGGGAATATTTTTTATTCTAATAAATCAGTTTAAGATAATTACCCCATTTTCACTCTGCCATTAAACAGGCACAAACAGAAACATGCCCAGAAATATTTTTCTGCTTCTGTGAACTTCCTCCCCTCCCACTTCTCTAAAACTCTTTGCTAGCTCTGTCCCTGTCCTCTTCTCTGTCCACGCTTTACATTCCAGGCGAGTCAGAGCTGCAACAATTCTGGTTTTGCCTTGTATGTTTAAAGCATCACTGCAATGTTAACAACCAGACACAAAGTTCTGGGTGTGTTTTTAAAGTTCCTGATACAGAGTTTATCCCTAAAGGTACACAAACAAAATGAGCCTACATAAACACTGCCTGAGGGTCAGCTCACATCCTGAGATGTGGATGTGCAAGCACTTCACCCAAGTGACTATTTCTGTGCAAGTGGAAGAATTCAGAAGACCAGAAATGGGTGTTTAGACACTGCTACAACTCTAATATGTGTATAAGGATTCTGAAGCTGTACTTATTAATCTCTTTGTCTTCCCAGCTGATGCTGTCACAGCATCATAACTCAAAAGGCTACTCAGCATGTAACAGTTGTCCTACTTGAACATATTCTACAGTTTGACATACTTACTCTACAAAATAGACTTGTCCATTTTCATCAGTCTCCTGCTCCCATCCATACGGCAGATCTAGGAAGCACATAAAATAGTAACTTTATTTTCAGGCATTAGAGTACACTCCAATATGTGATTTCCCAGACAGATGTGACACAATTCTGCATTATTTCTGTAGGTGATGCACCTGAATATCAGAACTTGAAAGAAGGATTGCTTCCCTAATCACACACAACTGCTCTCTCATAAAAGTACAACATACAGGAGATCCCATACAAAAGTAACAACTAGCAGGTTAAGTATAATCTAAAAAAAATCTTCATATAGATTATTTCATGTTATAGCACAAACCAGCAAAATGCAGTCATGCTTCCTAGTACATACACATCTACACTGCTCACAGTTTAGTATCTCTCCCTGACAAAGTAAACAGCAAAAACCATTGAACTAAATGTAGGAAAAGTTGAAAGATCACAACCCTCAAGTGGGCACGAGATACGTTAAATCAAACCTAAATGATTCTATGATTCTATGAAGTTGAAAGGACAGATAAAAAAACAAAAATGACAAATCTTTACAAAACAAATTCTTATATAAAAGATCCTACAAAACCACCTAACAGATGGCATTCCCAGTATTTCTAACCCCAGCTGAAAAGTACTCATTTTAATTTGATCAACACAAGATCTGCTGAAAACATTCCACTTATAGTCAGATTGCCAATGCCAAAAGAAATATGGTTTGCCAATAGTATAGTACCCCCAGGTGCACCACACAGAAGCTTCTGGGAAGGTCTAATTTAAGGCTCTGATCCAAGGCCCTTAAGAAGTCATTTTCCTCTGGAATTGTCCTGCAACACTGTGTGCCTCCTGTTCCAGCACAAACGTTCAGCTGGGTTGGGGAAAACAAGTAAAACGAAAACTAAAGGGACTTCCTTCTGTGCCAGGGATATTCTTTAATGAAATATGGTCTTTGAAGAATATAATTCAACTATAAATGTTATCTGATAGACACCAGGAAATCAGAACCCAATCAGAGAACTCCAGATTTGGACTGTATGCTTTACAAGCCACACTAAAACAAACCCTCTAACCTAGAAATGGTACTTTGACTTTATGGAGCAATCCAAGAAAGCCATAAAACTGCAAAGTGATCACCCTACTTCAGTCACAGAAGCAAAACCCCACTGAAATCACCTGTATTTTGCCAGCTGGGTTTGCCTTGGTGATTAGAGTCAACTAATAATCAGCTGAAGTTTGTGGAGGAAATTATGTCTGTAACATAATTTCAGTTCCTTACAAAAGCTTAACACGAACCTCCTGCAACACGTTTCCTCTTCCCAGACTTAGGATGTTCCCACTGTGTTTTTTCTTCCAGGTGGCTGCAGGAAAAGAAAAGTTCCAGATTTTAGAAAATTGCCTAATAATCTTTCAGATGTAATCCAAAATATTGCCACAGTTCTGAAAGTAACGAACCAGAGAGGACAGGACTCTATAAAAATTCAAAGAAATGTTTGACTTCCAATCTAAGTTTTGTTACTTATGCGAAGAAAAAAATCCCAAAACTTATTAAAAACTAACATTAACAGACTCAGAAAAGAACCCAAAAAGATGGTGAACCTTGGCAGGAATAAGGAAAAAAAAAAGCCCAAACTAGTAATAATAGAAAGTTTTCAAATTACAAAAGCACCTTTCTAAAACTCTTGCCTAATAATAATGATTTGCAGGCTATAAGCTAAGTAATTTGGATTTCCACATGAGCAGTTGCAGCTTTGGACAGTTAAGTTTACCCACAGGCCTTGAATAGAAGGATATTTATTTAATAGACTTGATAATGGTATCACATTACTCTCTCATAAGGTTTTCTGGACTACAGACTAATAGGCAAAGTGGTCTGCACATAAACAAGGTCTTAAGATATCCAAAGTGCTAAAATCAGGTTGCATATTAAAATCTTATCTGTCATTAAATATTTTTAAATAAGAACCAAGTTGTAATATTAAGAGTCAGGCAGGGATTACTTGAGTGTCCAAAATGACAGCTGCCCAAATGTGAAATAAAGACTGACAACAGCACTGAATAACACACACAAATAACCACTAACCCCCAGGCCCAGTACCAACAGCAAGTTACAACATAAGCAACTTTCCCTTCTTACAACAACCCCACAGTGTCAACATAAGGTATTACAGGAATCACTGCTGGGGATCTGAGACTGAACAATTGCACCTGTGTGACCTGCACAAGCTGCAAGACATTTAACCAAATTACTGCAGCCTACAAAGAAATGGCTGTGCACCTGTGTGCACACCTAACTCATCATAAACACCTTTTTAAAAGTCTAAAATCAAAATCATGCTATTCCAGCTAAGTTTAAAGTTCATATTGTTGATGAGGTTTAAAACAAATTTCCAGAATATGCAGAGGTATCACAGATACAGAGCACACATTAAAGGTAGCAACAGTGTAACACCTGTTCATGTAAAATATATTTTTAGACACACTGGGATAGATTTTCAGATAGTAAAGATATATTTATTTCATGTCATTAAATTGAATCGGTCCAGTTTCACAACAGTTAAGAAACTGGCCTGTTGAATTAATTGTGTAGAAATTACGCTCAGTAGTATCTCATTATCTTGCAGGTTTGCTACTTTCAGCAAGTGATTCCTTTCGGCAAGAGCTTTTGAAATCAAAAGAAATATACAGGCACTCGGCCTAAGAAAAACAAACATCTAGAGAATTTGCAGGGTTTACAAACAAAGCGTGGATAAACAAAAACATTCTCACCAGTGTTTGTAAAGCAGAACTTGGGAGGGAGATGCCAACTCACCACAGGTGAGAATAAACTATACTTTTTGTGGAAAGGAATAAATTTTGTAGCTCTAAACAGAGTAAAACATATCCCAAGATCAGCATGGCTACAGAAACTACACGAGAGGAGAAAGTGTATAAATATACATTCCACTGAGTTAGGTCCCTCTGTGGCACAACCTCTTTGTAACCTACGAGGATACAACAATTTCCAGCGGCACGAGCAGATGGTGCTAAACGCGAAACTTTATCTCTTGCTCAAGTTGTGGCATATGAAGAGGTGAAGGACTGCACCTATAGCTCCCAACTTCCATCGGACCTGTTTCTCCTCCGCTCCTAGACGGAGGAAAACTAAGAAACCCACGACACCGTGTGAGGCTCAACACGGAGAAGAGCCACGAGGTGCGCTGAAAAACAGCTCCCGCATCCAGGAGCGGCTCCAGCATCATTCCCACGCGGGGCGGGCGGCGGTGGCTCCGCACCGCCCCGACCGCCCCGGGCTCAGCAGGGGCGGCTGCCGCTGTCCCTGTGGCTGTCGCAGCCCAGCCCAAACCGAGTCTCAGCCCCAGCACAGCTCGTTCTGCGCCGCACCGGGCGGGACGCGGCGGGTCCTGCCCCGCACCCGCACCCGCGCTCCGGGGCGGCAGCGCCGGCGGCTCGGCGGGCGCTGATGAATCGGGCGGTCGGAGCGCTCCGGGCGGGCTCGCCCGCCCTGCCTCCCCTTACTTGGCGTAGTAAACCCATCCGTCCTTGGTGGTCCGCTCCTCCCAGCCCGGCGGCAGCTCCTCCTCGCTGTCCGTGTCCTCCAGCCCCGCGTATTTCAGCGCCGCCATGGGCACGGCGCGGGCTCCCCGCGCGGCCCCCGCAGCGCCCCGCGCTTCCGGCCGGCCCGGGCACCATGGGAGATGTAGTTCCACGGCAGAGCCGTCAAACCCCGCCCGCGGAGGGGGTTTGAGCATCCAAGGGGTCCCGGCCGAGCTGAGCTCTGGGAATGTCGGGGTTCTGTGCCCCTCTAGTCATGCCGCGCCTGGAGCGCTGTGTCCGGTGCTGAGCTCTCCCCAGTACAAGAAAGACAAGGAGCTACTGGAGAGGGTCCAGCAGAGGCCACAGGGATGATGATGAGGAGTCTGGAGCATCTCTCTTACGTGGACACACTGAGGGAGCTGGGCTTGTTTAGTCCGGAGAAGAGACAGAGAGGGGAATCTCATTAATGTGTATAAATATCTCAAAAGCAGGTGCCAAGGGTGCTGTGCCAGACTCTTCAGTGGTGCCCAGCAACAGGATGAGGAGCAGTGGCCATAAACTAAAACACAAGAAGTTTCACCTCAATATAAGAAAGAATTTTATGTTGAGGGTGTCAGAGCACTGGAACAGACTGCCCAGGGATTCTCCCTCTCTGGAGACATTGACAACCCTCCTGGACATGTTCCTGTGCCACAGGTTCCTCCAGGTGACCCTGCCTTGGCAGGGGGGTTGGACTCAATGATCGCCAGAGGTCCCTTCCAATCCTAACAACTCTGTGATTTTGAGGGCGTTAAATGCTTCCAGCCCTCTGTTTTCAGTGATGGGTGTGAATATAGGGAAGGCTTAGAAAACAATGGGAAATGAACTGTTCTTTAAGCTTTTTGCTCTTGGTTGTCACCACCTGATCTCGGGAATGAGACTTTTCCTCATGGCCATGTTAGTCAGAGCTCCCCCATGGCAGGAAGGCCTGTCTGGAGAGGAATACCTGGCTGTGCTAACACCCACGGGGGAGGCTGTGGGCTGCCTCACCTGCCCAGCAACACAAACACAGTGACCTTTGCCAAGCCTGGCTCACCTGGCGACACAAACACAGTCAGCTGTAAAGGCTGAAGCATTCCTGGCCAGTGAATTGGCAGGAACTCTGTCCTGGCAGCCCCTGTGCAGCTGTGACAGATGGAGAGGGAATGACTGTTCCCATTGCTCAGCTGCTTTTGATTCCCATACCCGTATGCTGACATATTCCTATCTATTTACATAACCAGACCAAATTATCAGCATTTGTATCAGCATTGTTGTCCTTTGGCAGGTGTTTTAAACCAACGAGGCAAAGGCAGTGCTGGGCAGAGGCTGTGAGCGCTGCAGACCACACCAGGTGGCAGTGCAACCTCAAAGAAGCACCACAGGCTCTGACCCTTTGAGTCGCATTTTCATGCACTATTTGAGGCACTGACCTATATGGCTCCCTCACTCCTCACTAATGGCATCCATATCTGGCCAGAAAAAGCAGCCTGAACTTTTTATTTCTGCCCTGCTGCTCCCGTCCCTTTGCAGGTTCCCCTGAGGAATTACACGTATTAAATTATCTCCTCCTGCTAGAAATAAAAACCCGTGCATCATCAAGAGCCAGATTTCATGTGAGTATTACTGGCAGTATTAAAAAAAGCTGTGACCATACTTTCTTGGGTAAACATAAGGGAAGGGAAACTTCAGTGACATGCTCACTTCTGGTTCCAGAAAGCTGCTGAAACTGACTGAGTGGTGAGATGTGCCAGATCCCAAGAAAATTGATTATTTAAGTCAGTATTTGAAGTATAGAAGAAGAGTTTTAATCTAGCAATAGTACTGTAGGAATAGGTAGTTGTTAGTTTTCTTTCTGTTGCAGTCTGTTAGTATTCAGCATCCAGTGCTCTGTGAATTGCATTCAGTCAGAACGTGGAAATCATTTGTCTGACAGTTATCCCATCCCAGCCATCTGTGTAGCACAAAGTATGTCCTGAATGTGTCCAGCAGCATTACAGCATTTCAGTGATGAGGGTGTACAGTGTAACACCCCCCACCCCACAGATGAGGCTCACCCTGGCCATGGGGGGCAACCAGCAGACCCCTGCAGGCAAGCCAGCCAAGAAAGGCTCCTGGGCTGCCTGCCCAATTCTCAGCTCAGTCTTGGCAGTCTGCATTCCCTTTCCATGTGTCCAGGCTCTTCTCTGCCCACCCCAGGCAACCATGAATGTGAAGAGGCTCTGGGACCCTCTTCAGGGACTGGGACCAGTCTGGACCTGTACAAGGCAGACATTGACACACTGGAGCAGGGACAAGGACTAGGATGTAAGGAAATGATCCTTCCCAGGGAAAGCTTCGTGCACTTGGAAAGGGCTATGGCCTGGAACATTCAGACCTTGATGGGGAGACAAACAGGAAGCCTGCAGTCCTGGTAGAGGACAGTGAGGCTGGATCTCCCAAGAACTCTGCTCATCCCCTGAGTTGTGCAGCCATGGGTCTTTTCCTTCCCCAGTGGGCACCCCTTGGAACCAACCTCACTGGGCTACAGCTGGCAGCTTTCCAGCCTCCATCCACTCCTGACATATGGGGCACCCCAAAGCCAAAGCACCCCACAGCTTCCCCCCCTGTGCACCATGGGGTGCTGGGCTTTCCTCCATGGGCATCCCTAGTGAGGTCGGTGGACAAGGTGTCCCCCCTTCTCCTCCCTGCCTGCCAGATCTCTGCAGGCAGGCCCCAGGTGGGCTCAGACCCATTTCCCTGCAGCATGTTGCAAAGAGCACAGCAGGTTCTCAACATCTTTATTAGTTTGTTGGTTTATTTCCAACACAGTAAATCCTCTCTACAGCAACAGGTTAGTTAAATCTGGTTTACATATTGCTGTCTCATGAGTGCTGCAGCCTTGATGCCGCTGTGACAAAATCAGGCTGCACTCAGACAGGAAAATGCGTTAAATTCTGCTGTGACTGGGAAAAAAGGAAAACCAACAAAAATCAAAAGAACAAACCACCAGGGAAAAACAAACAAACCCACCAACAAAACCAAGGTGAGGAACTGAAGGCGAGCACAGCCACACCACCTCCAGGGAAACCACACGGCACTGCTTGGACAAGAATGCGAGGAGGAGTGAACCCAAAAACGTCAGGGACTGGGCAAACCCTTATATATATATTATGTATAGGTATTTATATATATATATATCATCTGGAAAGACACGCTGAAAAAACAAGAGATCGCAGCAGTATCTACCGTAAAAAGGAGCTACGCAGCTTTCAGAGTCACACCAAGAAGGAAGCACACAGCAGAACAAAGTGGGGGACAAATGGGGACACTGGTGTTTTGGGGTGGCCTTTTAATTTGTGAGGGGTCGTGTGGGGCACGGGTCTCAGGGCCAAAAGCCCTCATACACCCGTTGGGAGCCCCAGGACCTGTGTGTCCTTCACTGAGGAGCAAGGATGGGGTCTGGGGTGGGGAGGGCAAATGCTTTTGTAGGGCTGGGTGGGACCTGCTTCCAGCGGGCTGGTTCTGCTCGCCCAGATGGTGGCACCCGGTGGGTTCCCTACAGGTCCCTGCTCAGGTCCGCCATGGAACACCTACGAAGACCTGAGCACCCATCACCAGAGCCAGGGCCTTACCTGTGCCTTACACCGGGCGCAGGAGGGGCTGGGCTCTGCTGCTCTGGCAGCTCAGGCCAGTGGTGGGGTTATGGGATGACGTGGATCTCTGTGCTGACTGTGAGAGACCAGATCCACCCGGAGTCCGGATGGGGCCCCACGGCTCGGGGGGGAGCCAAGCCCTTGAGAGACGCCTCGCTCAGCGCGCAGGCGGAATGCCGGAGGTGGGGGGTGTGGATTTGGAGGGCCATGGTGGGTCTGGCCGGCTCTGCAGGCAAAGCCAGACACTGGTGTGCTCCCCATGTCCCATGGGTCACCCCACACTGCCAGCACCTTGCGGTGATGCACCCTGTGGGGCAGAGGGTGCTGAGGGTTCCCCAGCATGGCAGGGGGAGTGTCTCATCTTATTGCTAATGGCTCCACGGTGGTGACACCTACAGGCTGTGGCAAAACTGGAGGTGGGATTTGCTGTGTGACATCCCCAAAACCAGTGGTCTCTGGGCCCTGGCAGCCTCAGCCCAAGAGCTGGGAGGGGAGCTGACAGCGTGGCAGGGACCAAGCAAGCTCACTGCCCCCTTCCTGGTGCATTTCTTGTGGCAGGCGGTGATTATCCTTCTTGCAACAAGGGACCAAGGAAGTGCCATCACAGGCAAGGGCATGGGCAGAGGCAGGGGGACACTCATGCCACCCTCCTGCCCTGATGGCTTCTGGAGCAGGGCTGACCCCTCTCCACTTGCCCTGGGGCAGCCCTCAGGGTACATGACTAGGGCAAAGAAAGTTTGGGATGTGATTTCTCACAAGGCTCAGGCAGCTCTGGGGCAGCAGGTCCTGGGTGTGCTGGGGGATCCTGTGCTAGCTCTCCCCAGAAAGGGCCATCAGGGAGAAATGGAAGCTGCATCCCTAAGAACGGACCAGTGACCTCCCAATAAGCGCTGCTCCCTGTTCCTGTCTTCCTTTTGACTTGGTCAGCCATCAGTTGACCTTGGGGGACCAACCTACCTCCTGTGTCCTCTCCACGTCCTGTTCCATCCCACCATCCCGTCCCATCCCAACATCTCGTCCCCATCTCACCACCCTGACCCTGCTACCCCATCCTGGCCCTGTCCCCCTGCCACCCACCCTCCCAAGCCGGGGCCAAGCCGATGCTAGGGAGGGTGAGGACCAATGCAGAACCATGTGTGACTGCTGGACAAAGCCCCTCTCCTTCTCCTGTACCAGACAAGGGGGTGAGGCCAGCGGCAAAGAAGACAAATTGACCCCAAAGAAGCGAGGGCCCTGGTGGAGGATGTCCACGGGGCGGGTGGGTGCTGGCGGGATGCTGACGGATGGGAGATGGCTCTGAAGGAGACGTCGGTGGCGGGCGTGGACCTCAGCACGATACCTCCATGGTGTGGTTGATCTGCCCCATGGCCTCGGTGCTCTCCGAGTGGGTGCAGGCACGTGGGCGGGTGCCATCCACAGAGCTGGCGCTGGTGAGGGAGGCCGTGCGGGAGCGTGCCAGGCGGGTCATGCTGGCAGATGGCACTGCACGGGCACAGAGAGACGGCCGGGGTGCTCAGCTCCCTCCGAAAACCACCAGGACCTGAGCCAACACTGCCGCCGGTCCCGCTCCCCGATGCGAATGAGCCCGGGCACAAGCTTGCAGCAAGCGGTGCTGTGACAACATGAGCAGCTCCAGGCTGGTAAGGGACGGCAGGGCAGGGCCCTGGGACAGGCTGCACCCCAGACCCACTCCTGGGCATGCAACCTCCAGGCATCAGGCAGTGGGGACCCCTGGCTGCCACGCTCCAGGGAAGGAGCGAGCTGGAATGGGAACTCCCCCGGCTCCCCAGGGTGTGCAGGGATGGTGACACCCTCCCCCAGCCAGGATGCCCGATGGGCACAGCTCCTGGACAGCTGGAGGAGAGCACAGTGGACACACTGCTGAGGCTGTGCCTGCATGGAGGGGGGCTTCTCCAAGTGCCATTTCTCAGCCCTCAGCCCCGGCTCAGGCGAAGCGGAGCGAGGCAGTGGGCATCTGGCTGGGAAGGGCCAGTCCCGCACCCAGGCTGCTCCCAAAGGTGCCCAGGCAGCTCGAGGGCACAGGCCAGGCAGGCACCATGCAGCAGCGGGCATGGGCTGAGCAGCTCTGAGCGGTACCTGTGCCTCCACTCAGCCTCCGATCCTTCAGGTGGGTGACTGGCAGGGGTGGAGCGGGAGAAGGGCAGGGAGGGCAGAGAGAGAGCATCAGCCCCCTCTGGGCTCCACTGGGCCAGGAGCCCCCACCCAGCCCCACGTGTGCCTGCACAGGGACCTGCACATGGGCACACAGAACTGCTCACACACACACACACACACACACACACGTGCAATGGACCTGCAAACACACACGTGTGCACACGGACTTTTGCATGCACGCACAGGTATGCACAGACCCAAACACATACACACACGTGGTCATGGACCTAAGCACACACATGTTCACAGACTTGTGCCCATGGACTCGCTCGTCTTTGTTGCACACACACAGCCCCTGCTTGTGCACACACAAACACACACACGTGTGCACGCTTGCACAGAGACCCTGTCCACACATGTATGTACACACAGAGCCCTTGTACACATGTCTGTGTGCACACAGAGCCTGTGCATCCCATGCCTCTGCGGACACAGGGGCAGACATGATCCACACCTGCACATACAGAGTCACAGACACATGCAGCTCTCCATCAGGTCGGACACACAGCGGTGCCAGGCTCCTCTCTGGCAGCAGGGTCAGCACACGTGCACACAGGCACACACACACGTGCACACACAGTCCCACACCAGCCCCAGGCCCAGCCCCAGCACTTACTGTAGCCCATGCCTTGCAGGAAGTACTTGAAGGCTTCGGTCAGCTTGCCTGGCTGTAGGGAGAGAGCTGGCTGAGCTGAGGCAGCACCAAGGCTGAGATCCCCGCTCAGCCCCAGGCCACCCCTGGCAGCCCCTGCACAAGACCCCTATGCCCTCATCAGCCCGTTCCCAGCTAGCCAGGGACAGCACCAGTACATGTCTCAAAGACCGGTATATCCAGTTAACTGGGGAAGTTGTGGGGGCTCACCTGTGTGACCTGAGGCAGCCCACCGGAGTCAGCCATCTGCAGAGAGAAGGTCCTGCTTAGTTTGGGAGGGTGCCTGTCCCATCCACCATCCCCTGGCACCCGCGACAGGATGCCACTGCTGGGGCCACCCTGCTCTCCCCATACATCCCCAGCCCCAATGGCCAGGAGGGACCTGGAATGGGGAGATGGGGACATTCTGCAGCCCTGGGGCAGAGGGCAGTGGGGCACTTCATGGGCAGCAGGGACCTCCCAGCTGCCCCGTTCCACTGGCCTACCTTCAGGAAGGTGGTGTTGGTGGGATCCAGCTTGGAGTTACACTCCACCTGTGGGCAAGAGAAATGACATTAGCCCTGGGCCAAGCAGAAGTTGCCCACATGTACCACCAACTGGCCCACAGCATTCCAGCTGGCATATCCCACCCTGGCCAGGAGGAGACAGGACACTAGGCAAGCCCTGAGCCATGCAGAACGACAGAGGGGACTTTCCTTCTACCAGGCAGTGTCTGGGTGAGGGCTGGAAAGGGAGCTGAGGGTGGCTGGTGAGGCATCCCGTGTGTCACAGGCGTGTGTACACGCACACAAGTGTGCTCATGTGCACGTGCACAGAGGTACAAGCGATGGAGGAGGGGGGCGAGTGTGCAGTAACACATTCCATACAAATGTGGAGATGGGGACTCCTCCACTACTGTGGCTGACTGTGCAAGGGTGGACAACCATGTGGATGTGTGGAAGGACCCCAGCGGCTGTTTGGGTGCACGAGGCCAAGCAGGGAGTGTGCCCGTGTGCCGACACATCTGAGTGGGCACATTTGTGAGCACGTCTGGGCATATGAAAAAGGGGAGGTTTTCCAGGTGTGGCAACCATGCACAGATGCATGTGCACAGGTGCCCACACGAGCACGCTCCCACGCAGCTCCCATGGGAGCTGACATGTGTCTGAGCAGGCAGTGAACATGTGCGTGCCCACGCATGGGCATCATCTGTGTGCCACCCTACAGGCAGTACACCATCACTCACCACCCCCTCTTCAGCAGGCGCATTGTCTCCGACCACCAGCATCACGGGGCAGCTGGAAGTGAGAGGAGGAAGGGGCATGGTCAGGGTTTGGGCTGGGTGAACTCCACTGCCCTGGGACCCTTCCATGCCAGCACAGCTCTTACCGCAGCGTCTTGGCATTGGGTACAGTCCCAGGCCGGTTGATGTCCAGGTCCCTGCGGCTGATGGAGGAAAAAGAGGGCCAGTGTGAGCCCATGGGCAGATGCCACCACCAATGCCACAGCACAAGAACTGTGGCACTGCCAGCCTCTGGAAGCAGCACCCAGCCCCGCTGTCCCAGCACCTTGAAGAAGGAGGATGCCACAATCATCCTAAGCAGAGCCCATGCCATGGGATGCAGCACCCAGCAGAGTGACAGGGCTCCCAACCCCCTGCACACATGGGACAGCATCTCTGCCCCCTTTCCCAGGCCTGTGCCAGCACCCAGTGCAAGAGGAGACCAGGGGATGTGCACCCATGGTGGTGGGGTCTGGGACATGGCAAGCCTCTGGCACAGGTACCACCACGCCCACATCCCCAGCCAGCAGTGGCAGACAACTTTGCACTGCTGCCTGCCTATGCTGGAGGTGACAACAGGGTGATGACAGCACCCAACACGGGTTTGGGTCCCCACAGTGACCTCAGAGCCACCCACCAGCACTGCAGCCCCTCACCCTGGCACAGACAGGGACTGCCTGCAGCACCCACCTGTTATACATGTTGAGGAAGAGCTGGAGGTTGAACTGGTTCACCACGCTGCCGATCTGCTGCCGGTAACTCTGCACCAACTCCGTGTTGTTCATCAGCTCTTCCTGTGCCAGGAGGGAATGGAGATCAGGTGTCAGGGACATACCCTGCTCCCCCAGTCCAGCCCATGCAATGCTGGTCAGCAGGGACAAGGAGGAGGATGCTGGGCAATGCAGCTGGCACAGGGGTGCTGCACACCCAGGCAGGACGTGGGCATGGGTCACAAATTCTTCAAGGCTAATCCCCACGTCAGGCAGGGCTTGACTAACCCTGACCCTGACCCTGGGTCAGGTCCAGAGGCACTGCAGCACCCAGAAGGGCACAGCCCAGGTGACCCAGCCGGGTGCTGGGTAGGGGGCTGGTGTCAGGGGGCTGGCAGGATGCACAGCCCTTACCTGGCTGAAGAGGTGGGACAGGACAATGTCCGGCAGTGTGCTGGTGAGGCCAGAGAGCTGTGGAGGGAGCACAGGGAGTTACAGCACTGCCATGGCTGGCTCCTGCCCCAGAGAGCCGCCAGGGCCAGCAGGAGGGGTCGGGTCCCTGCCCACCTTGGCAGCTGCCCAGTCAATCCAGCCTTTGCCGTTGGGGTCGATGTTCATGAGGACCAGTCCTTCGACCAGGTCAGGGAAGATGAGCTGCAGTGAGGAAGAGAGGAAAGGCTCAGAGGGGAGGGGAGACATGCCCTGGGTAGCCCCCACCAGCATCACTGCACAGGCATTGCACAGAGCTGATATGGAGCAATGGGAGACCTGTGGCGAGGCTGCCCAGACACCACGGCCATGGCACTGCCATCCTGGCTCCGCATCCCTCCACGAGCCTTTGCAGCAGCAGAGACTGCCTGGAGGTGTCAGCTCCTGCTTTTCCCCATGCCCTTGGCTGACAGCAGGTCCCAGCAACTCAGGGCCAGCCCATCCCAGCCCCAGGCTCACCGCAAACTTGGCCAGCACGTAGGCTCCTGCCCCAACACCGATCCCGATCACGTACTTGAACCTGGAAATATGGAAAGGTGGGTAGGGTGGGACAGTCAGCTCCAGTACATGTTCCTTGGGACACTCCTCCACCCACAGCATGGGGCACAAGAAGATTTGCAGGCTGCCAGCTTACAGGGACAACTCCCCAAGCTCCAAACCCTTTCCTTCTGCCCATCTCCCTGCCCAGGACCCTCAGCCAGCAGCCGTGGAGGAGAGGCTGACTCACCCAAAATGCTGCACCACACTGGGTAACATGGCAGCCAGCTGGTCCATGGATGGATACTGGTACCTGTGACACAAGGAGGCACAGAATGTTGGTTATGGACCCTATTCAGAGTGGGTTATCTGGGGCAGCTTGCCTGCCTGAAGTGGGCAGGGAAATGCCACCCACTTGCAGACCACCCCATTGCCCACCCTGGGCCAGTCGTCTGCCATGGGCTTTGACACAGTTTGGAGAGACCCACAGGCAGGGCACAACTGCCAAGCAGTGACAACCCAAAGGACAGGGAGGTGACATCCCAGTGGGCCCCTGAACAAACTGACACCTACCCCTGAGGGAACTGTGAGGCTCCTGCCTGCTGGCCCGGTGCATCCACATGGCAAACCACAAAGTGCTTCGTGATCTCCTGCATGTCCTCGTAGTTGAAGAAGGTGTTGAAGCAAAGCTTGTCTGTCAAAGGGCAGGTGGAGATCAGAAACCAAACACCCTGGCACTGGGGCCTGGTGGGGCAGGGGAGCATGGACAGAGGCTACATGCCCTCCCTCTGCCCTTCAAGAGGGAGGTGACATGCCACCAAAGCCATCCCATCCCCTTCCCTCCACGCTCCTCATCCCTGCAGCAGAGACCACAGCTGCTGCAGCAAGGGCTGCATCCCTACAGGTGTTGGGAGGCACAGAGATGGACAGACACAGCCCAGAGGATGAGGACTTTGGGGTGAGCCTCACTGATGAGCCTTGGAGGGATGGGACTGGGGGATTCAAAGCCCAGGGCTGCAAGACCACCCAGCGGGCAGTGGGATTAGCAGCCTGGAGTACTATCGGCTCCACCCAAAATCCCCAGAAAGGGCTCAAGCAAACATGGGATTTGAGAAACAGCTGCAAATCTGCCTGCTTGGAAACAGTCAAAGAAACAGGCACAGTGCTGCTGTGGACAGGCCCCTGCCATTACAGCGGGATACAGACACTGCTGGGGCTTGGAGAGGTCCTGCCCTATGGCATCAGTGCCAGGATATCCCTCCCAGACTGTGAGGATGAGGCAGTTGTAGGGCCCATTGCAGCCAACATGACGTGTACCTGGACACGACAGAGCTGCTGTGATGCTGAGGCAGCTCACGTTGCCTGTCAGTGACTCAGCCTCAGCTGCCAGCAGAGCAGGAAATGCTTCTCCCTGCTCACAGGGAATTGGGCATCCTGGCTCAGCTGGAGGGCACAGCCCAGGGCAGGGGTCTGGGGTGCAGGACCAAGGCTGCAGGCTGACAGAAAGTGCAGCATTTCCACATCCAGAGCCTCTGCCAAGGGTCACTCCTTTCCCTCCTGTCAAGGTCCCTCCTTCCCTGCTATTCCCAGTCTCTTTTGTCCCCCACTACATCCTGCTGCCAGCTGGGTCCATGCTCTGAATACCAACAGGCTGGTGGTGGTGGTGGCAGCAGTGGGGACCAACCCTGCACCCCCCGTGTGCCATCCCTGCCTGGTGTGGGGGGGCAGGCAGACAGCACCAGGGTAGCCAAGCACTCCTGGCTGTGCCTGGCCCGGGCTTTGGGCTTTGAGCATCCAAACTCTCCCGGTGCTTCCAGATGCCTGGGGGGACCGAATGCAGCCTGGGGACCCTCCATGGGAGGAGGGAGGCAAAGGAGCTGAGCCAGGGGTTTTGGCCCTATGTCGTGGCACCCCATGCAGCCTCGGGCTCACTCCCACCTGCCCTTGGGAGCACCACCACCCTCGGCCCAGGGAGCAGCACCACTCACGGTTGAGCCCCACGTCGTGGTACGTCAGGATGGCCGGGCGGTTCCCCTTGGGAGAGCCCCGGATGACCACGTGCAGCAGCCCATAGGGGGTCTCAATGTCATGTTCCTGGGGGAAGAGGAGAGATGGGGTGATGCCCACCTGCCCTAAGACATCCTCTCCTGCCCTGCCATCACACCCTTCACTGGGTGCATGCTTCCCCACATGGCTGGTCCCATGGGAGGACAAGGGAAAGAGGAGCAGCTGTTACAGGGGAAAAAAAACACCTTTGGGCATCCCAGAGGTGATAGAAAGCAGGACAAATCACATACAAATGCTCCCAGCTTCCATCAGCTTGGGAAGGGAAGGGAAGGGAAGGGAAGGGAAGGGAAGGGAAGGGAAGACTGTGGATAAGGATCATAGCATTTAGGATTGGACATGTGTATCATGGGATGGGACCACAGGGTGGGATCAAGGGATAGGATCCAAGAGGGCTTGAGAAAGGAGGATCGTGGGATGGGACAGGTGGACCACAGGACAGGACAGGAGATCTTCAAGGGCCTGAGATTGAGGAAATTTTGGCAACAGGGTGGGGATTCACAGCATGGCCTAGCTGGGAGGCGATTTGCTGTGCCTGGGACAAACAGGCAGAGGTCAGAACCCAGACGCCATTCCAGGAAACGCTGCAACCAGATCCCAAAATTACAGCTAAAGTAACTTTAGAAACCTTTGGTCTGAAATGCCACTGCCCTCAAACAGACAACAAGACTATCCCGTGCCTCAGTTTCCCTGTTTAGGAGGGCTCCAGCCTTGCTGCCCTGGCCCTTGTTCCCAGCCAGCAAGGGATACCGAGGCTGTGAGCCCAGGTGCTGCCCAGGGACAAGGGACCAGAGGTCACCTCCAGATGCTCACGCCTGCCAGCCAGTCCACTGGCAGTGACCTAGAGGCTGGGATCTGGTGGGTGCAGGAGCATCACGTGCTGGGCAGGGCCAGGCAGGAGATGATGGCAGGGTGCCCAACCATCACGGTCCTCACTGCTGGCACTGGCAGCCCCACGGATGGGCTGGTGGGAGGGGAGCAGGTACGTGGATGCTCACGCGGGTTACGCGCCACCAAGGACTCTGAAGGACACAGGCCTCGGGTGGGAGGAACCACCTCAGGACAGGGTCTCCTCGCTGCAGTGCCTCCCCTCACCGAGATCTGCTGTCCCTGGGGAAGCACAGCACTTGAAGGCACCTCAAGGACTCTGTGGAGAAAACTCTCGGCTCCCAAGGGCACCCTGACCCCACCAGCCCTCATCCACAGCTGTCCTTCCATCCCCTGCAGCTGCATCAGGCAGCAGTCCATGAGCAGGGACATCCCTCTGCAAAACAGATTGGGAAACTGAGGCAGAGGAAGGGCCTGGCCCAAGGTCACAGAGCAGGAGGCATCCATGTGGTCTGATCCTGGGCACGGGGCTGCCTCCTTGCCATCACCATGCCCACGGTCCCCATCAGAGCCCCAACAGCTCAGCCTTCAATCCTACCCCAAAATCACATGCCCAATGTAGGGGATCCATCCTCAGCACTGCTGCCTCCTGCTCCCCACCCCCCGCCAAGCCAGGCACATCCTGCCCATGGTGCAGCCTCTGCAGCACCGCTGGGTACCACAGCCCTGCCCTTTGCCGCAGGGATGCTCTCTGGATGGGAGAGGCTGGGGATGCAGGGGATGCAGGCAGCAAGGAGAGAGGGGCATAGAAAACCCACAGCCCCAGCGAGGAGGGGCATGCGGGTCTCAGCACCCATAGGTGTCTGACAGAGCCCACCCATGTCCAGTTTACCTGCTGACCGCTGCAGTGCTCCCACCTCACTCACCAGCCTGTTGCCATCGGGTGTTGCCATCACCCAGAGGCCGGAAGGCAACCGAGGGATTGCTTCAAAACAGCAAGAGACCTTCTCCCTCTGCAACCCAGGGGGTGGGGAAGGGGGAGTGAGCCCCCCCATCAGCACACAGCCCCAGCACGGGCCGCAGCCACTCACCCTCAGCCTCGGCGCAGCATCTCCGCCGGGCTCGGGGAGGACATGCTCAAGGACAATGCGTCCCCAAAACCTGCGGCACGTCAGGGATGCGGCAGCAGGGCTGGGGGAAGGAAGGGCTCCCCAGCAGTGGGTCCACCCTTCCTCAGTGCCTGCCTGACCCACACCGAGCCCTGCTGGGTGCAAAGGCCCAGCCTGGGCAAGCGGGAGAGATACCGGGGCAAAATTCCCTGGGAAGGGAGGGCAGCGAACACGGGGACGGCAGTACCTACCCCATCCCAGCACTCCGGCATGGTGAGGAAGTGGGTGGATGAGGATGCGCTGGCAGTGTGGGCCAAGCACGGGCTCCCGGCAGTGCAGAGGGCTGGGGCGAAGCAGAGCTCTGCGCTGGCTCAGCCCCTCGCCTCGATTTATAGCAGAGCCCCAGCCCTGCGCTAAGCCCTCCCTCTCCCTTCCCCCTCGGCAGGTTTGGCCTCCATTGCGGGCGAGCGCCGCGATGGAGCCAGCACTCAGCCATTGGCTGCCGCGGGAATTATTCATGCTCCAATTGGCCCCAAATACCCTTGTTTATGAAGAAAAAACGCCTGGCACCGTGCGGTACCTTCTCCATCTTCCCTCTTTCGGCAGACAGACACAGGCGGGGTGTCTGGACCGGGCTGCACTCGCACCCCTCACAACAGACCCAGCACGGTCTGGGAAGAGCCCTTCCATGCTCCCTGCAGCCACTGCACACACATGGAACCCAGCCCCACACAAACATGCAGAATCATGGTCGAGCCCACAGCCAGCCGGGCCAAGGCCCCGCAGCGATGCACAGGCAGCACACACAGAGCCACAGATGGACATGGGGACACACCAAACAAACAGCGGGAGGACGAGGCAGGCGTGCTCCACGTGTGCACGTGACCACGCATGTACATGCACAGGAACACGTACCAACATGGGCACACAGGGACCAGGCAAAACCACATCTGTGCATGCAAACTTTGGAAAAATCGATACGATACCTACTGAAGCACACGCACCCCAAAAATACTTGTGCATAACCCCCACGGGGCCAGGCCCAGTGTGTCTGTGTCAGCACATGTTCCTGTACATGTATGTCCATGGTCATGTGCATACTGAGAGCACGCCTGCTGCATCCTTCTCCCGTGTGCTTAGCATGTATGCCATGGCCATCGCTAATGTTCATGGATGCACAAAAACCTGCACACATGCAGAACCTTGGACACACGTGCACAGAGGGGCACACACATGTACACACGTGAACGCTGCACAGATGCCTCTGTTACCTTACCCAGCAGCACAGTCATCCCACCTGCTGCAGGGTGATGGCAGGCGGGGGAAGTGCAGGATTTAGCCCTGACCTGGACATCGCCAGCGGCAGGTAAATAAGGCAAAGGAAAGGCAACCCAGCAGCACCAAGGGGTTGGATCCTGTCCCTGGACTGACACATGCTGTGCACACACACACACACACACACACACGTGTATTCCCATGTGTACATGCATGAAGGCAGATGGTTTCTTCCCTGATTCCAACAAGGCTTTGTGAGAGAGCAATTCCATCTGCCTGCAACTCTCACCCATGGACAGCCTCGTGCCACCACAGCCCCAAAACCACCCAGCAATCTCTGGGTGCCACTCCCTTGCACCCTGCCTGTCCCTGCCCATCCCAGCACCGCTGCCCAGCTTGGCAGAACTGGGACAAAGCTGGACAATCTCAGGTGGAGAAGGAGTCCCACGGTCTCTTTGGTGCCCTTCAGGGAGCCACTAAAAGCCACGTCCTGCAAACAAGTCGGGGCTGGGCAGCCAGGGGGTCTAGATATGGGACAAAGGACAGACAGACAGGCAGGCAGAGGGGTGGCATTCACCTTGCCTCCACCAAAGAGGCTTTACTCTGCTCTGCTCTGTCCTGCAGGGAGCTCAAACCCAGGCCTGGAAAGATGCATCTCTGCGAATGAAGGACCGGCTGTGTGAGGAAAGCCCAGCTCCCAGGTGGTTCCTGGCACAGGTACAAAGCCATTCACACCTTCAGGTGCCATTTTTGCTTTCCCCAGCCCTGCTGCCTGTGGAGCCAAGGAGCCTGAGCAGCCACAGCCCGTGGGAAAAAAAAACAAGAGATGCAGAGGGGCAAAAAAAGACAGAAGGTGGCAAAGGAGAGGAGAGAAGGGGTGGAAGAGCCGTGGTGAAGTAAAGCATGAAAGCAAAAGGGTTGCAGGGAGATGGGAGGGCTGAGCAAGGCTGACTCTGCTTGAATAGCATCAAATGGGATTGCCACCCCTTTGGCTACTGGCCCATTTGCCTGGCGGGTGGCCCAGACCTCCTGCTGGATGCAGGGCATCCAGGTCTCAGGGCACCTGCCCCTGGCACTCCTGCACCTTGGCTTATGTCAGCAGCCCCCAGGGCTTCACTTCAGCTGGCAGCAGTGGGGGCTTCCCACTCCCCACCACTGCTCCAGCCAGGCCTGAGCATCCTGCCAAGGGAGCAGTGATGGGCTCTGGGGAGGAGCAGAGGGACAGGGAAGAGTTAAGCTGGGGGGTAGATTGAATTATCCCAAGGAGGTGAGCCTTGAAAATAGGGTAAGATCTCCCCAAGGAATGGCAGGCAGCCCCCAGCCTCTGCACAGAGCCAACCTGCAAATGCCGAGGTGGGGAAAAGGAGGGGGTTGCCCTGGCACAGCCTGAGAAACTCGTCCCATCCCTACCCTGAGGCTCTTGGAGTGGAACCAAGAGGGCACAGGGCCCGGCTGGCTTGGGAAAAGTTTCGTTGATCTTTGGCCAGTTCCTTTTTTAGGTCCCGAGGGGATGGAGAAGCATCACTGTGGCATTTGCCGTCCATACCCGCTCCACTTGGCACCACCAGGGACGTGGTTCAGCATCACCGTGGGCCTATCCCTGAAATGCTGGCATGCAGATTGTCCTGGGAGGGTCACTGCTCTTTAGCATCTCGAGTGCCAACCAAGCCCTGCCCCAGCACAGCTGAGCAAGAGTCATACTGGTCCTTGTGGTGCTACTGGGAGGTCTGGGCAGCCTGGCACAGCCACCTCCCTTTGCTTCCACATCTCCATCTTCCTCTTTGCCCTCATTTTGGTGATACCAGATAGTTTGGTCTCCCCTCCCTCCAGTGGCCAACAGGAACCCTGAGCAAGCAGAGCAAGGAGCAGCTCAGCCCTGCACACCCTGCCACTCACAACCCCAGCATCTCATCAGCTTTGGAGCTGTTGGGAAGGGCACCATTTCTTTTCTGACCACTGCCATTTTTTAATCATTTTGTGGCTTTCAAGAGGGCCACAAGAAGTCTGCCACTCTGTGAACCACAGCAGCCACCACACAGCATCCTGACAAAAGGTCTCATTCCCTGATCAGCGTCCTGCCGCCACACAGGTGACAGACACCAAGCAGGCCAGCACCAGAAGTCTGGGCACTAATTTGGGGCTGCTAAAACAGGCACCTGTGCTCCCCTGTGCCTCTCCCGGGATGAATGAAACCCAGATTTATTTTACCCTTACAGGTGCTGTTATTTCAGTGCCAGACCTGTCAGGGCTCAGCCAGCACCACCCAAGCCCACCCTCCCAGTGGTCCCAGTTGCTAGCAAAGTGGCAAAATACAACCTGAAGTCAATTACTGGTGTCCCCTGGGAGAAGGGATGCTTTAGGAGAGGGACAGGCAGCAAGGTGGGGTCTGGGAGCCCAACTGCCCTCCCTCCCTATCTTCCTGCACCTCAGTCTCTGCAGAGGGAGCCTGGTGCTTGATGAGGGACAAAGACCAACACAGGAGCCAGGCATGAGCTCTCCCCACCACAATCCCTGAAGCCATATTGTGGGGCTCCTCTGGAGAGGTGAAATGGAGGTACAAGGTGGGCAGGTGCTAGCCAAGGGAGCAGAGGGGCCCTGTTCTCCAAGAGAGGTGGGTGGTACAGGGGGCAATGCCCCAGCCCTCCAAAAAAGAAAGAGGCTTTCAAACATCCTTATGTAAGCAGGGAGCTGGCATTGCCCAGGAAACCATTGCCATGGCAATGGTAAAGGGGCTGGAAAAGCAGCTCGGCCTTCCTGAGAAGAAATTGCCTGTTTTAAAGGTTTTGTCCCCAGCCCATGGCCAAGTGCCCACCAGCCACATCTGAGAGCCAGCACAGAGCATGGCTGGCAGCATGTCCCACATCCCCTCCTGACAAGGACCACGATGGATGTGCAGCCCCATGCACAGACACCAAGCAGGCACTGTGTCCCCATGGCAGGAGGGACAGCAACACCCCTGGGTCCGCTCAGTGCCCCACAGCCTTCCCCAGCCACAGGACACAGGATGCTGTCCCATGCAAGACCCAGGGTGGGGGGCATCACCCATGGCTGGTCCTACCTTCCAGTCTGTGTCCACAGTGGAGAGGAAGACATCCGAGTTCTCCTGGGGTGAGAAGGAGCAGGAGAAGGAGCCATTAGGGACAGAGACATCCCTTCACAGCAACTCAATTCCGCAGCACCCTCCGCCCACCCAGCTCACGAAGCCCCCCGACAACACAGGCACCCACTCCCCAGAGCCCACACAGGTGGACACATACACCCACATCTGCAACACCTGCACACAAGTGCAGGCACTACCTGCATGTGGGCACACACACGAGTGTGTATGAGCATGTATGTGCCATGTCTGCACATACACCCCCCATCCCGCCAAACCCGACCCACACACACACTGAACACCACACATGTGCACATACGTGTGCCCAACACCAGCACACACACACACAGAGTACCACACTTGTGCCCCGTACCAGCACACAACCCCTCCCAAGCACCTGCGTTGTGTGCAGGAGCTGGAGCCAGCGAGGTCACCAAACTCACCAGCTCGGCGTCCTGTCCCCGCAGCAGCGGCTTCTCCTCGGTGAAGCGCAGCTCATGCAGCCCTGCCATGGTCATCTCCTGCAGCAGCAGCCCTGCCCAGGGCAAGGGAGGTGTCAGGGCAGGTCCTGCCTCTGTCCCCTTCGCCCCAGCCCTCCGGAGCCTTTTGGGATGGGACCCAAATCAGCTTCACTCCACCCAGCTACCATGGGAACTTGGTGCTTCAGCTTGTCCAGGGGCTGCAGTGAGCCCCTCCACTGAGAGCTGGAAGCAGGCACAGAGCAGACAGTGCCTAGATGAGCTCAGCTCCCAGCTCCTACCTGGGTCCAGTTCTCCCAGGTAAAGACAAACCTGTCTCCAGGACACAGTTTTATTCAAACTGAGAGATCAATCTCATCTGTCCATGCTGGTCATCTCATAAGCACCAGGGCAAGAACATCCCAATTTCCATCCCAGCCTTCACCATCAATCAAAGAGAGAAATTCCAACTTTTTGGCTGGTTTTAGGCTGCAGATAGGTATGGATGGGACAGAGGAAGATCTCCTTGCACAGCCAGAGCAAGGGGTGATGTTTCTCAGCCATGCCAGGAAGGCAGAGGGATGTTCCAAGCAGAAAGAGAGCAGAGAGACAGCCTGAAGTTTGTATAGTAATGATGGGAGAAAACCAAATGTGCAGCCTTTGCTCCCAAAGTCTTCTCCTTGTCCATGAAGCAGGTGCTGGCCAGCTGGCACCTCAGCCCCAGGGCTTGCAGGGACAGACTTCTCCATGGAGCTGCCACTAAGCAGCACTGTGAGACTGGGTGCTGCTGACCAGGGACTTCGTACCCCCAGTGCTGGCACCTCCACAAACACCCCCAGGCACAAGCCCAGCTCAGAAAGCAGAGGGATTTAAGGAGATCAGCAGCTGGCTGCACACAGAGGGTGACAGACATGGGGACACAGGGAACAATCCAGGCTCCCCTGTGTATAGGTAGGGATAGGTAACTAGCAAGTCCCAGTGCAAGGGGATTATCTGCACTCAGGCAGGATCCAGACCTCAGGCATTGCCTTTGCAGCCTCTGTTTCCACCCATTTCCCAAGGCCAGACAAGTTGTTGCTGCTCCAGATAGGCCAGCATTGATCCCAAACCCTCTCCACTGGCTTCCCACCCTGTACAATCTCCCTGGACATAACAAGGATGGTATGGGCTGTGCTTGCACCACAGCAGACACAGACCCCACTCCATCTGTACAGCCTCAGCTGAGCCTGCTCCATGCTTTGTCCACCTCCAGATCAGCCTGGGTTGACAATGTGGAAAGTCCAAGCAATGCCATGAGCATTGTAAGGGCCCCACGAATACAGGAGCTGGTCATAAACTCCCCTCCAAAGCCAGCTTTTGCTCATCTGACCGGGTTTTCTATTCAAAACTCAAGCAGGCTGTGCCACCTGCCTGCTTTCTGCAGACACAGCACTTTGCCTTGCTCCTTGGGAGCCATCCAACAATCCAGAACTGTTTGGAGGGAGAAATACCACTGTGAAGCCTCTCGGGAGTCCCAGAGCACCCAGCACCAGCAGCCTCCACGCACAGAGGGTCCCTCCAGGCCAGAGGCCACACAAAGCCCAAGTGGGGAGAGGTGCCTTCAGCCCCACAGGGAGTGTGCTCCAGGCTGGGCTGCTGCTGCTGGATAAAGGGCTTCGTGCACGGGGAAAACCCTGGCCTGCAGCCCACCAGCACAGCTGAGACAACACAGCCTGCAGAGCCACCGACCCAGCAACCCCACAACCCCGGGGTAAAACATGGGAGAAAAATGAGCCTCACCGATAGCTGGGTCTGGAAGAGAGCAGGAGCCGTCCCGCGCTGCCTGTGCCGACCCACCGTGTGGCCACGGCCCCAGGGTGGCTGGGAACAGCACTCAGTGTATGGTGAATGCCTTTATTAATTAAAGCCTCCAGCTAATATGGGCGGGAGGGTGGGTGAGCAATGAGCAAAGGCCCCGTGACCTCGCTCCCGTGGGGGGGCACAGCTGGCTCGCGAGGGACGTGGCAGAGCCCTGCACCAACCAGCATCCTCAGCGCACGATGGACAGTCACCTGGAGTGGTGCTGAGTGTGGGGACAGAGGAGGGATCAGTACGTAGGGGAGTCCCATGGGTGCCAAAGCCTGTGAGCAGGGTCACAGCCACGCTGCCACCTTCCCTGTGTGCTCTGCTTCCCTTGCCAACCCTCATCCCTGCTCCTGGCAGTGCAGCAGTGGGGCTGTGGGCAGTCTCACCCAGCCCAGTTGAGCTGCTGTCACTGAGGAGTGCTGGTGAGGAAGCCACAGTTCCAGGTCTCCTAGCCAAAACAACTTGGCTCCCATCTCATGCCGAGGTAATGTGTCCAAAAACAAGCCCTTTTCCTTGCAGCTCACCCCGATCCCCTCCAACAAGCACCCATTCACAGGGTGCCACCCCAAACGCACCCACCTCTGCTCCCACTCTGCCTTCCCAGTGTGATGTCACCATTTCCTCCACACAGCTGGGACACACCTCTTCCCTAATTGCCAATTAGTCCCAAGCCCAGCAGGACATAAGTGCTTTGGCCCAACAGGGCCCTGGCACTGCGTATACAGATGGGGTCAGGAACAGTCACGTTGGCTTACCTTCCCCAGGAATCTGCAGCCCACTGCTGGATCATTGGAGGAGAACCAGCTCATAGCACAAAAATATATTGTTGATGTTATTGTTATTATTAATAATAATAATAATAATAATTATAATTATGCTGGTCGGAGGGCAGGGGTCCCTCGGATGTTGCACCAGCCTCACAGGAGTCTCCCCACTGACTACCTGTGTCCTGCCCTGGCACGGATGTGGCACCCACGGGATGTTGGCACGGATACTCCAGGCTAACTGAGCAGTGTGCAACAGACGGGGAGGCAGAGCTGGAGAAGTGAGGGCTGGCCCCTGCCAGGCAGTGAAGCCAAGGCAGCCTCCAGCGAGGCTGGGAGAGGGAAGAAGGGAACCTGCAACCCAGTCTGAGACACGGCTGCATGCCCACAGAATTGCCCCCCAAGCAGGACCGCTATGTGCTCCCCACACTGTGGGGAAAACCCGAGTGTGACACGGCCTGGGCCACATCCTGCCCCATCAGTGCAGGGTGAACACCCACAGCTTGCTCTGCCCCCATGAGGGGCACAGGTCTGCACCCCAGCAGGCCCCAAAACCCAGCCTAACAGTGTGGTGCAACTGGGGGACGCAGGAACGGGCAGCCACACCACGAGAGCCACCAGGCCAGGGGACCCGGTGCCACTGACGCAGGGGCTGAGCATCGCAGGGTCGGGAGTGGTAGTGGCAGCGGGGGGCTTTGTGGGGGCTCAGGCTGTCTCACAGTGGCTGTTGCTAAGAGCAGCCTCCTTCCCAGCCCAGCCCAGCCCAGCCCAGCCCATTCCTCGGGGCACCCAGGCAGCGGGGAGCCTCCCAGGGGAGGCTGGCTGAGGAACAGAGAGGCACCGCAGGGATGCTCCAGCGGTCCCCCGGCCACCCCCATCCCCCGGCTGCCTGCTGTGCCGCCCCCCCTTGCCAGGGGGCTGCCGACTCCCTCTCCCCTTCCCCCAGCGCCACCGGCCTGGGCTTTCCCCGCCGCAGCAAGGCATCACCTCCCGTACCCCAAAAACGATCCTACGGGCGGCAGCCCACACTTGGGGGAGCAAAGGCAGCGGGCGAGAGGGGTGGGGGGGCAGCTCCATCTCCCGGGCAGGGGCTGAAGGCTCCTACTCCCCGCATCCCACCGCCCCTCCTCGCTTCTCCCCCCTCCCTGCTCCCCAGCACGGGGAGGGGGGGCCGGGCCATACCTGTCAGGAGCTCGATCTTGTGCCGAAGCACCTTCATGCCGGGGCGGCGGGTCCCGGCGGGCGGGGCGGGGCGGGAGGGGCGGCGGCGGCCCCGGCGCGGGGAGCGAGCGGAGCCGGAGCTGGTGCCGGTGCCGGAGCCGGAGCCGGAGTCGGTGCCGGTGCGGGGCGTGTGGGGCGGCGCAGGGGCTGGGCTGGGCACGGCCCCGCCGGCCGGATCCTCCCCCCGCCGGCGCCCGAGGGGAGGGACGGGGCCGCGATCGGGAGCGGGGGCGCCCGGGCTCGGGACGGTGCTTAGGGAGGAGGGAGCGAACGGGAGATGGAGGCACCCTGGGGGTTACACAAGGGATGGAGGCTCCCTTAGG
>NW_020897728.1:1322516-1372639 GCF_003984885.1 Neopelma chrysocephalum
GATGGAGGCACCCTGGGGGTTACACAAGGGATGGAGGCTCCCTTAGGGTTACACAAGGGATGGAGGCTCCCTGGAAGTTACACAAGGGATGGAGGCTGCGGGGGTTTTCACGGGAGATGCAGTGATAGACGCTGTGGGGGTGGGTGGCACACGTCACCCTGTAGGGTACCATGTGGGTCCCAGAGCTGGACCGTGATGGCAAATGGGACCAACGGGTCTCTGTGGTCATAGGGTCGCAGGAGCAGGGCACAGTGGGAGCCTTGGGGAGCCCCAGGTATGGAGCCTGGGGTACAACGGGGTCTGGGTCTCCCCGAGAGCAGGGGGTGGTGATAATCAAGATGCTCAGGGAGGACCCGGGGCAAGAAGGGGCCTCTGCAACAGTGATACCTGGAACACAGCCATTGTGGCTAAGGGGTCTAGGGAGCCCTAGAAAGTGGGGCCGTGAAGGACAAGGGGCCTGGGAGTATCCAGGAACAGAAACACAGATGACCTGAGGGTCCTCTGGAGCATGGGAATGCAGGTTCCCCTGAGCATAGGGTGGTCATGGTCAAGGGGGTCGGTGGTCCTGGGATAAGGAGGACCTGTGCAGTGAGGGTCACCACAGCAGGGCTGTCATGGTCTGGAGGTGCCAGGGAGTGCAGATGGTGATAGTCATGGAGTCTGAAGGAACACCCAAGAGTGAAGGCCATGACTGGGGGCATGACTCCCCTCCTTATATTGATGCTGGGGGTGTTGGGTGGCAGCTGTTTGGGGCAGATCAGGAGGTTCTGAATCACTTGAATTGCTCTGAATTGGGACAGCTGGTCCAGTGAGGATAGAGGGTCCTAGCCTGCCCCTAGAGCAAGGGCTGAATTCCACTTGTTTCTAAGCTGAGCAGACCCATTCTGCCACTGTTCCTTCCTCTGTGCCTCTTTGGCATCACGTTAATTCATTTTTTTCCCCATAGTTAGGGATGTAACAGCCTCCACTCCCAAGTTGCCTGAGGAAACTGCAGAGAACATGCCATCCAAAACTGGCCCTTCCCAAAACAACCCCATGGGGAACCACTGAGGACCCCATCACCTCCCCTCAGTGTGCCTGGTTCCTCAGCACCTGGGTTGAATCAGACCTCAGCCTCATCGCTCCTCAGCCACGGTGGCAACAAACCCCTCTGCTTCGGGGCACCTTTCACTGCTTTCACGGGGCGCCTTGAGAGAGTGGCCGTGGGCAGCTCATCCTACAAACAGCTGCTGAGGGGCTGGAGGAAGGTCTGCCCATGCAGACATTCATCTCCATCCCCGGTACATCCGTTTTAACAGCTTGTCCCAGGCTTTTTGGATGGCGACCAGTTTTCAGCTGATTTCAGCCTCTCCCGCTGAGTCACCGGGAGCTCTGCATCCAGGCTGCATTCGCCCTCTCACCTCAAGGAGAGGAAAAGCCCACGGTGTCAGGGAGCTCAGGGACCCTTTAATCCCTCATCTAGGAGCCAGCCCAGCTCCCAGCACTTAAATGGGGCCAGATCTTCCCTGCATCCAGGGCTGCCTTTCACCATCTTCTGTGGGTCCAGCAGCCAAGGCATTTCCTCTGAACTGGTCAGGGATTCAAATCTTCCTGACATTGTGCAAATTTAAACCTCCTTCTCTTTCAGTTGCCAGGGATCTCTATGGGAATAAACCATTTTTCATGCTTGGGATTTATCTCCTCCTCACCAGTCACACCTGCAAGCGATGAGGCAGAGGGGCCAGAACTGCTGAACCCATTGATGCCATCGATGGCAAGAGGGAGGTGGCAGGGCTCTGGAAGAAACCCTGAGAAATTTTATGAAAAAGAAGGAAAAGTCCATAAAACTCTAACAAAAATGTTCCAGAATGATCCCATTCCTCCCCAGAGCCCCTGCTGCAAGAAGCACAGTGCTGTCTTGACCTGGCAGAACCAAGTTGGGATGCCTAACCCCACTGCAGGTACCTCTGCACCCCTTGGCCACCCTCCCCACAGTGGCACCCAGTGCTGGCAGTGCCACAAGGACCCGTCCTGTGGAGAAAGCTGGTGATGGACAGAGCACACAGCTGCCAGCAGCAGAGAGGGACCACAGACGTGACCAGCAAGGGAAGCAGAGGTCTGAATCCAAGCCCTGAGACAGGCCAGGGTTTGACACACATCTGACAGCCCCAGGCTGCATCCTGTGCCGCACACAGGACTAATTTGGGGCCAGGAGGAGAAGCAGCCTGGGGCAGCTGTGCTGGCTGCCCGTGTTGGCTGTGCAGGGGATCAGTGGGATCGATGGCCTGTATCGAAGGGTTTCGGGGATTCGGTTCCTCCCCGAGGCACACGCAGCCCAGTGACGATGTGCAGCGGAGTCAGAGCTAAATTTAGCCTCAGTTGTGCGTGAGTGTGATGTTTTTATTGTTGCCCTTAAATAAACACATTGTTTGGAGCATGTGGCTTCTGGTTCTGCCTTGCTCAGCCCCGGACCTTTGATGGGCTGTTTCAGTGAAGCTGCTCAAAAGAGGAGAATTAGCAGTTGGTGAGATATATCCCAAGGACTTATTTTCAAAAACGCCCAGGAGCCATCTCCCAGAAACCAACACTGCGCACAAAGCAGTGAGAGTGTGACTTTGGTGGCTGTGGGGAGGTGCTTGTGCTGAGGAAGAGGTTTCTGCTAATTAGAGCTGCTCCATGGGCATGGGATCACATGCTGGAGCCATGGCCATAGTGTTGGAGCTACCAGGCTGGCTTGGGCTGGAGGCAGCAGCGCTGGAGCACCAGCTGTTGGTGATGGGCCCCATCCTGCATCCCATCTAGGATGGGCATCCCACCCCTAGGGCAGGCACAGTCTGCCCTGGCTTTACATCTGCAGGGCAGCAAAAGGCCCACACTTTGCTAGCCCCAAAATAATCAGTTAGAATGACAGCAGGGCACCTCAAAAGAGACACCTCAAACCCTGCCCGGAGCTCCCAGATTGGTCCCAGGACATGTTGGTCCCCCCAGAACTGCTGAGCTTCATGCAGGACAAGGGGAGGCTGCACTGTGGCACTGCCTGTGTGTGAGCTCAGGGTTCGGGCTGCAGGCAGGGACAGGGGCAGACAGGAGCCAGCCCTGCTGCTCCCCAGCCTGACACCACACATTCCACTGGAGCTGCCTGGGAAGGTACAATCCTGCAGGGAGCTCAGCATTGTCTCCCTGCAATGCAGCCCGCGAGCCCAGGACAGGGAGCACAGCCTCCGTGACCTGGTGCAGGGCAGAGCTGTGCCCTGTATGCCCCACAAAGCATGTGCTGGGGCTGGCGAGCTGCCAGTCCCCCCTGGCTGCCTCCTGCCCTCCAAACACTGGGCTACCAGTAATTTTCCATCCTGGCTGCGGGCTCTGCCCTAACGAGATGTTCTCCTATGTCCCTCTAATAGGGCTGGGCCCCATTCAAGTTTCTCTGTTCATTTAAACCCTGAGTCCCCCCCCTTTTTGCTGCTTGAACCTCCCAGCAGTTCTGCAGGATGGCTGCTCTTCCAAGCCCTGTTCTTCCCTGTGCTCACAACCCCTCTGCCTCAGGGCAATGGGATGATTTTGTCCAAAAGCCAGAAGAAAAAAAAAAAAGCCCAACAACCAGCCAAGAAAAATTCCCATGGCTCAGCTGCACTCGGGCCAGGAACAAGGCAGCCCTGGGGACTTCACGGTCAGCTGTTTCCAAAGCTGCCTCTGCACAGGCACCTCTGTCTGGAATTGAAGGTCTGGGTCCATCAGCTGCACTGATCAGCCAAGCACGTCAGAGCCAAGTTGATTTACAGAGGAAGGTGCCTGGCCCTGGAGCACAGTGTGCCCACAGCGTGTGTGCAGCACTGCACTGACTTAAACTCCTTCTCCCGGTGATGAAGCTGCTCAGCTCTGATCTCAGCTTAGGTGTTCCCTTTGTGGGTCTGGAGAGCCACCCACCAACAGGAGACACCTCTTTTGGAGGTCCCATTCCCCAGAGCACACCCACAGCCCCTCTGTGACTTTCTGGGCTGCCTTTGGGCACATGGGACAACCTCCTGCCCATCTCTCTGGAGCAGCCCCCTCCCTCCCTTCCCGCCTCCTCCCAGCCACGGGAGCAGCAGCAGTGCCTGGTCCTGCTGTGCTGCTTCTGTCACGGCTGCACTTCAGAGCCAAGCCAGGCTTTAAATAAATACCTGTCAGCAGAGCCGAGCCCGGGGCTCAGAGTGACGGCATGTGTGTGTTTAGCAAGTTGATAGGCGTGGGACAGAGCAGAGACAGCAGGGTCTCTCTCTTCAGAGGCCAGAGGCTGGCACGTTCTCAAAGGCAGCATTAATCAGCATTTTCAATTGCACAGCATCTGTCACAATGGAGCAAAGTTGCCCACCCTTTCCTTCCCCTGGAGAACGGGATAATGCCCTTTCCAAGGGCTGACTTCTCTGGCTGCAAACTGCTGTGATGGTTTAAGGGCAGGGTGATGGATTGGGAAGATTCAACTGTTCTCAAGAGTTTCCAGTTCCCCAATCTCCAAGTGTGTTTTGGGGACACGGGACAGGCGTGCATGGGCTGCAGCTCCACTGGCTCATTATGTGGAGCATGGCCAGGAGTTGGGGAGGGGGTCCCACTCCTGCCTGGGTACCAGGGAGTCCCACAAGCACATGTCAAAGTCACCTCATGGTGAGACCAGGACGTGGCAGCAGCTGAGGGCACTTGGATCTCAGAACACAGACCACTTTCCCAGGAGTGTGGAGGCCCTCAGTCTGGCCAAGGAGATTTTTTTAAAGCAGATTATATTTGTCTTCTAATAGTACAAGATAAGAAGCAAGCACAGGTGAGCTCAGCAAGCCTCCCACTGAGATAGCAAAATGCTGCTGATCCCTGCACAAGGCTGGATCTGGGTTCTCCCCTCTGTGCTCAAGCTGCAGCCCATTGCCTGCAGGCTACCCATGAAAACAAGCTGCTCTAGCTCAAACCTCTGCCTGGCTGGATACAGATGTCCCTGAGGGGGTCTCTCAGGGAGCCTTGCAGATGGTCACAGAAGCCCTGGGTGGCTTTGGCCCTCCTGTGCTTCTGCAGGCAGAGATTGATCCAGGCAAGCAAAGCCTGCTCCGTTTGTGCTGCCCAGACTCCCAGGACCTCATCAGCACATCC
This sequence comes from Neopelma chrysocephalum, assembly GCF_003984885.1. Taxonomy (NCBI): domain Eukaryota; kingdom Metazoa; phylum Chordata; class Aves; order Passeriformes; family Pipridae; genus Neopelma; species Neopelma chrysocephalum. The sequence continues at coordinate 1,327,611 of NW_020897728.1, forward strand.
AAAATAAAGGCAGGCAGGGGCCTTGGCCCAGCTTCTTGAGTGGGTGGCAGAGACAAGGGAGGTCTGTCACAGAGGAGGGACAGCAAAGCCTTGGGCAAAACCAGAGGGGGAGTGAATTCCCTGTGCTTGGGTGTGGGAGGAGGACTGGAGGGCTGGGGGCTTCCTCAGGTCACAGGAGTCTGGAGCATCATGGGTTTTCCAGGGGTGCCTGGGTCGGGAGGGGGATGCAGCAGAGCAGAACAGTTCACGTAGGAAGGGCTCCAGCACAGACAGTCCTTGCCCAGGCAGGAGAAGGTGGCTGGAGGGGCCCGAGCAGCCACTTGCAGTCTTTCCTCCTTGCTGGTCCCAAAAGCCTTCTCACAGGAGCAGCCACCCAGGTCCCCTTGCCTGCACCCCTGACCTTCTCCTTGGCCCTCAGCTGATCAATACCTCTGGCTCTGGGGAGATCCATCAATCCTAATGATTTCATCCCACTTCTCACTAATGCACTCTCCTGTTGCACTGCATTTGGGCCACAGAGCTGGCAGATGCTGGGAGAGAGGCTGAGGGCTGGCTAAAGGCATGTCACCACTGTCCCAGGACAGCACTTTAACCCTTTGCAACACAACTCTCTCCACCAGAAGCAGGTCTTCATCTCTTCCTCCCACAGCTCCTGGCTCACGGGACAACCATAAACCTTCCTCCCTCAGCTCTCCAGCTCCTTGGAAAGGCACGTTCAGTATGTTTTGAGTGCCTCAGCCAGGATCTTGGAGCTTTTAACCAAAACCCACCAGTTTTTCTTCACAATCCCTCATTGCCTCTTCACTCAACAATTGCTCCCCTCTGGAGAGCCTCCATCAAACTCCCTGGCAGCTTGTCCCCTTTTTATCCCTGGCCCTTGTAGGAGAAGCACAAGACAAAACTAAGATGAAGTCACCAAGCTGGTTTAGGGAGTGCTGGATACCAGGTGCTGCCCTGGCCCCCAGCTCGGGGGCTTTACATCCAATCCTTGTGTTGAACAGCCCTGGAAAGGGTGGGTTGCACCAGTGGGTGCCAGATACCCATCCAGACCCACTTTCCTTCCACTCTCCAGGTTCTCCCGAGTCGGGGGGTTGCACATTCCCGGGGTAAAATCACCCTTGATGTTGCTGCTGCCTGTGTGACCAAATTGCTGGTTTACAGCTGGTCCTGGCAGGGCTGCTGGAGTCCCATCCCACATGCTGGCCTGGACCAGACAGGGGGCTCTGACCCAGCCTGGCACTGACCTTCGCTGTGAATCTGATCACACGCACCCCATCAATAACTGAGTGCAAGGACACTAAATGAGCTGTCACAGCCAATTAACATGCTGGGCTTAATCGGCTTGTGGGCTTTCAGAGAGGAGGTGAGGGGCCAGCTCCAGGCTGAAGGGGACAGGGAGAGGCAGGGTGAGGGGTTCCATGGATCATACGGCTGTGGCATCACCTCACTGGTGTGGGGACACCCCAGCCCCAGGCAGAGCCAGCAGAGAGGGATGGGCAGCAGCGGGGTGACTGGTGTCAGACACCCCACACAGGGCTTTGGCCCCAGGGCAGACCCTCTCGCTAGGAGAGCAGCCAGCCACAATTGCCAAACCCAAAAGGGTTCCACTTAAAGCCAGGAGGGATCTCAGTGGCTGTTGTTGAGTGCCTCTCAATTAATTAGCATCCTGCTGATTCTACAATTGAGGCGATTGCTCAGGAGATTAAATCGGTCTCTGCCATGAAGCAGATGCTGTTCCCAAGGCCTGATTCGCAGTGATTTTCCTTTTCCTGTGCTGTCCTGCCCTGTTGAGTCAGCTGAAGCTCCAGGGTGCTGGGCACAGCCTGGTCAGCCAGGATGCAGGGGAGCTCCAGGAGGGTGGTATTGCTCAGTTAAATGCCATTGCATCCCCAGGGAGGGCTCGCTTGGAGGATGCTGGTGTGAATCCAGAGCAGTGCTCATCAGGGGAGGCCTGGCCATCCAGGGAGGCCACGATCTGTTCACCCCATTCTGCCTGCATCAGCAGGGACAGGCTCACAGCCACACAGTTAGAGCTCCATTTGTGCACCTGAGAGCCCAAACTGAAAGGAAAAATCACAGCTCAGCCTCCAGGCTTAGTAAATCCACCATGACTGCAGTGAACCCTGCTGATCTGGTGCAAATCTGGGGTAACACTGCTGGTTCCACTGGAGCCAGCCCAAATTCATGGGCAGTACAGTAGAGTAGAGCTCTGCCCAGGAGGTTTGGCTCCACTCCATCAGCACTCCTTGGGTCTCCACCAGCACAGCTGAGGGGGGGCTCTTCTCTAAAAGTCTTTGCAAAGGGTGACTCCCACCAGTGACTTTGTTAATGGTGCCCAGGGGCTGTGCATGGCTCCCCTGCCATGCTCAGGAGCCCTCCACTCCCTGACCCCAGATGCAGAGCTGCCCCAATAGTAAAAGTGGCCATTCAGCCACCCATGGGCACAAAGAGCAGTTAGGAAAGGGGCTGCAGGATCCACCAGCTCCCACTCCCCCAGGTGTCAGTTAAACACCCAAAACCCAGGAATTTCACGTTTGTAAGAGAGGTGAAGGGAAGAAACTCATCTGAAGTCCTTGCTGTCCTGTTCCTAGGCACAGAGAAATCTGAGGGGAGTAAGCCTGGGACTTGTCTTGCAGTTTCTCAAGCTCAGCTGCAGGAAAAGTGGTATTTCTTAGAGTGAAGCTATTTTTCACTGATTTACAGGATCCCAGCATAAACTGAAGACAGTTTCCAAGCTTTAAAGCAATTTTCACCCTTCAGGTCCCTCCTCCATTTCTTAGGCTAATTGAAGGTAACATGGTTTTAATGAGTAGCTGTCAAGAGGAACTTGAGCCTGAAACAGAGACAAGAGCAGCACGCAGAGCATTTGAGTGCCATGACTCCAGCACAGTTCTGGTATCACAACATCAGGCATTAAAGACACACTAAGAAGGGAACAGCAGTATGAAATGGTCCTGGGGTGCTGCTGCACTCCTACACCTTCCAGTTAGAGATGGAGAGAAGCAGGTTCCGTGGGTCATATTTCCAAAGGGGCTGAGCTGATGAGCAGAGGAACCTCACCTTCCCTCAGGGAATGCCAGCTGCTTTCCCCGTGACTTCAGCAATGCCACATCCTGACCCAGCAGGATGCAGTGCTGCAGATGTGGCCCTGCCCAGGAACGTGCACCAAGGCAGCCCCATCCCTCACCTGCTGCATCAGCACAATGTGCTGCTCCCCTGAGACGCTGTGCCTGGAACTCTGCACCCAGACCCAACCAGAGAGCACCCTGAGGTGGAACACACTGCACTCTGCAAACCCCATCTGTGTCCCTGCATGCTCCTCACACCCCAAACCCTGCTCAGCCCAGCTGCTGCCCGTGCCTCACCTCAACCCAGCAGAGGAAAAGTGGTTTCTGTCCTAAAACACAAGGGATTCCTGCCTTGCACAGGTTTAGCTGAGAAACCCGAAGAAGGTACATTTTCCCCAAGGTGTGGGGGAGCACTGCAAAGAGCTGCAACTCCTCACAAAGGCTAACGAAAGGCAACAGACCACTGTGTCCTGCCAATCCAGACAGAAAGGATACTAAGGCCACTGGCACTGCATGGCAGCCTGCCACGAGGAATAACTCTTCAAAAATAGAAGCATGCTAATCTCAGGAACCTGCTGGTATTGTCAATGACATTAATGAAGTGTTTCGAAAATCAGAACAAATGCCTTGGCTTTTTGGGGCTGTGCCACCCCTTGTAATCTTCCACACCAGCCGAGGAGTGGTCCGGGGGCAGCCACTGCTCCTGTGCCTCTCTGCTCCCCTGGGAGCAGCCCCCCGGGAGCAGCAGCCTGGGGTCGGCTCTGGCAGGATCCCAGTGAGCTTGGAGCCTGCACAGGGAAGCCTGGCCAGCCCTCGGGGAAGAGGCTCCAAGAGCAATTTCCTCTGTGAAGCAAACCAACCAAGCACACTCGATGGAAACAGTGCCCAGGGGAGGTGGAAGCTCACTGCCTCCTCTTCCCTCATTTTCAATCCTTGTCTAAAGCCCCCTCTGGGTTCTTTTTCACTCTCTCCAGCTCCTGCCTCCTTCTCTCCTCTACCTGCAGTTTATTTCCCGAGATGTTACACTGTTTACAATGGTAAGTGGAGGCACTTGAGGATCCCTTCAAATGATGGGGAACCACACTGAATACTGACCTGCCTCCTGAGAGCCTCCCCCTCTCCCTTCCTCCCCTGCTTTCCCATCTTCTCACCTCCCATCTCCTACCCAAGCAGACCCAAAGGGATCTGCTGTGGCTGACATTCCCTGCCTTGCTCCATGCAGCTGCCTGCCTCTCCAGGCACACTGCTCCTATGGCCAGGTGCTTCCAGGGATACTGTGGGTGGTGACTTCTCCAAGGCTGCTTTTCTTGCCCCTTGGCACCCAGGACAGCTCCTTCCAACGAGTGGTGGGGAAAAGAGGGCAGATGCAGCTTTACTTCTTTTCCCTGTCTGTCATTGTCCCAGTAAAGTCATCAGGACATGTAGAAACGGGAAAAGCCAAAGGCAGAGCACATCTCCATCCACCAATGGACAGTAAATTTGTCCCTGGCAGAAGGGCTTGGAATTTCTGGGTAGTATGTGTTGAGCACTGGGCTCAGGCTGGCAGACAGAGGACAACCTGCTGGTCTCTTGCCTTTCTGATCTCTCTGAATCACAGCCTTTAAACACACACAGAGTCAATCCTAACGCCACTTCCTGGCCTTTCCAGATGAGGAATAAGCAAGTAGTACTTTGTGAAGGAGAGAACAGCAGAAGCCAGGGTGCTAAGACCTCCACAGCTCACCAGAGTGCTGTAGGGCCCCTTGGAGCACTGACTGCTCCAGCATGGGGCAAGTCCTGCCCTCTCTCAGGTAGTCCCCAGGACACTGCGTGCTCAGCACATCTCACACCAGCTGAAGGGGCACAGCCAAGTGTCTGTCCATCTCCTTCCCTAGCTACTCTTTCTTGCCAGCTTTCTCCCCACTTCCCTCTTTCTGCAGCAAGCAGTAATGCTTCATTTTCATTGCCAACCATGACATCCACTCTTCTCGTATGCTCAAATCTAGGACAAGGCAGCTCGACTTAAAACTCTGCTTTGAATCTCACTTGACTTGTGTTTTTGCCTGCCAGATGCAACAGAAAAGCCACTTAGGCACCCAGTTTAATCTCACAGGCCTAATAGGGTTCTCATTACCTACAGCCAAAAGCAGTTGTGGTGGGACCTGCACAAAGCCAATGGCTTAAGCTCAGACTTGAATTAGATTGCTTCATCAGCACAAAACACAGCAGGTTACACCCACCAGAGTTCAGCTCCCAAAGCAAGTCTTGCAAAGCAAATCTATCAGACCTAAGTTGGAGCACACACGACCTTCCCCCGTTACTCATTCGTGTGACAGGATGAAACCAGACCAGTCTGTTATCCTTGCACCAGTTTTTGCCCAAAAGTCCCGACAGTTCTGCTCAGGATTTTGTGCTCAGGCCCCATCAACTCTAGGAAATGCACTGCTGTGCAGGCACGATCAGGAAAACAGACCTGTGGGCTGAGCACTGCCCACTTGGCCATCCTGCAGGGGAGGGGAGAAGAGCAGAGAGTGGGAAAAGCACTTAAAAGTTATCAGATATGTGGCAGCCTTGAAGAAGCTTAGCAGTAAGGGTTTAATGGGACTGACCAAGGAAACCAGAATGATTTCTGAGATGGGGAATCTTTTAGCTCTGACAAGCACTTATCAAGCAGGCATCTGAGCTCTGGCAGATGCAGCAGAGCAGTGGAAATCTGGCTGGCATATTTGCTGCAGCACTGCCTACAAACCAGAGGACAAAACACTCTCAACAAGGGAGTGTTGCCTTCACTTGCCAAGAAACTGAGGCAAGGAACAGCTTTGGGTTGCCTCCTGCCAGGCAGAGGCAGTGCTAGATGAATAGCTAGGTTTATTTAAAAAAATCATCAACTCCTGTGCCATGTGCTGTGTTCCTGGACAATGTGTTTTATAAAAGGCACATCTGGGGACAGAGGCAGCTCTGTGTGAAGAAAGCATTCACACTGTGAATTCACACTGCCTCTACTGAATCACATCACATCTCTGCTAAGTAACTGGTTCCATGAATGAAGCTTTTGTAATGTCTGGTTACCAAAAAATGGGTAGGAAATCACCGATAAAGGTCAAAAAGGCTTGTGCTCCTAATTCAGCTGGGTGCCACCACTGTGCCTCTCATAAAAATAATATGTTGTGTTACAGTATGTCAGTTCTCAGAACATTTCTTCCTGCTGCTCCTCCTGGTTGCTGCTGGTCCAGATGACACCACCCGTGGCTCCCAGGCTGGCAGGAGCAAAATAAATAAATCAAAAAACCCGAAAATAAATCAATGCCAGGGGACAAACTAAGACATTGTGTAGAGCAAAGGAGATAAAGGAAGAAACATGAATGTTTTGTGAAAAGGTAATTTAGATAGGTGAGAAATTGTGTGTGTCTGTGCTGGTTGCAGAGCTCTTTGTATTTAAGTGGGATCAGCCCTCCACAGCTGCCACTTCAGCTTGAGAAAAACACACAGAGGAGATAAACAAGAGGAGCTGAGAGTTTTACAAGAAGTTAATGTGAAACCAATTGAAAAAAGCTTCTTGTCACAGATGGACTTACACTTGCCTCCCTTGCAGCACTGAGCACAGCTCTGACATGGTACATGAAGTCTATGGAAGCCAATTCCCACCTCCCACCCACCACTCTGCAACAAAGTCGAGGTAACATGGAGCCATCTCAGTCCATCTTGTGTTCCTAAAAAATGTAATTTATAAAATCAATAGCACACTGATTGGCTGGCAGAGTCTCTCCCACAACCTGAGCAAAGAGCCAGGACCCACATGGGATAAGTCAGACAGGAATTACTTCCACCCTCACATGACTGCACAAATGTAGCTCCCCACCTGCAAGAGCAGAACAATGATAGAAGCAGGACTGCATTATCTGTCATGGCCACACTTTATAAAAGACCTGGACTTTTCAATTTGATTTTTCTGCTGCAGGACGATTAGCAACAGACTTTTCACACTACAAGCATTTCCTTACAAAATATTTATTCAGCATAAAAATTCAGAAATGGACAAGAGACAAAAGCTTCATGAAAATGCATAAGCTATTATGTGCCATTAAGTCATTAAGTGCAGCAGCATTTGATCCTGCCACATACTTAAAATACTTTTGTCAGGCACAGTTTCCAATCAGTCTCCTGTGGCAGGACAGCTGAGGTGGAGTCACCAAGATGTTTGTGAAGCCAGAACACTGTCCCCTCTCACCACCTCCACAGGCTGAGCTTGAACTTCTCTGGCCAAGGAATGGCCACGCACCCTTTGTACTTGTTTGAAGCATCCGATATCCAGGTGCATCTGCAAGTCCAGTAACAACAACTCAGAGATTTGGATCTTGGTGTCACCTCCCAGTAACTCCCACAGAAGAGGAAGTGCTCAGTATCATCAGGATCTGGCTCCTCCACTTAAGTATTCTGCAAGGTCCACCTTCTACAGAGGCTTAGAAGCACCCATAAGATGTCTCATACCTGCTTCCAAAGGACAACCATCCTGAAGACTGCAGGAACCAAGTCCTATGGACATAACCATCTGTTTTCTGTCTCCAATCCAGTGGGACTTCAGATGATCTAGGTTTAAGGGCATCCACCACTGTGCTGTTTAGCAAGTTCCAAATCCAGTCACTTCTACTGGCAAGGATGACACTTACTAGGGTCATTTTGCTAGGATTATTTAGATGGATCAGAAGGAAGGAAACTCGGTTCATTTGCTCTGTCCCTTCTACTAACCAAATTTAGTAATCAGAAGAATTTCTCATGGGAAAACAGATAGCTCAGAGGCTGATAATGGGGGAAAATTTCCATTTAAGTTGCTGCTTTTGATCCGGTCCAGACTTGACTCTTTGTTGCCTTCTGCTGTCTCCTCTAAAATACCCCTCACAGAAACACATCCATCACAAAAGCCACTGGCATCAAACAGGAACATTCTCTACCCTGTGCAGCACCAAGGTCACAAGAGTCAAAAAGGGAGAGAGAGGACAAGGCAGCACATGAGACCTGTGCTGCCACTTGTTATGTGGGTTTGAGGAGGTATTTTTCCCCAGGGCACTGTGTAAAGAAGTCAGCAAAACATTCCTGCCTCACAAAGAGTACCTGTTCCACCACAGTGTGTAAGAAATGAAAAAAAAAAATTAATGCTGCTTGCACTGCATTTTTTTCCACATCACTGGGGCTCTCCAAAGAACAGGGAACCTGGAAACAGCTGTTCAAAAAATCAACACCTGTTTCCAGGAGGTTGGAAGGGGAAGGGCAAGACAAGATACATAAATTACACTTCTTCCAGATCTGGTATTGTAAACATCAATTTGGAAGAATAATAAATATTAATTACCCTTTTAGAAAATCCTCTCACAGCCTTTCAGCCACCTAGCAAACACTGTATCTGCAAATCCTCAGGAGTGCAATGAGTAAGCTGTAAAGCTATTCAGTGATGTGATGTGATCTATTTTTTATGCCCTTGCCCTCTGCCTTTAAAATCTGCACTAGTCCCATCCAAAGATGCTACAGAGAATTCCCATTAATGGACAGGGAGCCTGCCCCTCCCCAGATTGATTCACTTTTCTGTGACAGACAGGCTGCAAATCTCTCTGTGTCACCCACTTCATGTTCTTCAGGCTTTTAACCATCTGCTTCCGTGAACTTTCTTTTCCCATAGTTCTGGACCAGACTGGAAGCTGTGATTTGGGAAGCCTGTCCCTTTTCCCAGCACTGGAAATCATTCAGCCCTTTCTGGCCAAGCTGGAACAAAGCTCGTTCCAACTCATCCAGCCGGGCCACCAGCGCCGACGTGTCCTCGTTGTAGGCGTTCTGAGAGGAGTCCATGATGCGACGGAAACGGTTGATGAACGTCTAAAAAGTGATAAAACACAATTACTGACAGCTAACACAGAGGCCCCCTCAGCTCAAACACTGCAGGCCTGAGCTTTCAAGACTGAAAAGCCAAAAATGTAGGCTCCAGTTCACAACTAGCCCATGGTCTGCAACCAGCGCTTATTAACCTTGGATACAAAGGCAAAACCACGTCGTGCCTGAGCTGGGAGAGCAGGGGCCTGATACACTGGAGGGGAAGCAAACACAGAATTAGATTTTGGCTGCTTCCTAACGACAGGCTCGAGGAGACCACAGGGCACAACGCACTTGCAATCCATTCCATCTCACTTCACAAGTTGCTTTAGAGAGGGTGGAATGAATCTCACGCCACAGCAGCTGCTGCAGGAATGTACAGGCTGCAACTTGTGAACAACTTGGCAGTTCAGCCAAAATGCCACTGAAAAGTGGGTTTTTTCAGTATGCTAGAAAAATTATGCTAGAAAAACACTTAACTGTTACAAAAGTCAAAAAAACCCTAATCTACTGCTTATAAATATCATCTTCAAAAGTTAAGCAACAAGACATTTAAGGATTTTTACTTCCCTCTCTGTCTTTATTTTTGGGAGTGAAAAAAGAAAGGGTCAAAACTCTTTGAAAACTGTGCTGTGTTATTTCAGAAGCTGATTTTAGAATCATCAGAACTTACAGGAGAAATATAAATTAATAACTCTCACTTTGACTGTGTCACCAAATAGTTATATTTTGCATTTATTGTTCCTGAATATTTCAAAGAGGGTTTTTTTTTTTTAGTTTGTTCATTTTTCAAGTCAGCAAAACTCCCCTCCTGTTTGCTTTTAACAAAGCAAAAACCTTGTGTGCTTTGATTTTTCTGTCAATAAGTAATGAGTTCTGCTGTGTTTTGTTTTTTTCCTAAAATGCCCATTAGCAGAAGGAGAAAAGACAAGGAAAGGCGTGGTCACCTCCTCAATGCACAAAGCACGTTTTCAGTGGACAATTCCAAGAAAACAGCAGCATTTTAAAGCCTCTCTGCATCAGCCTTAATGCAAAGCACAGAGAATGAAAAAAAAATGCAACAGCAATCATCCCCAGCCCACTTAGAGACCTGGCTGAAGAGATGTCAGAGCTCTTAGTGGTTATGGTTAAAAGCTCAGGGAGCACTGAAGTCCGGAAGCTGGCAAAGAGGGTATCTATCTTTCAAAAGAGAAAAAGGGAGATGGAAAGGGAGGAAGGAAGAGCCAGGGAATTATAAATCCATCAGTATCAATTGCTGGAAACATAATGGAACGAGCAGACTATACATAAACTTCTGCAAGAGAATAAAAGAGTAACAGCCAATGTGGACTTGCCAAGAACAAACTCCGAGGGACCAGCCTCGGTTCCTGTTGTGGAAGGATGCCAGGCTTGCACAGGGAGGAAAACAGTGGAGGGGTATCTGTTATGGAGCATTCTTGGAAGATTTAGCCAGGCCACCCCATAGATGGTTGGGAAAGACAACCATCACCCATAGCTCCTGTCAGGAGGGAAGAACATAATGAGTGGAGTTCCACGGGGGTCTATCTGGAACCGAGTATTGTTTGAGTTGTTAATTAATAAGTTTACTAAAGGAATAGAAGTTGTGCTTATTAAATCAGCAAATAACATGCAGGAGAAGGAGGAGGGGTGACTGCAGGCATGCTGTGGAGCAGAACTCCTAATTCGTAACGATCCTGACAAATTAGTAAGGTGTAAAAACAACAGGATGTAATTCACCCAGGACTAACACGAGGTTTTGCATTAAGGCAGAAATAGGGAATTGTACAAAGTCAGGAAGAGAAACAATTGTCTGTGTATGAAACCTGTATCATCTCACTGTGGACTGCAGACCAACCACAGAGCAGTCACTGCATCGTGACAAACGAGATGCTGCACCACGATGAACAACGAGCATCACAGCCTAAAAAGTTCACAAAGTAACCCTTTTGTTTTCATCAGCACAAGTCCTGAGCACCAGACTGTGCTGTTCAGGGCATGGCAGAGCGGATGCAGATCCACTGGAAAGATCCCAGAAATAAGGACAATAAGAGATTAGAAAACACGACCCACAGACAGATATCAAATGAACTGGGACTGCTGCAGGAAGGAAGAGAATACTCTGTCCTCAGCATTTACTTTGTGCAAGACAAACAGAACAGAGCTTGTATTGCTGTGAAGGAGCTTTGGTTTAGACATCAGAGCAAACCTTCTATGATTAGGGTGAAGAAGCACTGAAACAGATGGCCCAGAGCAGTGTGAGGTCTCATTGTTACACAGCTTTAAAAACAGGGTAGAAAAACTGAAACAACAGTGAGTGAATTCATTCTGCCTTGCAGCACAGGCACAATTAAATGACCTTACATCTTCTCTAGTTTTGTTTTATAATACTTTTTGAAACACCATATTGACAGGGCAGGAACTCTAGGCTGAAGTTACACTCCTGGATGCGCACTTGAAGCTTCCAGCAGTAGGCAAGAGGGTCATCCTACAGCTTGATCTAGAAACTCATAATCAGTCCAGAAGTCATTTGGATAAAACCAGGATATTTTTCCTGAAGACTGCTGAGCAGCTGGGAAAAACAGGAAGACAGAAGAATGCAAAACCAAATTTCAAGCCTTAGTTCAGATACTTGCCTGCAGGATACTCTGAGCTATCTCAGGATTCTCCGGATTGTCAAAATTCAGGAGCTGTGAGCCAAACCCATAGTAGTAGGGCCCCATTTTATGCAGATCAACCACATTGGCATCAGCACTGAACACTGTCCTCCAGGCTTCCTTGTAGATCTTTGGCAGTTCCACAGAAATGATTCTCCTTTTGCTGTCATGTAGCCCTTTAGCAAGCCACAGTGGGATTTCCAGCTTCGATCCCTGGAGGAACGAGAGAAACCAAAAGTTGCGCTTTCCATGAAAATACACATTAAGCAGCCCCAAAGACAGACAATGAACTTCATTAATGAAGATCCAGCATTACAGAAACACAGTTTTGTTTCCGGCACAGTCTGCTGTGACCGCAGCATAAAACAGACACGCTTGTAGGGATGTTATCACTGCAAGACTCGGCAAGTGGGGGTTTTATCGATGCTCTACAGCTTAATAATTGTCAGATTATTAAACACCAGAAGGGAAAAAAATAAAAATCAAAACAAACAAACAAACAAACAAAAACAAACAAAAAAACCCCCCAAAAAACAAAAACAAAAAAAAACCAAAACCAAACGTACAAAGTGCATATGATAAAAGTAAAAATAACTTTTAAAAAAGTAGCGGGAAGCATCAATTCCATTGCAGTGACCGCGGAAACTGCGGGCGGACGGGGCTGGGGGGTGGGACACGAGGTGGGGGCGAGGCGGCGGCCCCGGGGCAGTCCCGTATCCCCCCGGGGGTGGTTCTTATCCCCGTCCCCGTCCCCCGTTACCTCCGGGACGGACTCGGCGCTGCCGGCCCCCTGCCCCAGCGCCAGGGCCAGGCGCGGCAGGGCGCTCTCGGCGCGCCCCGGCAGCTTCTCCTGCGACATCAGGATGTCGTCCAGCGACAGGAAGTTCTCCTCCAGCCCCAGGCCGGGGCCCACCGGGAAATACGCCTCGGCCATGGCCCGGAGCGGCCCCGGGAGCGGCCCCGGGAGCGGGACCCGCCGGATCGGGGCTCCCGCGCAGCCCGCCCGGCACCGCCCGCCGCCCGCACTGCGCATGCGCGGCCCCGGGCAATGCGCGAAACCCGGCCTGGAGCGCGCCGGGATCGGGAATGGGGGAAAACAAGGACTGGATCGCCGCTGGAATCTCTAATGGGGAAAACCCGGACGGCATCGGGGCTGAGATCCAGAATGGGGGGAAGGCCAGACTGGATTGGGACTGGAATCATGAATGTGAGGATCAGGGCTAGTATCTCTAATGGGGGAAACCTGGCCTGGATCGGGGCTGGTATGGGGAATGGGGGAAAACCGGGACTGGATCGAGGCTGGAAGCTCTAATGGGGGTAACACGGACTGGAGCGAGGCTGTGATCAGGAATGGGGGAATGGATTAGGGATGGAATCATGAATGGGGGAAACCCAGCCTGAATTGGGGCTGGAATACAAAATCAGGGAAACCCAAACACGATTGAGGCTGGAATCTGGAATGGGGGGAAACCCAGACTGGATCGAGACCAGGGTCGGGAATAGGGGGAAACCCAGACATGTCTGGGGGTGGGATCCTGAATGGGGGAAAAATCAGACTGGATTAGGGCCAGGATCAGGAATGGGGGAAAATCTGACAAGGAACTGGAATTGGATTGGGAATGGAGCTGGAGGTGTGGATCCACACAGCACCGTGTCCTGGCATCCCCCCGCTCAGCACCACGGTACTTGTCTCTCCTCCAGTGGCTCTGCAGGTGGGCACATCCATCTCCACACACCAACCTGCTGTGCCACAGAGCCCCGGGAAAACGGGGTCTTGGAGGTGCATCTGGGCAGGACAAGGGGGAATGGCTTCAAACTGGCAGAGGAAAGGATGGGATTGGGTATGAGGAAGAAATTCTTCCCTGTGAGGGAGGTGAGGCCCTGGCACAGGTTGCCCAGTGAAGCCGTGGCCACCCCATCCCTGGAAGTGTTCAAGGCCAGGTTGGATGGGGCTTGAAGCAACCTGGGATGGTGGAAGGTGCAGGGACACCTTCATTCGTGTGAACTCACCAGTGAGCCCACGGAAAGCCAGGCAAATGCTGCCCGTGGGGTTGGTTATGCCCAATTTTCCCCTTGGCAACTACGGACATGGATCTTGCAGAGCACATGATCGGCTGACGGATGTGGCTGTGCTGAGCAGGCAGAAGGCAGTACTGATGAGCTGTGTATACCTTGGATTTCAAGGGGAGGCTACATCCCAAAGTAATTTATTTTAGTGCTGTAAAATACACTCAAGTCACATTTGGATGGCAGAATCAAACACACTGTGCTAAATCCTGGGTTTGGTTGTAAAAGCATAAAAAAATGTGGTTATCCTCCATTCTCATCTGAATTTTACTTCATACTAGAACATGACCTTGTGCTTTTTTCTTTTTTTGTCCTTGTTTTGTTGCTTTAAAATTAGTTCATTTTTCATCACATTAAAGTTTTCTTGCTGTTCCCTAAGCTATATATGCTGAAAACATTACTCTTTCTGTAGACAGTGGTCTATAAAAGAACATTGAAATAATCTATAAAATAACATTTAAATAAGATTTAAATAATCCAGTAAACATTTCAGTCTTTCTTCTGCCAAGGAAGGAAAACAGACAATTGAGCAGAGTTGAAATACCTGACAATTTCCCTGAAAAACAATCAGAGAGTTATTTATGGGTGGTTTGATGATTTCTTTAATGACATTTTCAGTCCATGACTAAGGCGTAAGCCAATGCATCTTTAATTATCTTTTAATTCTTAAGACCTCAGCATTCTTCCTGCTGCTATTTGCTGAAGCTGGATCCACTGTGATTTGTTATTGTTTTGTCATCATTAATTAGCATCCTTTAGTTACTTTAATACCTTCATCAAAGTCAAACCCACGCAAAATAATAAAATTTGAACCAGTTTATTAAATCTCGTGCCATTTTATTTCATTCTAAGGAAAACAGAGCGCAGACAGTGCAGACTGAGGCCTCAGGATGATGTGCTTCCGTCACATATGTGTCCCTTAGGTGCAGTTTGTGCTATAAAAGTCCAGCCAACAAAGAAATGCTGAGCTTTTTGTGAACAGGGGTGTGCTGGGCTTGCAAAAATCTAAATGCCTTTAATCTGTTAGACAAGTAGCTCCGAAGGGGCTTCAGTCCCAGCAGGGACAGTCCGGGGTGGTGTGAGTGGGATTCCCAAAGTGGCTCCCGAATAGTTTGACAGGAAAATTTCCTTAGCATAGGCTCAGGAAAGAAGAAATTTATGCACATGTTTGTCAGTGTGACACCCCCACACTGCTGATTCCAGAGTGTCCCCTTTTCCCACTAGTCAGGAACATTAAATACTGACAACACTGGTAAGGGCAAGGTGTGCTCCTGCAGAGAGATTTAATGTAAAGGTCGTTTCTTGTAAGATACTGAATTTTTATCTAAGTTCAGAAAACAGACATTATATTAAAGTCAGCAACATTAACTATTGTCCTGTGTTGGTTTTGTGTTTTTTTTTTAAATGAGAGATTGAGTCTTTCTGTTTGGAAAATAAATCCTTCTATCTGTGCACATTTTCCAGATGAGTTGCAGGGCAATTTCCAAAAGCTCTTTCTAAAGGACAGTTCTGATAAAATTATAATTTGCTGAATTGGATTAGTAAAAATATTCCCTGCTTAATGAGGTTTAGGAAACAAATCTCTGTGCTAAATATGAAAGTGTGCACTGGGAGTGAGGAGAACTATGCAAGTGGAATATGCCTATTCCAGGAATATGCAGAACTAAGATATCTGGAAAAAGAAGAAAGAAAAGCACTATTTCCCTGTGTCCCAAGATGCCTCAGCCTGTGGTGTGTGACAGGGAAATGAGCACAGAGGTGTGGAAAGCCTGAGGCACTGTGTAAAGCTGAAAGAACACAGAAGGAAAGATATTTACATTCCCTGCAAAATCAGTTGAAGAATTGTTCTTTTGTGAGAACACTTGTGTGTGAATCTTAGTATAAAAATGTGCATCCTAAATCATATTATATTTTCATAAATATGATTTCAAGACCTTCCTGAAGGAAAAGGAATATCCTGTGTCATAACTGATATATGCCAAAAACTGAGCAATGATAGTCCAAAGTGTTACAGAATTAAGTTTGAGCTGTGATGAATAAAACCCAAATTACTTCAAGGTACAGTAGATAAATTAGAGGATTGCAAAATATGGGACAGAGTAAAGTCTTAGAAACTGAGGAACAGCTGTTGTGTCTCATCTATGTACTTCTTAAATCCTCAATACCACAAAATTCAGCCAATTTGACATCAGATAAATTCAGGGAAGCATAATTATGTTCCCTGCTCCATCTAGGGATTTCCATGAGAGCAGGTTCATGTCTGTGTGTGCTGCACAGTTGCTGAGCTGTGTCACATCAGCTTGTGCAGATGAGGTTATGACAGAGGCAGCTGATGGTGCCATCGTGGGTGATCTAAATAACATTAAATATGTGGAGTCAAGAGAAAGAGCTGCAGGATGTTGATGGGAGAAGGAAGCACCACTCCCTGTGACCTCTCCTCACCTTACTTTTTAAGGTCAAAGAGAGAGAGGAATCATCAGTCTAGACTAAATCACAGCACAAACTAATGTTGATCTTGAGTCTTTGTCCCCTCTCAGGTAGAGATGATTATAGCATGATTTGCTTTTCTTGTTTGCATTTGTTATTAAGCAATCAGAAATGCTGTCAGGGGCTTTAACACCCCTAGATGAGACAACTGACTGGAGGGCAACACACTCCAGCACACATCCTTCACCCACATCCCCCGGCCTTCCTGATGCTACTTAGCAGTTCTTTTCCCTCCTGGAACTTACACTCGACAAATTTGCATTTCCTAATCGGTTAACTTGCCTGTGGCAGTGGGAGTTCTTATTTGTAAATCGTCCTCTGTCTTTGCTACAAGCCTTTGCAACCCCTTTGTTGTGCAAATACGGGCGTATAACTCGAGTAAACCAATTGGCTTCAGCGGGATTATCCTAAGGGATTTCAATGTTACCTCATATACATAAATACTGCTCTCCAAGAGGCAGATTCTGCAGTCCAGTAGAATTTTATTGTACTAGAAAATAAAACAGGAAAACAGGAAAAGGGGTAGCAGCACAAGCCAGTAGTTAAACCAAGAAAATAACTTTCCTCTTCAATTTATCTGCAAACGTAAGAGGTTCAGAAACAGAGTTAATGATACACCATATTCATATTTACATTTCAGAGTATCATTGCTTTCCACTTGGAGGAACTGTGGGTTGTCACATTTTGCAGACAGGGGAACAGCCACAGATGAAATGGGATTTAGGGTAACCAAACATGCCAAGGGTCTCTCAGCCAGAGGGCAGCAATGGCAGCAGGGTCTCTGGCCAGCCTGTACAATGGCTTTCAAAATCTTTTAAGCACTTTCTAAAAAGGAGAGTTGAAGTCATGAGATAAACCAGATGCCTCAGCTGGCATTGCAGACAAAATTTTTGACAGAACAGAAGCGTTTCTAGAACTCTCAAAATTTTTCCCAGCTGTCCTTCACTCTTATTATGTGGGAGTGGATTCAGCAATTTCCAGGGCTTTTTTAACCATTGTGTAGTTTTTCTGGTAAGTGGAAAATCACAGTTAAGTCAGCAGCAGGCATTTGAAGAAGATTTCTTTTTTTAAGGAGTGGTGCCATGTTGTTCAAACTTGTTATGCTTTAGTTGGGAGGGCTGCCAAAATTGTTGGTGTTTCTTACATTTGGAGTTCCCTAGATGACAATTTATTATTGTTTTTGTTTAGAAGTGTGGGAAAATTGTAATTGTGATAACTGCCTTCAGCAAGAAATTAAGGAAATTGCTGGTTACTGTGCAGAATTGTGTATCTGCAATAAATTCTAAAGTGCTGAGATTTCTCAAACTTTTGGTGTCTCAGGGTGACTGTGATGATGTGAGTAGAAAACTCACATGTGTTTTAGTTTCTTTCACATCCACTCACATGATGAGGGTGAAAGAAAAGTCCTGTGTTCATTCTGGACAGGGAGACTCTTTCCCACCTGTAAAGTACTCAAGCTGCTGAGCAAAACAATGAGTGCTTTCCATGGCACAAAATATTAAACATCAGCAATTTCTTTTTCTTGTGTCTCACCATTCATATTGAATATCCTAGGGAGATGTTGGAAATTATGCTTTTCCAATTAAGTTGCATGAACTCCAACTCTATTCAGCTAAAGGCTGCTCAATGCCCAGAGACAAAAACATCTAATGAATCAATCTTTGTGCACAGAAGAAAGCTTTATTTTGGGAGATTACATAAAAACTAGAAACTGATGACCTGTTTGAAAGGAAGAGACAGGGGTGGGTTGCTATATAAGCTTCACTTTCTAAATTTTGGGAGGGGGGGGTTCTGAGCTCTCCAGGATATTTCCAGTAAAAACAAGCTAAAATCTGCAAATTTTTCCCCTCTAAAGAAAAGATTATTCTTTGTCTTTCAGACTCAAGTAAGCAATTGTAAATCTGACTACAGATATTTTTCATCTTTTTCTCTTTACATCCTGATACTCCCTTTTCATTCTAGGTTCTCACCCTCATTCACATAATTCTGGAGAGTTTTATTAAGTGAGTTACTGAAAAAAAAAAAAACAAAACCAGGCAACATTACATGTTTTTCAAGATCTGGAATAAGAGCTTGAATTATCTGCCATGCTGTCTGGATCACAAGCTGGAGAGGATTCAGTCATCTGCATTTTGTGCTTTCAGCTGCCTGTGCTCTTTGAACCATGGTTTCAGCATTACCAGCATTACTCCAGCCCTTCATCCACCAGCACTAGATGAGCAGAATGCTGATATCCCATGGCTTTGTCAGAGTGTGAATGCTCCTTTTTTGGCCCAGAGTTTGCTCTCTTTGGCCAGCAGAATCTCTGAATGCCTTCAGTCTGATTGCCTCTTGCCTGCTGATTTTCATTTCTGGGCTGTGGGTAAGAGGTCAGGCTGTCCCACGTTTTTTTGAGGCTTAGCAGAATAGGGAAAGAGCCAAACTTTTTCTTTTCTGATCACATGCAGGAAGGGAAATCTAACAGCACCTCACTGGGGCACACTGCACCGTGTCAACAAGCAGAGAATCTTGTTCATAGCTTGTGAAGGAGTTTTTTTTATCCTTCAATATAAAAAATGCTGTAGAAATGTCAGGTTACACTGAATACATACTGAGAATTTGGCTAATATAATATGATTATAGTCAGAATGAGCACACCAGAAATTCTATGCCCCAGTGGGAAAGACTATTAATGTAATAACAGGTAGGAGGTCCACGAGGAGCAGAGAAATCCAGAGTTTCCTGCTTGTGTTCCTCATGTCATGGGGAGACAGAGAGGTGGCTGCTGTGAATGACAGGAAATTGTCCAAAGGTGGGCTGAGAGCAGTCATTTCTGAGCTCCTCAAGGACATCCTGGGCAGAATGGAAGCTTCAGACCAGGTTTTAGCAGGTGGATCCTCCCACTGAGTCACAAGGAGCAGAAAGGACCCCCTTGCTTTCTAAACTCCTTCTCAGAGACAAGATGTGGCTTGTTCCAACTCTAGCCCCAGGCTTGGTCAATAGTTTTTGTCTAAAGGATTGTATAAGTGTAATTGAGCCTTTGTATGACTTTGCTCGGCAGGATTAAGGATGGTAAACCAAATATATTTACTTCAATAAAGTAAATCATTTATTTGAATTTATAATGATTAGACTAAAATATCTTAATCAGAATTATTTACTACACAGTATAGGGAGCTATAAGTACTAGCACAGTGTACTATTTATTGCAGCATTATTGAAGCAATTATATCAGAGCTAGCAAAATATTTATTAAGTAGAGATTGATGTTACTCATCCATACCAGTGACCATGGGCAAAGCTCTTTTGCTCAGCCTCCAGGAGTGACCTTGAGGGGTGTCCCCACTCAAGGGAGGGATCTCCACACACACTCTGAGAAGGGGTGTTTGAGAAGACCCTCCCAAAAGTGGGACTGGGCTGTTACAGTAAGAAGTGATGGACTGACAGTCAGATGTCTCCAGGCTGTGTGAGATCAGCAGCTCTACATGAGTTATCAGCACTATCACCTGTTGGTTCCTTTATCAGGGACTTTGCCACTTCCTCACAGGTGCCAGTTTCTGCCAGAAAACATTGTTCCTGACAGAACATCAGTGAAACATCCTGTGGTGTTTAACTTTGGGACTGATGAGTCAGGCCGGGCTCAGAATTCTTCAACGCCAAAAGCAGCTGATCCCCCTTCTCCATCCAGCACTGAGATCACTTTTGCACACAGGGTGAATTTTGAGCTGGTTTATCCACGCTTAAGCAGAGCATCCTGCTACAAATGGGTGCCTGTGGGGTCCTGCAGCTTCCTCTCTACCCAGAGCAGGCAAGTGATCCCGGGTGCCAGGGAGCTTGGGAACCGTGTGGGGAGAGTTCGAGATGTTAAACAGTGGAGTCCAGGGATTAGGGGGATGATGCAGTTCATTTTGAGCATCCCATCTGGAAGAATTCCAGTGATTCACAGTGTGTGGGAACGTGGAGACAAGACAGGCAGCTTGCATTGTCTGCCAGCCCAGTGGCTCTGTGGTTCTGAGAACAGCCTGTCTCGGTGCATCCTCAGATCTGACAGCTTTGCTCTGTCAGGCATGGACTGCTCTGTGATCTTATGAAGTTTATCTTGGTTTTCATGAAACACCCCTGTACGTGCCCAGCAATATATCTCATTGCCAGCAAGTCAGCAGGGTGCAAGTGCCATCAGCTAAATATCCAGGAATTTCATATTCAGAAGTGACAAAACCCCATGAGATGTTTTAAAAGCAAATGCGTTTTCTCTGGACTTTGTGGTTTGTACTCAGTGGCAGGCTTTATCACACAAATCCAGATGAGGATTTTTGACAGGGTTTTAACCTCTTCTAGGAGAAGCTGCGTATCTTTTGATTTTCTCTTTTTTCTTATAATCCAGTATTTACAAGCAGAGCTAGTAAAATAACAGAAAAGCATATTAAGTGGGGAAGGTTTGGCAAACCCAGCATAATCTCATTGAGATGACTGATGGGTTTAGATCTTGTTTTCAAAATATGGAGTTCAAAAACCTATCTCCTCACAGAATTTAGGGCCAAATATCTCCATGGTATAAATAGATGTAAATCCACTACAGAAAGTGGAGCTATATCCATTCACCAGGGGTGATTTTTTTTGTTGATAATATCTTTCAATATTACAATTAGCAGTCCTTAAAGACATTGATACTTCTTTTAATTGGTGCTTCAGTGCAAATGCTTTGATTTTCTTCTCTTTTTGACTAAAGGTCTCCTTCCATGAGTGTTGTGTCATTACATTTTCGTCTTTCCCTTATGTACAGATTTTTTCTGTGCTCCATTTCTAAATGCCCACAATTCTATGGCTTTCTGGTAGAGATGTCAGACTGGCTGACAGTTGTTTTTTACTCCAGGTGAAACATGATAGGGTTTGTGGTTCCTAATGAGCTCGTTCTACAGACCAAGGCTCAGCTCTCAGACAGCAAAATGTGTGAGTCAGACCTTGAAGATAAAGGTCTTATGCAAATTGCTTAAAATTGCAGCAGGTTGTTTATAACATCCTTTGCATGCAAACCTACTTTGGCTTTAAACATTAGGAGTAATTTTGTGACAGAGCACTGCACTAGATCTGTCTGGGTTGGAGTTAACTTTCTTCACAGCAGCCTGTGTGGTGCTCTGCTCTGCTTTTACATTTTCCCCTGCTTTTACATTTTCCCTTGCATTCAATTTCCTTCCAAATAATTAGAGGTGGATGTAACGGCGTCATCCCAATTCACTCTGACTGTCCCCTCCAAAACAGTTGGCTATTTCTGAAAAGCTGATGAGTAATGACACCCTTAAAAACATTGAATTTAAATCAGCATTTAGTTTTCAGAGTTAATGTCTCACAGAAACCCAGCCTTCTGAGATGCCAGGGGGTGGTATTGATTCCCTTCCCTAATTCAGCAAGTTGGTACAAAAAGGTTTGAAGAGCCATTCCTGGACTACACAGCTTCAAAAGGAGCAGTTTAAAACTGTAGATTCATACAGAGTCCCTGCCCAGCTTTTTCATCTTGATGCCATTGCAAGGTCCCTCATCCATAGAAGGTTCCTCACGAGGGAGGTCTGACCTTCACAGGAGGATGGATGAGCAGCTGGCCGGGAATGTGCTTTGTCTTATTTGCAGTCTCATCATTTCACTGGGTCAGTTCCAGATAACCTCTGCTGAGCCCATGGGCTCAGAAGCTTCAGCTCCACAAAGGCAACTCCTGACTTGCAGCTGCCTGACTGATGATCCCCAAAGAAGTTTTAGTTTGCCATTCCTGCCAGCAAGTTCAGCCCAGCCTCTGACCACACATAGCAACCATGTTATCACACCAGTGGAGAATACAGTTATTTCTTCAAGTTTTATTATTTCCTTCTTTTCAGCTTCTCTTTTGCTTGTGCTTACTGCAGTTTTTATAGAAAGGTATATGAAAAAGGTGGGTGAACTGGTTCCTTATTAATTGTGCTTGCTCTGTGTAATGATGGGTATTTCTAGCAAAATCCATCCTTTTAATCCGATTCTTTGCCACATATACACTGAGGGAAACAAAATGCCTTTAAGGCATCATGGATTTGTAAAGAACATTAGTAATGCAGTGAGGTAGATCAGCTTCCTGCTTTCATTTGAAGATTAGAGTCTAAATTTAGAATTATTCCCAAATGAGAAGGGGTTTGTGGCCTCAATTCCAATAGCTGTTTCAATCCAAAGCTACCACAGGAGTTAGTGCAATGAGAAGTCTTTGATTTGGAGCCTGGGATGGAATGATAGATTAGAAGCTAGACCTCCAGCCTTCAGTGGAAATGCATGGCAGAAATTCCTTTTCCTTTGATCATTGCCTAGCCTTCTGTGAGCTCTTGATTTCACCAAATTCCCCTTAATTTCTGGCAGGTTACTTATAAGGCCAAGCCATCCCTGGATTTTATAGTAACAAACCATTTATGTCCTTTGTAGGTTCCTGGTGCTGAAAGCACAGGTTTGGTGTTGCAGCCTCTCAACTTGCTTTCAGTGTAACATTCCCTGCTGTGCTGGTCTGTACAGGGAAAGCCACAGCTCCAGGTGAGAGGTTTGTTTTGGGCTAGAAGTGTTTCCCTGCTTTACCACCAGCACAGCAGCACAATGGCAACACATCCCAGAGCTGATGTGGCTGCCACTGTAGAAGAGCTGCCGAATTATCTTTAACCCTGAAAATACAAAGCATTTAAAAGTAGATGGGGCAGACTCGCCAAGTTACTCTTGTGTAGCTTACGAGTGGATCTTACACAGCATGCAAAGCTGGGGTCAATTCTGTCAGGCATTTTCTCTTTCTATATTAAGTGTCATTATCTCTGCCCCTTGTATATCTGTGCAGCCTCCATCAGGGAAAATTGTAATGAGTTTGCATACCAAGGAGATATTAAATCCCCATTCCCCTTCAGTAATGTATAATGTCAACAGCAGCCTTTGATGAATACAGCTTCCTCTTAATTAGATGCTTGAGCAGGAGATTATTAATCCATTTATCTCAAATTCTAATTGTACCATGAATTGCTCGGCGTTTCATGCCCAAGTTTATGATCATAGTTATCTTCTTACAACCTTTAAGGGGTCATACTCATAAGTGAAGTGTTTCTGGAAACTTGAATTGTTGTATTCTTACTTGCATTACTTTCCTCACTGTAAATATTCTGAAAGCCTGACTCCATCAGTCAGGGTTATCCTGCAACACAACAATCCAGCAATTGCAGCTTAGATGCTTTTTCCATGGTAGTGATTTAGGGCCTCTAAAAAAGCAAATTGTGGCACCAGTAAGGGGTACCAGGTGGTTATCATGGCAAAGACTGGGGTTTACATACCAGAATTACTGAGTGGGTTTGATCTGGGGACCAGCCAGCTTTCAAATGCACGTTAAAACCATGAACTCCGGTTGTGATACTAATGTATAATTACTAACGATCCTATAGATCTAAAAATCAGTCCTAGGACATTCAGGGCAAGCCAGTCCATTTGTTAAAAGAGCATGTAGTTGCCTAAGTGACACACACTTGCCTGGATACAGCCAAGGATTCTTTTGAAAATGTCCTCACAGCAGGCAGAAGGTTTTTTCCCTTTGAACAGGCTGAACTGGCCTAGTTTTCAATCCATGGTGTATATACTGCAATGGCTCCATCTGCTGAAACAACTAAATCACTGGGAACTTCAGAAAGATGCAGAAAATGAGATTTTTTTTTTCTCCTGTAGTCTGTGCTGCTCATGCCCTCTGTGTTTCTGTGTGTGGGGTGGGCTTCTTCAAAGTAGACTCAGAACATGTTGTAGCTTCTGTGTGCGTGTGTGTGTGTGAGTCCACACAGAGTGGTGGGATGGACAGGCCTGTGGCTGACATTCAGTCAAGTGGAATATTAAAGGATAGTGGGTGAAGTCGCTTTCTCAGTGTCCCTGTTTTTATAGGGGCTGTTTTTATAGGGCTTGCTGTGTGCAAAAAAGAGATTTAACAGCACCTTCTGAATGGTACAGCGATATCTGGGAAGAGAGAAAGGTATCAGAGTGAGGGTTGGGAGTTTTTTTCTGTTGTGTTCTATGGTTTTAACTATCTACACTGGCTGCTGTTAGGAACACAAACAAACCCTCCCACAGTTCCTTCCTATTCTAAATCCTGTGGCAGATGACAGCCCTTCTGGCACCTCTGGGCTCACGTGTTGCCAAACGATTGCTTTTCAGTGGTGTCGCTGATGTCCTCACTGACAGCACGTCCTGCTTGTCCTTTCCAGTGCAGAACATGTTTCTCATTAGGGTCCCCGTATCTCACTGCTGAACGAATTCCAGCCAGGATGAGGCTGGCTGCTCCCATCCTTTCAGTTCTGGGAGGCCCCTCATGGCAGACACTGTGTCTGCGTTGACAACGCAGCTGGGCTGAGTTTAGTTCCAAGCATGTATAAAATAAAATTATACCTGCACAGCTGAGTGTCACTGTCTCTCATTTTAGACAGGAGAATGATTTTTAGATGTGTATTTTGAAGGCATCTGTCAGATTATATGAACAGAGATATCTGCAGTCAGATGAGCAAACATAGGGGAGTTTCTTGCACTCTCTGCACTTGGGAAGCTGTGGTTGGTTGGTGTGTGAGCTCCTGCTTCACTTTCATTGTTTTTCTCTTCTTTCTCTTAGTTGGGGGGCTGCTGACCTTTTTTGTGCATCTCATCATTACCCTGAAACTGTTCTACTACTACCAGGTGAATGGATGGCATAGGGAGGGGAACACAGAGCCTGCAAGAGGAACTGCCAGGACACTGAGCCAGTCCCAGAACCCTTCTGTCAGTGTGGCTGGCAGCAGCCATCAGAAACTGTGATCTGTTTATGCCTGGGCTGAGCTCAGAACTGGGATTTCTGCACCCTACAGTTTTCTGAGCCCCTCCCAGCTCTGCCAAGGACGTACTTTGTGACTTGGAGAAAGTCAGATCTCTCTTTTTCAGTTTCCATGTAGAGAGAGAGTTTTTGGGCCACGTCGACATCTCTTGCCTCACCAAAACTGGAAGGATTAATTGACTTGTACCTTTCAAGGTATAAATTGCCGTGCAGGGCCAGACCCTGCACTGGTGCATCAAGGGAGGTTTTATCACTGATTTTGAGGGGAGGAGGACTGTGGTCCAAGTGCCTACAAATGGGTAAACCCCACAGTGACAGGGCAAGTTAATGCATAAATTCCTTCCCCTCTCTCCCTCAAACCTCTCTGTTGGCTTTTCTTATTAACTTAATAATGTTCCAGCTCAGTCTTCAGGCTCAGCTTTCTCCTGAGCTTTGTTTGTTCCCATTGCTCTTTCTGGCAGAGCTCTTCTGCTTGAAAAAGTCACTTTGATTCATTCTGTGCTCTTGACTTGGAACTAATGGGACTCATCTGATCTGATGAGTCAGAGTAAGTTCCTTTGCATCTCTGTCTTGTGGACTGAATGAAACAGAGCCTGTGTGAAGACAGACATGGGATCACATCAGTAAAGTGCATGCACAGTGTACCTGATTCAATCTGGTAACTAACTCAGTGTAAAACATGCCTTTTTGTGCCATGAAAGCTATTCCAAAATGGCTAAAATTATTTCAGTCCCTCTCTGCCTTTAACAAATTTAAAAGCAATGTTAGCTGATGCTGAGGGGTTTTTTTTGACTGTAGTGCATGCTTCTTTTTAGTGAAAGTCTTATTTATTCTGCTTTTTAACCTCTCTGCTGGCCTCTTCTTAGAACATAGGAATATTTTTCAATGTAGTACACAATGTTTTCTGGTTATACTAGAAGCGTTTTTTGAGGCACGTGACCTCAAAGTGGAGATTGTTCATTACAGAATCTCCTTTTAACTTATCCCAAGAATGACAGTGTTGGGTCCAGGCTTCCCATGTTGTCTGTGTGTGGCACTGAAGAAATCGTTTGTGCCAGAAACCAAAGAGGTACCAAAGTGCCCAACTCACAGCTGAAACAGGATCACAGAACCTTAGAGACAGGAGGAAGTGATGCTGTGGAGGAGATCATAGTCAGATGCCAAAACACAAAGAAGCACAATGGTGGTGACAGACCTGGTGAATCCCAGAAGACAGGGGGGAGGGATCCCTGATAAAGTTTGCTGGAGACTGCCCAGGGATCAAAGCAAAAGCAGAAGGGGGTGAAATATTCCTGCTGATACCATCACCTTGACTTCATGAGAAGTTGGCTGGTGCAGGATCAGCCATTCCTGGTTACAAAACTCGTTTGTGGCCTCGGATTCATTTGATCCCTTTTATGCATTTTGTTCCCAGCAGAACATTCCAGCCACAGCCCCAGGAAGGATGAAAGAGGGTGGTAAGAGCACATCACATACCCAGTGAACCTGAAAGTGAAAGGTAACTAACTATTCATCCTTTTCCAGCACCTTCTCTGTCAGCAGAGTAGGATTTTTATAAAAATCCTGCCTCAAGTTGCTGAGATAGGCCAGCAAGTGGGTAGCTTCCTCTTCCACCAAAGGAATAATTATCCCTTTCATAATCTCTTAAATGTCACATTATTCCTTCAAGATCAAACTTTTGTTGGAAATCACTGTTTTTAGAAGTGACCTAAGATTGCCACCTTCAAGCTTAATGTTGTATATTTGACAGCAGTTTGGGTATAAGAAGTTCTGCCACCTCCTCCTGCCTGGTCTGGTTTGTGTGTCTGTGTGTCTTTCACTGGGCAATGGAGCCAGAGGAAAAAAAATTCAAATGGAGAGCATTTTTGTAAAATCACAGCTGTTGGTGACTAGTGAGTATTTCAGGGCCCATGCAGGTCCTGGGGACAGTTCCAAATACATTTTTGATTCATCCACTCTTGGAGGCTGATAAAATTAATTAGCAACTTTTTAAAAGCCCCCTTCACTCGGACTCCTCGGGTGTGGTGGAGCTTTTTGTGTTGTTCTGAAGGTCAGGGTGTTCGTTTAGGTTCCTAAACGGCAGCCTGACATTAGATACCTGTTTATTAGAAATCCTCAAACTCATCATCACGAGTTTCACGTGTGATGCATGTCTCACAGGCCTGCAAGTCATCAAGCAAGCCAGCCTGTTTTGCAGAGGACTGGTGATAACGCCTGCACGCTGGGGAGCTGAGCAGGAGCACTCTTTGATCCGCAGGGCAGAGATAAGGCCCTGCTAAGAGGATGTATTTACCTTAGAAGCTCTCTTTGATGAGTTCTTTCATTTAGGAGAGCTCTGTGTCTGCTAAATTTCTCTGAACAAACACCACACCAGCTTTTTAGCACAAGATTTGGGGTGCTGTACCCGTGCAGCTTGCAGGAGGTTCTGTAACAATCCTTCAAGGGACAAATGCAGTGGGTTTTATGTGCCATCCAGTGCAAATTGGGGCCTTTGTGGCTCTTTCAGCTTTGTCCTCAGATCGGTGTTAAAAGCCTGATGAATGCTTGGTCACTCAGGATATGCAAAAATAAATAAAGAACAAATTTTTCACTGCCCCACCCTTCATCCAGTGTGATCCCATCAGTGTTGTGATCCCGCACTTGGCATCATCTGCATCTCATTCTGGTTTTTACCACACTGTTAGTTCCGAAGGGAAGCTTAAAGTCCCCGTTCTTCCTTTTGCATGAGGTTAACTTGTGGCAGGGATTCAGTGTTGTGCCAGTCGTGGTTCTCTGCAGTCACAGGAGAATGTCTATTCCCCATTCCCGGGGCTGGGAATGGTCTTCATAAAGCCTGAGGCTCTGCTTAGGATTTCTGTATCTACATGGGTTTCAACAACAGGGTGATTCCCGTTTATTTCCCGGCTACAACTAGTGAAGCCATGGCAAGGTTTGCACTGATACAGCACCCAGAGCTCCACAGAACAAGAGGGGTCTGATTGTTAGCTCAGATTGACTTTTCACTAGATTTTACACAAGGGAACAATGTGGTGTTTTCTGTGTTTCTTTCCAGACTCATACTACTTTCTGCTACTTTCAGACACCACAAAGTGATATTTTGCTAATCATAGGGATTTTACTCAGCCCTTTCTAATCCCTCTCTCCTTTTTTTAGGATATTTGAATCAAAGTTACTATTCGATCACCACGGGTTAACCTTTGAAAGAACTCTTGAAAGATCTGCTGATTTCACAGAGGTGATATGAACTGTGTGGGACTTTCACCTTTTTACCAGCCCAAATTAAGCCCTCTAGCAGCAAATCCCAGATCCATTGGCCCAGCCAGGCAAGGCTGAGTGTGGTCCACTGCCAGTGCAGGGAACGTGCACCATGAGCGCTCTGAAACACTGACAGTGAGAAGAGTCCTTGCTCTGACGTGTTGACATCTTGTGTTAGAGTGAGTAATGTGCTGGGATGTGTGCCAGCCCCCAAGACCTTCCTGGGATGGCAGCAGCATAAGCAATTTCAGTGTCAGTTAATTACACTTGAAGACACTGTGGTGGTCGTGGTATCTAAACACAAAATAGATGGGAAAGCAGAGCGATGGCTCAGGACTTGGTGACTTTAGTGTGAGGGAGTCAATGAAGGGCTTTGAAGTCATGTCTTGTTTTCTTTGCAGATGTTTCTCTTTGATCTCATGCTGGTGCTATTTCAACAGGTATTGGGTTTTTGTTTAATGTTAAAACCTGGGGATTCAGTTGCCACCTATAACAAGAACTGCTGGGTGCAGTTCTTAACATCTGACATTACAGGAAAATTACGGCTGACCTGCATCACTTAATTCTCCAAACTGCCTCTGCAACTACCTGAATGCTTCTGTCCCTCAGAAATGGCTCACTTCATCTGTCTGTACCTGTCTTCATCTCCTCAAACATAGATGATGATTCCAGTGCCTACTCAGTGTAGAGAAAAGAAAAGGAAGACGCTGAGATCAGGCTGCTGACCCTTCAACCTCTAGATGTAAGTTTTCTCTTCTCTGTGAAAGACTAACTTTTTAGGGCACTTTAGGATCTGCAGAAAAAAAAGCTTTGTAGCTGCATTAATACAAATAATTCTTTCCCACGTTTTCCATGGCAGTGTCCCAGCACCTGCCTTGTCCAGCAGCCCCTGCAGAATTTCTCCAGAACCCTTTTTCTGCCAACACCGTGGGCAACTGAAAACAGTAAAGGAATATTTGTTCAAAGATTTTGGGGGGGACATAAAGTATATTTTTCACTCCAGTATAAGTGTGATACAGTTGTAATAAAGCATTTAAAATAGCTACCCCTGCAAGCTGTTCACACCAGAGCATGTGCAGTGGAGGAGCTTACCTGTTAGGAGATCCCAGCAGAACTTTTTTTGCCTTTCTGTCCCAGCTAGAGAAGGCTGGAGGACTTTGTCCTGCTGCCATTGGCCTGTCCTGCTGACACAGGAAGGTTTCGGTGGTGAAGGCTTTACATCCATCCTCATCCTCTGTCTGCCACTGCCAGGATCTCATCAGTCCATGTGGGCTCACATGCAGCAGAGGCTGCAGCTGTGTTTTCTCATCAGAGCAGACATAAAATAATGACTCACTTTTGAGGGCTTTCCAATCAAAACCGTGTGTACACTAATTCCCCTCTATTTTTTCTTCCAGTGCATTTTACCAAATACATATGAATCAGCAAAGCTTATAGATGTAAGCAAATAATGGCAGTTTATTTTCTTTAAGCATATTCTATTTCATATCACTGCTAATGGCTCTAGTCAGTTTTATTTATTTTTGCAGGAAATAGTTTCTTACAGAACACGTTTGAAATCAGCAGTAAGGTCGATCCACGAGCTCTGTGTTGAACAGCTGGCCTAAGGTGTGTTTGTTACAGGGTTCACCTTGCACTGTAGAACAAAGGAGGTCAGAGAATGCAAGCACATGAGTTCTGTTCCCTCCTAAATGCTGTCAAATTCCATTCATTGCCCTTCATGCCCTTCATGGTAGCGTTACTGAAACACCTTCATACAAAATACCAATATCAAAACCAGTGGATTTCATGGAGTGTCTGCTTAGTGTCTCTTGTGAGAATCATTATTTTGGATAGCCTGTTTCACCAGTTTTGATGGGGGGGAACATAAAGGGCTTGAAGAAGTATCAGTACTTTGCAGTAGAGAGGCTTTTTCAGAAAAGTATTTCTTAAAATCTGCCTGGAACTTGGTCCCCTACCTGGAGAGTATTTAATTTCTAGCTCTTCCCTGGTTTATTTTTGGGCTGTTGTCTCCAGGCAGTGTAACTCTTGGTGGTTTGGGGTTCAAGGTGTATCACATGCATCCTGTTGATCCTAAGGAAGGACACTGTGGATGGCTGTGTGTGAGCTGGGCGGTGTCAGGCTGCACAGGCTGCAGCACATGCTCTCTGTTCACAGCCAGCTTCATGAAGTGACTTGTGGCAGCACAGCCAGGAAGAGAGGAACACAGAGCCTGGACTGAGAAGAAGAAACAGAAGCAGCTCTTTCTTAGAGCTGGAGTGAAAATTCCAGCACTGTTTAGCAGCCATGTCCCCTCTCCAAATGCTTGTGCAGGAAGAATCACCCCATACCTGAGGGAACCATGTGTGTTATTTTCTTCTTTGTTTTCATTCTGCCCACTTCAGTGATGTCATTTTCCCCAAGCAAAGCATCTCTACAATTCCCTGGATGCTGGCCTTGACCCACTCTGTGGGTTTGCAACAACTACACAGGAATTTATGAACAAAACTGTTGCTCAGGAGGAGTAAGGGATCTTCTACTGCTGCACCTCACAGCCCTGGTGACCTTTATAGTGAGTGATTGCCCTCCCAGTCATTTGTATTATTTTAAGTGGACTTGGGCCCAGGCTCAACAACCAATTTGATCCCTGAACCTCCTGCTGAAATGAATGGGCTGCAACATTCATATCGACCTTAGTGGGATTTATCTTGTGATTCATTCATTCTTCTTTTCTGTATCTCAATCTTTTCTTTCTATTTACTGTGTATGGGGACTGAGTACAGCTCTGCCATCTCTGCTTCTTGCACACCCTTAAGGTTGCTGTATTCTGTGATATTTGAGGAAGAGCATTAATAGCTAGGATTCTGCCCAGGGCCTGGCTTTAAAGGATGGAATTCAGACTGCATGGTCTGTGGGGCTGCCAGACACTGACTTCATAGAATCATGGAATGGTTTGGTTGGAAGGCACCTCATTCCAACCCCCTGCCAGGAGCAGGGACATCTTCCACTAAACCAGGTTGCTCAGAGCCCCATCCAGCCTGGCCTTGAACACTTCCAGGGATGGAGTGACCACTTTTTATGTGGCAGCTTCCCTGGATAAGCCTCCATCACCTATTATTCCAACAGCAACATGAAACACTAATCACTGGGAGCACTAATTTATAGGTGGCCTGGATAGAGCCCTAAACATCTGTGCTGACTCTTAAGGTATTTCCAGCTTTTACACCCAAATGTGAAGACAGAAATAAGTAGCACTGAAAGTCTGCAGTTTGCTGTGGAGAGCTGTAGGTGTTCAATGAACAAGTCTTGTCAATCTTCAGAAAGCAGCTGCCACCTTTGGCTTGTATGTTTTTACCCCTCTACCTTGTATATCACTGCTGTCAAGACATCAGGAATGATTTGTGTTTCTGTGCCCTAACATGCAGACAGGATTCAAAGGAGAAGAAACTCTCATTATACCTATGTTTTCCCATCTTGGTTCCGTCTGCAATTTATCTGACTTTTTCCTTAGCTCTAGCTCAGTGTCTTCCTTTAGTCTACATGAGATGTGCAGCAGAGGACCCTGTCCAGCCCCACAAAAGGCAACACCCTACAAAGCATTGCAGTTTGATTTAAGTGGCATTTTCCCCTTGTCTGAAAGATTTCCTTGTGCCCATGTTTCTGCTGAAAAACTAGCTGGTGATTATCACTCTTCTAATGATGGCAACTTGTCAGTATCTCTCCTTGTTTGCTTCCTTGCAGTTCCGTAGTGTTCAACCTTTTAATTACATCTTCTATTTTGTTTGTTTGCTTGTTCCAGGATCAATGGCTGCAAAAGTCATTTTCCACATTAGTACTTTGTCACGGCATTAGCCTCTTGTGCCTTAGAACATGCACCTGGTGTTAGAAGTGCCTTTGTTGTCCCTCAGCTCTTTTTATTTTTTTGTGTGTGTGCCAATGCCAAGATCTTTCCCTGCTTAGCCTGGGAGCAGAAAATTGCAAAACCTTTCAGTGAGAACCCATAGGAGATAACAGGCACATCAACACAGCGAGGTGCAGGCTGTGCTGTGCCTGCCCCAGCCGTGCCTGAGGCCTCCAGACACACACCAGTCCCAGCTAATCCCACATTACACAGTGCTGAGCTCAAACTAATGTCACCCCTTGGCTCAGACTGGCGCCAACTTCAAAGTTTGCCCTGCTTTGGGTAGGACACCCAGCCCAGTGACCTCCAAATTATTCCGTGACTCATCGCCACAATTCCACGGCCACACGGCTCCCAGGCAGAAGGTGAGCTGTGTACACGCTCAGGTCACTGCCTGAGCATGGGCAGGCTCTCAAAAGAAGGCTCCAAAAATCACCTGTCTGATCCAGACGTGTCAGGGGAGTGACTGTGAATTCCCTGGAAGCCTGTGTTTCAAGTCCAGAGGCTCAACACCTCCATTTACTATTTATAAAATGGGTTTTATACAACTTCTTGCATTCCCCTGTTTGCATCACAACACTGAGCTTACAAGTAGCATCTTTAGTCTTGTGCAAGAGTGTTCGTGCTTGGAGAGTATCACTGGTGTTGTCCATGACAGTGTGTCACAGTTGCTGTGTGCAGGCCAGGTTCAGGTTGGTAACACTCCCAGCAGGTAACGCCGTGTTTAATGCAGGAGAATTTACGGACTAGAGGTCCTGGGTAGATGTGTTTGCTGTCACCCAGTTCACTTAATGAAGGCTTTTCTTCTTAAAATAACAATTTGCTCACACCTTTGCCATCACCACAGGGCATCCCCCCTCATTCATGCCTGGAGAAGGGGGCTGAGGAACATGAGCAGAGACCAAAGCTGTCTCAGCCTTGTTTCCTTGAGTGGTCTCTGTTTCTCATGCCTCAGTTGCAAAATTATCTCACTATACAGCATAGACCCACATAACTTTGCAATATACCCTTAGTACCTTGCCCTCTATTGGTCTGTGAACTTATTTATATTTCAATCATTTTTATTTGTCATCTTGTACGTTAATGTCACATTTTAAAGCTTCTCATGGTGCTTGGCCTGCAAATGGATCCTTGAAATCAAGACGAGGCGAATCTCTCTGTAAGAACAGTTGCTCTGGAAAGGGCACATTTGTATTAGATTATGTTCAAACTGTGCAGAAGAAGTGGAATTGAACCAAGAGGGAAATATTATTTTTATTGCCTGTTTCTCCTGTAAATGGCAAATCATTTCCTCTGGCTCTTTTTTTTTTTCTTTTATTGGTGGTTTCACTCCTACCTCAATTGCAGAGTTGCTGTGATTTGGAGACTGGCAATTTTACCAAGTCTCTCTGTGAAGGTGTCTTTCACCTCTTGCAAAAAGTGTGCTGCTGTTTTGTTTGAAATCAGGCTGCCAGGTGACGTGATTTGGGTTTGTTAAGAGCTGTAAACCAGTTTTCAGACCAGAACACTGGTACAGGTCTAATTTGACAGATCTCTGGCATGACAGAATTTAACGAGTCGGGTTCAGTGGGTAATACATGTTTGGTGAGAGCAAGATAAGGCTTTCACAAAATAAAGCCATAACCCTTGCGTATCTAACATTTAGGATTGCCTTTGATGTTGTAGAGAACATATTGTTATCACTAACAGATGACAAGGAGTCAGTAGCTAAACAAATATGAGTGTATGTCCAACTATAGATTCCTTGTCTAGAGTTGAAGTAATCAGAAGCTGCTGTACTTCCCATTGGGACAGAACACTGCTGATTGATAGAAATTTTAAAATAAAGTGTGAGATAATACTTTCTCAGAAATTCATTTTGGTTTCTCTTTTTGTCTGTTTGATTTTGAAGTGCTTATTTAATTTTCAAATAAACAGTTACATCTTCTTTAGGGGTAGATTAATTCATTATATACTTTAGCTGGTAAAACCCCCTTAATACATGTTAATACTAGCTGCACATATATGTATAGACATGTGTATTTATATGTTCTTAAATACATATTTACTATATATATCACTAATTATTCTATTGAAAAATATATTGAAAAGTTAAATGTTGAATGCACGGAAGCTCTGGCATAGGTTTCCAAAGAGAACAGGAACATGTATTGACCTAAAAGGGAAACAGGATCTGCAATACCTTAAAGGAATAGGGTTTGATCTGAGACATAGGTAGGTAGGTAGATAGATAGATAGAGAGAGAGATATTTATGTAAGATCTGATGTTAATGAAGTTGATTTTGGTCTCTCAAGTAGTGTCATATTTGTCAAGAACCCAGCCCTTTGCTTTCAAACATCACTGAAAAAATTAAATGCATTCAAGCTTGTGAATAATTAATGTAGATATTGTAGTATTATTTTATATGAAAAATAAAAATCAGCTACACATGCAGCAGGTGCTACATCAGAGCAGGGTACAGGTCAGACCTGCCCCGCTCCCTGGTCGTGGTGGCAGTGGGACAGAGCAGGCACAGGATAAGGGAAACCCTGTGCCAAGGCATCTCTGGTCAGTGAGATGCTGCCCAGCACTTTTCAGGCTGTGTCACTGCTTTTCTTTCATTTTCCAAGGTGCTGTGAGGAGCTTTGTGTCCTTGCCCATATCCTCTAAGCCAAAAAGATATCAAGTGTCGCAGTGTCTGCTCTCTGGGGATGCTGGCTAATAAAGTGCTCTCCAGCTGGCTGCCAGTGCCTGATTCTTAAAAATAACCAGAACAGAGGAGGTTACAGAATCCATTAACCCCAGGATGTGTTATTATCCCTAAACAACAAGGATTTTATGAGCTAAATCACAGCTTTGACAACAATATATTTTAGAAAATAATTAAGTGGGATCTAAAAGTCATGAAGTTGTCTTAGAAGTCATAGGTTGGGGTTTTTTTCAGCAGGTCTGAGATTTATTTTTTAACAATATGATCGCTATTATGATGTCTAATTCTCAACAATTTTTAAGTTTTCAAAAAGTACTGAATTCTTTTCCCCCTGACGAAATGTGGCTCCAGACCTTGGGCTCTGAGAAAACTGGTAAATATTGCAATGTGAAAACATGCCACGGTCTTCCAAATCCTGACTGTTCATTTTTAAGACAGTGTAAATTAAATGTAACTCTTTGACACAGACACAGCACCAAAGAGAACTGCAAGATTACAGTCCCCAGAGTATAATCAGAAGATGCTTTCTTTGGATGCTTCATCCTCTTTCACCGCTGAAAGCATTGCCAGGGAGATGAAAATTTAGTATTTTGGCAGAGTCAGTGACAAGGCAGCGTGTGCTGGTACCTCTCATCTAGCAGATGTTTGTCACCCTGACTGACCAACCATTCCAGTTCTCCCTGACTGCCACAGCTTCAAAAGGGAAACTGGGACTGGTGCTGTTTAAATTACAGGCTCAGACACCTTCAGCCCAACATTGCAGCAGCAGCACTGAACATGCCTCACAGGTCAGGTGCTGAGCCTGCAGAGAGGTGTTTTCTTTTCTCCTCCTGGGAAATACCTACAACTGGCAGCTAAGCTCTGGAACACCTTCCAGCTCCTGATTTTGCTGAAATCTGAAGCTGCTTAGTTTTAGAGGCTTTCTCTTGGTACCCAGGACTTCAGACATGCTTTCACAACTAAGCCTGATACACCTTTCTGGCTGCCAAGGGCCAAAAACTATCAGCTTTAAGTCAGGTGATTTACCACACCAACTCTGCAGCTCTTACCTCGTGTTTGAGATCATGGTCTCTAAACTCTAAATATGAAAAATAAAATGGGATACTGTCATAGGAAACACCAACATTCAAATTGGCATGGTTCACAGCAGACAGCAAGTGTTGCCTTCCTTTCTGGCTTCAAGGGTGGTGGGGAATCCAGCTGCTCACGGGAAGGTTTCAGCTGTGCTGTGATAACCAGCCCACATGCAATTTGCTTTTTAATGCACCTTTACCTCACCCATGGGAAAAAATGCCCATCCAGGGCGTGTGTTTTCTCTGGAGCTGTGTAATGAAGCCTGGTTTAACTCTTCTTCTTCTCATAGGAATGCAGATTCTCTCTTGTAGCTGTGGTCCAGGTGGAGCACCCCAGCCCAGAGGTAGCTAGACAGGTACAACACCAGCTTCTGCACGCTCCAGTTAACATGATCTGTGCTTGAAAGAGGAAATACTGATGCTGGGAAATAAGTAACATTGACCATCTTCATTTTTTTTGAAGGATGAACTTGCTATTTTGAGAAATAATGGATAATGGATATGTCTGTCTGTCTCCTGTATGGCTCCGAAAGTTTGGCTGGCTTGAAATACAACTTGGAGGCATTGTGATTAAACCCTGGCATTTGAAGTAATTAACGAGCAATCTTTGCATTTTAACATAATCCCAAAGGAACAGCAGGGTGCTGACAGAAATGAAATAACTTTGTTAATTTAAAAGCATCAAAGTTTCTGTAAGCATGTGGTCTGTACTGTTGGTAACAAGCTCTTCAGAAATGGCACTGTTGCCCCAGTAATCTAAATCCCAGACCTTCCCTCAGGAAAGATTGAAGAGAGGAGTCCCACTGCAGCAAACTGAAGGCCAGAGTTAGTATTCCTCATCAGGGAATATGTCCTGTATCACCACTTCTGCTCCTTCACCCCAAAATCTTGGGAAAATCCAGGAAGCCCAGGCTGCGAGCATCTCCAGGAGTTGTGTAGGAAGGGGGCAGATTCCAAACCACTGCTTAATATTTCAGCCAGAAAACGGACCTTATTTACATCTATAAATAGCCAGAATATATTTCTTTCCATCAGTGCCTCTGGGAGGCTGTTCACTGTCACATGCAGATGCAGAAAAGCAAAAAATAATGATGTCTTTTAGCCCAGAAGCCTCTAGGAGAGAGACTTGGTCACCTCTCACCCAGTGCCAGCCAGCAAGTGGGCACTCAAATCAGGATTGCAGCCGTTTTGCTGCTTGAGGAGTGTTGAAAAGGCAGCAGTGTAAATACCAAGCCTTTTCAGTGAAGAGGTCAGGACTGGCAGCATCTGTGAGGATGACTCACCCCCTACAAAGTCACAAGCATTTTGTGGAGTACCCTCGTGTCAACCTCTTGTTGATAAGAGGTTTTGCCAAGCTCAGAAAGGTAGTTCATAAAATCAGGCTCCTGAGGCCAATGAACCAGAAGCCAAATAAAGGGCCTCAGATGTGTTCATGGCATTCAATAAGTACTGAACACTCACGAAAACCAGACGCAGGTTGCATGTTTTCAGTGCCCTCAATGTTAAGAAAACTTCCCATTCTGACCATTCACGAGACTCTCTGGCAGTCACACTCCCAACTTCACTGCTGGGACCAAAGTCCTTCACAGTGGGTGGCTCCAGTGAGGCAACAGGTGCCCCACTTGACTCCCTACACACCCACCCACACATTTGGACCAGATTTACTTGCTGGTTTGATCCCAGGTCTCCCACAGCAGCATCTCAGATGTCTAGTTCCATAAAGCCATTTATTTATGGCACAGTAACACCAAAACAGCCCGAGCTGGGTGCCTCTGAGGAGGGACTCCAGCAAAGAACCTCTGGGCTTCCACTCCTGTCCCCCTCTCTGTGTCCATGCACCTCACTGGTGTCACCTCTTTTGTTATCCAAAAGCTCAACAATTCCCAGCTCCTACTGTGTCAGTCAGTGCCCATTCACCTGGCTGGCAGTCACCCTCCTCATGCCCTTTGTTATCCCAAAAGTTGGCAGCTCATGGAATCTTGTCTCGGGCTCTCACCCAGAGCTCAATCTGCATTTCAAGCTGCATCTCAACCTGCAGCTTGGAAGCTGAGCTACCTGGACCAGATGTGTTCCTCAACACTCAGTACAGGCAGAGAGCCTAACTTTGAAAAATCATTTTTTAAGTTCTCCTCCTCCTGTATCAGCAGATTTCTGATTTAAAAGATGCAAAGAAGGGGTTAAAATTGATCCTGTATCAAAGCACATGGGGCTGGGCACTGTGTGAAGGTTTAGACTTCACGTCAGGCAGCAGTTCAGGGCATCCTCTTACCGAGCTCCATCACTCAATGCCGAGGTCTTACAAACCAACCACATTTCCAGCAGTCACTTGAGCTGTTGTGTGAGATGCTCCCCTCACTCAGGTGTGTGTGCATCTGAAGCAGCTCTTCTGTTGTTTGGATACAAACCACATTATCCTCTGTGTGATTAATTATGCTCTGTGTGATTAATCCTGATGTTAGTGACTAACAGTGCACTGGGAACAGTTTATCAAGTTTCTTCCCATTTTTCTGTGCTCTTTAAACAGACACGTCTTCAGGCCCTTCCTGCACCATGGTTATGACAAGTGGCAGCCCCAGGTGGCTGCATTCCTTCCCTCTGTGTATTCCTGCAAGGCAGGTCACAGCAGCAGCCCTCCTGGTCCAACCATGGCTCACAGAACTCCCAGAACTCCCAGCTTTATGTGCCACAGCTCAGACTGTGCGATTTGCTCCAGTTGCCTGCAGACCCCAAACCCAGCTGGGTGCCTTGTGCTGCATCTAGACCACAGGAATAAGGCTTGGGGTTGGGACTTAGCTAGGAAATGGTTTTAAACACTGATGGGAGTTCTAATGAGAGGAATCACATTGCAAAATAACACTCGAACTTGACAAACTGATGAGATTAGCACTCCAGCATGCTCGTACTGGCAGTGCTGACTGGCCAGGTCCCCACTGCATTAGTAG
This sequence comes from Neopelma chrysocephalum, assembly GCF_003984885.1. Classification (NCBI taxonomy): domain Eukaryota; kingdom Metazoa; phylum Chordata; class Aves; order Passeriformes; family Pipridae; genus Neopelma; species Neopelma chrysocephalum. The sequence continues at coordinate 1,366,368 of NW_020897728.1, forward strand.
CTTGAGTGTTTGCAGTTCCTGACCCTGTGCCCATGCTGACAACCTGCTAGCTTGGGTTCAGAGCAAGCTTTGGATTAAGCTATAAATTTCAATGGTTAGAGGAGAGATCTTTAACCAGCCTTCGAAGAAAATTTTTAGTTTTCCAGGACCTACGAAACAGTGGCTGGGAAAAAGAGTAGGGTCAGGTAAAAGGAAAGTATGTCTGGAGGAAAATGACAATTCAGCAGATGTGGACAGGCTGTGCCAGGCTCTGCCTCCCATTGCAAAGGATCCTGTACCCAACTGGCAGAAATGTCCATGAAAGATCTGTGCACTGCATCTTGGCCCTGACCAGCTTTCTGTCACAGACCATTAAGTCTGACCCTGTTCCTCAGTGCAAACCATTTCATTAATCATTGAGTGCTCTATCAGTCACTCATGTCTTTGGGCATCCTGCACAGCTTTGCAGGTGTTAGAACAGCCCAGTTCCACAGGGATTAGGGATAGGTCACACAAGAAAATTTAGAGAATTTTTATACACTTATGAGGCAAGACAGCTGGATGTAGGCAGGGATGAAAGCAGAAGCTGGAAGAGCTGTCTGTCTGCATGGCTTCTCCTCCTAGCATAGAAGAATTTGTAGCAGATTAGCAAGAAGATCACTTTGTGACTTCCAGGTATCGCTCTGGGCAAGCCTGGGAAAGCCAGTGGTGCCCCAATCCAAGGCAGGGACTGGAGTGTTAAGGAGACTTCTCTTTGTACACTCCTGATCCTTGCTGCTTAGACCATCAGAAAAACAGATGAACAAAGTTGGAAAATTCATACCTGGGACAGGTGTCCTGGCTGGTCAGCTCAGTTTTGTTCCACTTGGTGGGAACAGTGCCATAGACTGGTGGCCTGACTGAATCTGTGAATCTCAAGGCCTTCTTTCCCTTTTTGGATTCATCTTAACTCAAGTTTCCCTCCAATGTGAAGTCAGTGAAGTCCCACTAGTGCTGGATCCTTCATGCCTCCTCAACTAGACCTCCCCTGCTGCTGTACAGAGTCAGTACAAGACATGATCACACAGATTTCCTCAGTGTAGTGATCTGTCAAATAGGGATGATTTCTGAGTGCAAAACCTGTGTCCATCTGTAACCCTTCCCATCTAGTCTCTTCCAGCCTTCAAAAATAATTCCATAGCCTTTCCATTCCCATGACATCTGTAAATTTGGCAGCTCTTGTTTGTGGGAAGGAAAAGACCCTTTCTGTGCTAGCCTGGTAAAATTTTAGCATTAATGGAGTTTTTAATTGTTTTATTATGAACTACACAGGCACAGAGCCCTTTGGCAAGGGCACCCTGTAGAAATAAATTGAGTCATCATCCTTATAATAGAAAAGCTAATTCAGTATGGATCTGTCCTCCAGTTAAGGGCATGCACATCCCTTAGAGAATAGTATTACCAACTGACCAGACTTCTGCTAGTAACTGCTGTTTGCTTTTCCTGTCAGATCCTACTGTCCTCCCTGTGGAAATGGCTTATTGATGGCTGCCACAGTAATGTGTGGGATCAGCCTGGTCCTGGGCCCTCCTCTAACAGTGCTGCTCTTCTTCCAGGTCTACCACATCATCCACTGCAGGCAGCACCCTCAAGAGTCTCCATGTGTGCTCTCATAAAAAAGCAAGGTTCCCATCCAGAGGTGTGTTCCAGGAGCTGGCTAAGTAAGCTGCACAGCAGATCTCCTGTGCAACAGCTCTACCTGCCTGGTGTCATTCACTGCTGGCCACACAGTCCCAGGCCACCTTCTCTGAGGGCAGCAAACACCATTGTCTCCGGGTGTTAGGTGGGTTTGCTCATGTGTGCTCCACATCTGCTGAAATTAATTCAACCAAGAGGAACGTGCTGGTGGCCTCACCTTGCTGGTACCTGACCCATTCACCTTGGAAGCTTTTGTTCCAGTTGTTGCCTCCAGAGCCAACACGATCCACCTCAGCAATGGAAGTCTGGCAGGATTACTCACAGGTGGTTCAAATTTTATCTTGGAGTCAAGTCTTGCCTTGAGATTTGTCTCCAAGGCAAGATTTGAACCATTTGTGACTAATCCTTGTGAAACTTGAAGGCGCCAGTGGCCAAAAGCAGTTTTCTTGCAGAGTTCTTCAGCGATGACGAGGTGCATCATTCCTGCAGGACACCTGGCCAGAACTTCTGTCACCAGGAGTCAGGACCTTAGTGCCAAGGCCAGCAGCAATGGGAGCAGCATGATCTGGAAACACAACAAGAGAAGCACAAAATAAATGCCAAGCAAATGACATAAAGAGACTTGCCTTTGCACAACAGGGAACCAAGCCTGGGGAAGGAAGTATCTCTCAAACATCTCTCTGCGCTTTGGTAACGCAAGCTTTACTCAAAGCCTCCACACTGGTGGTGTTGCAAGTACCACAGAGTTTGTTTTTCTAGGTGGCAAACTGAATGGACACATCCTGAAAGCTGCAAGGGTTGTGCTGTACAGACTGGTTTGGCTGGGTTGCTGCTTTACTGCGGTCAATAGATTTTTATCAGATGCTTGTTAAATTTTCCTTGGTTGTGGGAACAATCCAGCAAATAGTAAAAATGATGGAGCACCAGGAGACATGCAGCCAAGGAGATCGTTTGTTTGGCTGGATCCTCTCCTGCACAAGGGAGGCTTTGTGTGAGCTCACAGAAGCGCCGTGTTCCTCTTGCTGTGGGCAGAGCTGGCGGCAAACTTCGGGCTTTGTCTCTGTGCAGAGTCAGGCCGGCTTCGTTCTCCACGGAGATGAAAACTCATTATTTCCGAGGTTAAAGCCAGGCTGCTGGGAGGCTGCAGTTCCCTGTGAGAGGTGCCTGTCTCCCAGCAGCATTGGCAAGGAAGCAGCTGGTCCTTTGGGGAAAGGAAGAGGTTCATACTGGCCTCAGCGGGGGAATCCCGTGCTGCTCGTGACAGCTGCTGTGAAGATCATGCTTCTTTGGCAGTGCTGACCTCCTCTGGGACCTGAAAGGTTCCGAGATGAGGAAGAGGGGACATATGTGGCATAGCCTGGAAGTCCTCTTTGTGTGCAAGGTGGGATGGGGTTCCCATGAAAAAGCTCAACATGGGGACATGAATTAAAAGCTCTCTACAAAGCAGTGCTTGTGTGCACTGGCTGATTAACACTGCAAAGGTAATTATAACATCAGGTATCTGCACCAGCCCATGGTTGAGATGCTCTAGCCTGAGACAGGCAATATTTCAGTAGGATGGGGAAAGGCAGCTGGGCACCCAGTGGAGTCATGATAGGATGGTGAGCAGGGATGGCATCAATGGAGAGCCCAGAGGTTTTGCGCCTGCAGGAATGTGGGGTGGAGGTTTTAAGAAGTTTATAGCTCTGTCCAGCAACACACAAAGCTTTTCAGAGGTCAGCAGGAGACCCAGCACACCTCTGCCAGGGGATTTGTCCCTTGCCAAACACCAGACTCCAGAGATCTCGTCTTCAGACAAGATGATATTTTTAATGGCCGAAAATATATTTTTCCCTGACTTTCCTCTGGGAAACAGCTGGACCTTTCTGGCCAGATTTGAAAATAGTAATAATAATAATAATAAAACCAGCCCACTAGCATTTCAGTGAAAGTAGGTAAAGCTTGGCAAACCTCCCTGTAACTGCAAACAGGGCTTTTTGCTGTGGGAAGTGCCGGGCAGCATCAGGAGCCAGCGGGCACCACGGTGCCCACAGCCAGGCACCCAAGGCGCCAGCTGGAGGAGCTGGCAGCACACTGGCTGGCTTTCCTGCCAGGAGTCAGCCTGGCAAAGCCGGTTTGGTAGCCTGCCTGTGTCCCACTGGAAAGCACCAAGGCAGATGTCCCCAGCGAGGAAACTGCCGACAACCCAGCGTACGCCACCGGAAAAGTTATCCATCAGAAACAATTTTGCCAACTCCATGTTTGAGTGTCTCTGCCCAAACAGCAGCACCTTTTGGAAGGCAAATCTCCCTTTTACCACAGGATTTTGTTGTGGTCCCACTCAGAATGCACTGGGAGAGACGAACACCTCAGCTGTGTAGCAGGGCAGCTCCAGTTGTCGCTCTGTGAAACAGCCGCCTGCACAACCTGTGTCTCAGGTGTCGGCCTTTGCATGTGCTGCCATGAACTCCGGTTTATGCAGGAGCTACTGCTTTGCTTATGCATTTCTGTGGCTCCTCCAGGTCCTAAGAGATGATGTTCATCTTCACTCTGCAGTCCTGGTAGGAAGGGCTGGTATGCTGGACTCTGGAGTGGCCGCCTTCCCCAAGGACGGCTGATTTTCCTCCTGCTTTGTTAGGACAGGTTCAGCAGGAGTGGGTGTCACATCTGCCTTTTCTCTCCAGGGCTCAGTGCCCTGAGAGGTGAGACTCATAAACACATCCTCCTTGTTTTCTGAAGATCCTGTGAAAGTCTTGCCTGGACTGCATTCAGTATAAAATGATAAAATCCTGTTGGTTTTTCTCATCATTCACTCTCAGGCACCTGGAAAACTCACGGAGTTTTGCTGTGCAGAGTTGACTCCACGTGCTTATCTTTCCAGGGGTACTACCCTTAGGTTTTGTCAAAGTTTCAAAACCCTGCATGTACCTCAGCTTTACCCCTGTGAATCAATGACCCTGTGGGTCCTTTTCCTTTAGCAGCACCCAAAGGAAAAGAAAACCATCTCCTTATGTACTTCAAAGTGAGAGAGCAGCCTAAGGCTTATCACCTCTGTTTACCAAGTGCTACTTTTCCCATTAAAAGCAATATCAAGAAGTGTCAAATCCACACACAGTTTGACGGCTCCAGCCTCACCTTGGTTTTGACTTGAAAGTGCACACCTACAGAAAAGGAAGGACATGGGTGGTCCTGTCATCTGCAGGCTGGAAAGGCTCCTCAAAAGCCAGCATGAAGCAGCTTGCAGCCAAGGCTGATTTCCAGCTGAGCCTAAGCTGATGTTTGGAGGCCAGCCAGGAACAGCCCCAGTGTAAAAGCAAGCAACCCGTGTCCCGAGCTCTGCTCTGCCACCTCACGGGCTGGTGGCTGGTGCTGAGGTCTGCCTGCACCCAGCTGGCATGGGCTTGGGGCAGAGCTGGGGTTGGCAGCTCCCCTAGGACTCAGGGAGGTGAGGTGGATTGAAAAATGGCCCAGAGTGTGGTGATTAGTGGCACAAAGTCTGCTTGCAGGCCAATCACTAGCAGTGTATCCCAGGGATCAAAACCAGGTCCAGTTCTGTTGTGAAGCAGCTTTTCTGAAAAGGACCTGGAGGTGATTTGGTGGGCACCAAACTGAACATAAGCCACAAAGAAGACTAAGGGTGTCCTGGGTTGCTTTAGGCAAAATGTTGCCAGAATGTGGAGGGAGGAGATGCTTCCCCTCTGCTCAGCAATGGTGCATCACCCCAAGAGTCCTGTATCTGGTGCTGGGCTCCTCAGTACAAGAGGGACAGGGATGCACTGGGGAGAGCCTGGTGAGGGACCACGAAGATGAGTGAGGGACTGGAGCAGTGGTGCAAAGCAGAACAAGACAGGCTCTTCCCAGTGGTGCCCAGTGCCAGGACCAGAGGCTGTGGGCACATATTGGAACACAGGAGGGTCCCTCTGAACATCAGGAAACACTTTTTCAGTGTGAGGATGACCAAGCCCTGCCACAGTTGCCCAGGGAGGTGACGGGAGGCTCCATCCTCAGAGGTATTCAGAAGCCATCTGGACACGGCCCTGGGCGGCCAGTGCTGAGTGGCCCTGCTGGAGCTGGATCAGGTTGGATCAGGGCTTGGATCAGGTCACCTCCAGAGGTGCCTCACCTCAGCTACACGTGGCTCTGCGAGCCCCTCCAGAGGGACACGGAGCCTTTCCTCCAGCTGGAAGGTGTCAAGAGGTGATGGGGTGATGGGGATAACGAGGGACTGCGACCGGGATGTGAGAGGGGCTGCGGCAAGTGATGGTGGGGGTGACGGTGTGACACCGGTGTGTCCAGGCTGAGGTCAGTGACGAGGGCGGCAGAGCTGACACGGCCCGAGGGAGCGACGAGCGTGTCAGGGTGTGGCGGGGGGTGTGACAGGCTGCCGTGGTGGGGACAGGAGAAGGCTGTGGCGGGTGACACGGCTGAGGTGGGGCCCCAAGGTGTGGCAGGGCTGTGACAGGTGACAAGCGACAGGGGACAAGGGGTGTTCGTGCGGCGGGACCCCGCGGCTGAGCGGAGGGAGAGGAGGTGGTCGGTCCTCCGCGCCGCCGGGGGGCGCCGCGCGGCGCTGTGCGGGCGCGGCGGCGGCGGCGCCGTTTCCGGGTTGGCTGCGCGGCGCTCGGGGCGGCCCCGCC
>NW_020897728.1:1377639-1429175 GCF_003984885.1 Neopelma chrysocephalum
CCTCGCCGGCCTCCCGCGCCGGCCCCGCGCCCTCCTCCTCCTCCTCCTGCAGCCGCCGCCCGGCGCCGCCATGCCCGGCCCGGCCGCCGGCAGCCGGGCGCGGGTGTACGCGGAGGTGAACAGCCTGAGGAGCCGCGAGTACTGGGACTACGAGTCGCACGTCCCGAGCTGGGGGTAAAGCGCCGCGCGGGGATCCGCCCTCCCTCCTCCGGCCCCCCGCGCCCTCCTGGGGAAGGGCCTCGGCCCGCGGGGAGGGTTCCCTGACCCCCCGCTCCCGCGCTGGGCGGTCCCCGGGGGGCTGCGGGCGGCGGAGGGGGAGGCTGGGAGAGGAGTACCCCCCTTCCCTCGGCCCCTGCCCTGTTGGTTATACCCACACGCCCCCACCGCCCCTCTCCTCTTGGTGCCCGCAGCAATCAGGACGACTACCAGCTGGTCCGAAAGCTCGGCCGAGGGAAGTACAGCGAGGTCTTTGAGGCCATCAACATCACCAACAACGAGAGGGTCGTCGTGAAGATCCTCAAGGTGAGTGTCCCGTTGATGGTGTGTGAACTCGTGGTGCCTGGGAGCGAGGGGGAGAGGGCTGGGTTGGCAGGGCCAAAGGGCTGTTGGATCTCCTCTTTTGTCGCAAAACTTGTGTTTGCTTGTTAAGGGCACTGGGACGGTGGGTTTGGAAATGGATTTGGTGTCCTGCGTGCTGTAGCAATGTTTTGATGTCTCCACCCCTCCTTGTCCAGCATAGCTCTGGGCTGGGAGCTCCTCTGGAGGGGGAGAGCTACGAGTCCTGACATTTGAACAGCGTTGCGTGTGCTGCCTCTGTTTGGCAAATCGGATCTGGCAATGCCTGTCTAAAACAGCCCAGGGACTGCCATGTCAACAGGAATGCGAAGCCCAGAGGGGGGAATCCTTCTGTTAACCTCCAGACAGCTGGCATGTGGCCTTTCCAGAGCCAGGCTGTGGGATGCTCAGCAGTCAAAAAAGCAAAATTTTATATTCAGTCCTTTTTAGAGGATCTAACATAGGAAAGAACTTCACCACAGTCGGACCATAAACACTATGGAAACTTGAGGAGACTCAAAGAGCCCGTCCAAAATGTGTCAGGAACAATGACCCTCGTGCTGGGGTGTTAGCCTTGGTGGGGTAGGGCCACGGGGACCTTCGTGCAGCAGTGGTAGGTTGTAGTTTGGGATGGCTGAGTGCAGAGCATGCCTCACTGTGTTCGACACTGAAGCAACAGGCTCACAGCAAGCTGTGGTAACTGAGCAGCACCCCATGCTGATGATCTGGGAGTAGGCAGGGGAGAGAAATGAAAGGTTAGAGTTGGAGTACATTTGGTTCTGGCTTGGCTGACACTTGTGGCTGTCACTTGTTGGACCAGCCACACTTGTCACTTGTTCCCCAGGAGCACGTGGGAACCGGTGTCTGACCCTGGGTGTTCTAAGAATTTGGGCACCCGTTCATCCACAGCGTGCAGGGGGGTCTAAGCTCAGCGTGCTCTTGCAGCCACTAAGAAAAGCAGCTCCCTAGGACATGTGTCTTTGCAGGGCTGTAGCCTTAAGGCATTTGCTAGATCCGCTCGGTTAGTGTGTCTGGCAGTCTCTGCTGACATCCCCACTCACTCACTGTGCCTGCTTCCTTGGGATCTGCCCTAGCTTCCCAGAGGACTTGTCATGGTTTGTCCAGCCAGCGCTCCTGGGAAAGGTATGATCTTCCATCTGTCTCTGGGAGGAGGCACACACACCCTGCCTTTGGCTGTGGGCAAGGTGGTGGCCAGGTGAGCTGTTTGGGAGAGACTGTGTGGCTGAGCCTGACGTCAGGGCAGAGTGAGGAGGCTCACGTGTCCTCACCAAGCCAAGTTCCTCTGGCATGCTATTTGGGCCTCCCCCTCCTTTAGATGCTTTATGTGGTTTGAACTTTTGTCTTTTTTAAGTAGGTGCAGGCAGGAGTTTCTGCAATGAGACACTAGGCACAGGTGGCCAGTGCAGAGCTGGCGTTCATGGCAAGATGGCTTGTGGCTGGACTGGGGAAACTGTGCACTCGTGCACGCTGCTCTGGAGCCTTTGATGGCCTCTTCAGGACTGCTGTGGTTTATTGAGATCCCAGGTCTTGTCCAACACAGAAAGGGGGCTGAGAAGAGATTGCAGAGAAAGTGGTCAGAAACCTTGCTCCTTGCTTCTTCCCAGCCCAGAGAGCCTCCCCTGGAGCAATGCTCCTCTCCCTGTGGCAGCCGAACTCTGTCATGTCTAGGGAGCCTGTCAGCTCTGGACAGTGAGTCAGCTGGCAAGAGTCATCTGAGGGTGGCTGGGTGCTCCTTCTCCTTGGGGCCTGAATGTGTTGCCTTAATGCCCTGCAAGCAGGAGACTGGTTTGTCCCAGATTTGAAGCGGATGGTGTTGCCACTGGTTCCCCTGGCTCTCCCCACTTACATTAACATGCAGACAGCATTCCTGGGAGCGAGCAAGGAAAAGCAGAAGGTCCAGATAAATAAAGATGAACTTTCTTCTTGGTGGAAAGTGGGTCAGTGAAAAGTGAGTTTCAGAATACCACGTTGTGTATGTTATGAAAACCTGTGAAGTGTGGCAATAACATCACTCTGATCTGTGGAAAGTGCCTCTGGTTTCCTGTAACTAGACTCAAACTTAATTGCAAATGTAATTGCATGTATCTACAGTGGAGCCTTAGCAAAGAGGTTGAGTGTCTCTGTTCCTCCAAATTCAGGAGGGATTCGGATCCTGTGAGGTGGGAAATGCAACCAAAAATGTTCAGGATTTTGTATGGCTGCAGGGATGGGACAAAGGGGAATACTGCTGCTGGGCAATGGATGTGGCTGTTTAGCACAGTTGCTTCTTTCTCTTTAAGTTTTTTTGAGAGGACAGTTTATGTTATGTGTTAGAGTGAATTTTAGCAAGAGTCTCTGTTTTAATATCTCTGCCTCATGGGAAGTGACTGATGTCTCTTCCCAGCCTTGCTCTTTGAAGCATCTTGTCCTTACTGAGCTCAAGCTAGCACGGAGCAAGTACTTCTGCCTCTGCCTTTTCTTCCCCTACTTTGGTGTTGTGCTACCTGAACATCTTGTACCCTCCTCCACAGAGGTCAGGAAATTTTATCACCCTTTGTCTGATGCAGAACTGAGCCACAGAGATTTCCTGTGTGACTTTGGGCAAGTCCCTCAGCCTAAACAAAGCTGAGACTAGAGCACAGGTCCTGGTTTAGTGCTGCATGAAGGGGTAGATAATGGATCTTCCTTTTCCAACAGCCACTCACGTTGTTTGCGAGTGCCCCATGAAGACTTTAGCATTGGACAAGGTCAGGGAGCTGATGACTCTGATTGGTACCACAGTGCCCCAGGCCTTTTGGGCTTGCATAAAGCAAGGTGCCCCATTTCCCTGGCCAGTACCCAGCATGTCCTTTCAGTTTTGCTACCCCAAGTGCAGGACCAGGCCCAATCCTACAGGAAAATGGTATGTTGCTAGTTGTGGTCATAATGTGTGTCAGCAAAGGAGGAGAATTAAGAACGTGCAGATAACAATGACATTACCATTTCCTGGGTCAAGTGCTTTTCTTTACAGATATGATACTCTTAATGTTACTTTTCCTGGGAAAACTCTGCAGCTCTTTTTTAAAAGGCAAAACAAGCAGGTTGCTTCTCACTCCGCTGCAGCAGGACATCAGCATGCACTGTATAGGATGGTGTAGGCAAAGCAGTGGGGCAGGAGCCTGGTTTACCACACAGACACCTCCTGTCAAAAAGCTTTTATCTTGAGAAGTGAGGTGGAGGGCAACTCCCTACCTTTTCAACCTGTTCAGAGAGCAAAGATTCAGGGAAAAAAAAGAATCCTGGGGCTGAAGTGGGGGTACTCTGCACTGTACTGACCTTCCTACCCCTCATGGGTAGGAGGGCCTGGAGTTAGCCAGCAGCTCTGCTCCCACAGTGCCTGACTGGTGTTGGAGGCTCCTGTGGGCTTTTTGATCTGACTGGCATCAGGACAGCTGTGGACATGCTTCCTGCCTGCTTCGGGGCGGGACATGCCAGGAAGGGGGACTGTGTGAACATGTCCTGTACGTGCTGTCGTGTCTTGCTTAAATTTGATGCTAAGGTTTGACTCCCAGGATGAGGTCTGACATTCCTCAGCACGTACGAAGGAAGTTTAAGACATACTTGTTTCCAGTGAGTCATGTATGGTCTACATCCAATGCAGGTATCCAAAGCACAGCTCTGCTCTTCCATATCTAACAACACAGATTCAGATTTTTGGTGGACTGCTGAGGTCAGTCTGTGCTGTCCCTTTGACGAGCTTTTCATTTTGGTTTTCTGCTAATGCAGCTCCAGAGTGTCTCCCAGTGTGGCTTGAAAGTCAATCCTCTGGTCTGGGGTAACAGTGTTCCCGAGGAAACTGTTGCTACTCTAAAAGCCAAAGGTTAACTTTCCAAATTTCTTGTAACTGTTGTGGGTGATATTTTGTAGTGAGAACAGCACTGTTAGAGTTACCTGCAGTTAGGGCTGTTGGTGAGTGTTGGCTGTACCACCATGTCCTTCACAGCCCAGTCTCCTGTTCCATCCTGGTGTCTGCTCAGGGTGGAGATTACAGCATCCATGTTGACAGGACTGTACAGGAGTCAGGAGTCCTCCTGCTTTCCTGATGCACCCGTGTGTCCATGTACACTCTACTTGCCTGCAAAGGATTAAACCCATCAGAAAGAGGCTGTTTTGTCTCCTTGTGTGGTTGCTCTTTGCCTAGGCACAACACAAGGGTGGAGGTAGGGGAAGAATGGTGCTAGAAGGAGAGGGACCAGTGAAATGGAGGTTCTGCCACAGTGATGAAATAGCCCCTTTCTCCTTTGGTGGCTTTTGTCCCTCTGTGCTGAGTCCATGCACTGGAACTTTCAACCATGTACGTGGTTTCACAAGTGCATTCTTGTTTGTTTGGCTTTGTTTTTCCCCTGTTGCCCCATTTGGGCTCTGTGAACCCTCCAGAGCTGCTGCTCATACCAGGCACTGCTGGAAAGTCCTTCCAGTGTTGAACTCAGATTATCACTCTAGTAGCTAGAGAACCACTTGGGGGACATAGCCCTGTGGCTCTGGTGAGCTTTCTTCTGTCTCTAAAAGCTCAGAGCCCACATACATCAGTATGGTCTAGATGGGGGCTGAAATGACTCCTGTGCTGGTGTGCAGAAGGGATTGCACAGGGAAATAGGATTGGATGATGTTGGTCCCTCAGGCTGGAGCTTTTGACTGGCTCGGTGACCTTCCACCAAAGCCGTTCAATGCCTCCTCCTGGTAGCTCTGTGTCTCTCGCTCCTCCTGTGTTTGCATGCACTGTATCAGCTCCCCCTGGCCCACTTCCTCCTCTGGCAGTCTTGAAATGAGCCCTTTTGCAAGAGAGCTGGGTACACAGCTCTTCTCTTTTGAACACCAGTTGCCCACACTGAGCTTGGCACAGTTGGCTGCTGGAGTCCAGCCTTGTTTGAGCTGAGACCAACGGGGACAGTACCGGGTGTCTCGCAGAGGCCTGGAGGTGCAGCTGGTGGTGGTGTAGCACCAAGGAGCTGATGAGCTGCAAAGCTGCAGCTCCTGTGTGGAGAAGGGTGAGATACAGCACTGTGTCTGTTCACAGGGGCCTGGGGCAGAGGCTGAAGGAATGTTTCCCATCCCACATAATGGTGGTGGTGGGGATCAGGGCTTGGTCCTCATGCACCTCCCTTTCAGTTGGCTGCAGAAGTCTTGATGTATCGTGGGCAGCCCTGAAGCCCCAGGAGGGCAGTTTGGGGGCGTGCCGTGTTGGAAGGAAAGGCATTCTGAAGGAAAGAATGAAACTGCCCTCGGAACATGTGCTGGGATATTCTACCCAGCTTAAGTATATTTTATGTAACTAAAAAAGCAAAAGTACTTTAGGAGTTTGGGGGTACGTTTTTCCCCCTCTTTTCTAAAATTCAGGAGCAGCTCGTGAAAGTTTGAATTCCCACACTGAAAGTGGCAAGATGCAAACGACCAACAGAATATTAACACGGGTGGGCTCCTTGATTTTGTAGCTCTGTTGAATACTATTATTTGGTTTCCCAGCTGATGTCTGGCAAAATAAGCAGAGCTGCTCTGAAGCCAATTTTCCTATTGAGCAATTGGCGTCGGGCTTTATAGGCCGATTATTGTGATTCTTTTGATAATGCAAGAGACAAATGAGCTTCTAGTGCCAGCTTTTAAATGTTTAAAGCCTGTCATAGGGATGCTGCTTAAGCCTTTTGCTAGTCCTGGACATTGTGTGTTCAGGTTTCCCTGCTTGTTCACTGGAAGCTTCATGGTATTTCCAGGCTATTCAGGTTTGGTGAGCAAAGAATGGATCTTTATGGGGTGATGGAATACATCACTTCAGTTTCTCATGGATTTGTATCTTTTGACTGCTAAACCTTCTTCCCTGCTGCGCTAACCCCAGTTCCATTTCAGAGCACCTGCTGGGCAAAACCCAGCACCTTCTGGGACTTCCTCAGAGCAGCACGTGTGCTTCTCAGCAGGCAGTGTGTGTGCCCTGCTGGCCTGCCTGCTTTGGGCTAATGGAAAATGATTTTTATGCTTTGGACTTAGCTGGTATTTCACATGCCTTCCTGGTCACTGCTTTCCTTTCATAGTGTGAAAATGCGCAGAGAACTTTGGATAACAAATCTAATTTCTCTCTTTGCTTGAATTCAAGCAATGGGCCCCCAGGTTGTTGGGGAAGGCTGGAACTGAAGCACCTGACAGAAGAGTGTGTACTCCCTTTGCTTTAGAAACCAGGCAAAAAAGATGATTAACCAGGCAGCCATTTATTTTTTCAAGACAGGAAGTGATGGCTGCAGCCTTGTATTTAAAGGTTTATTTTAGCAAACAATGTTAATTCTCCCAGCTGGTGTTTGCTGCAGCTGGACTCCTTCCCTGCTTACAAGCTTACGTGATCTCATGGAAAATGACCCAGGATCTCTTCTCTTGGTCACAGAGGTGTTTTCTTCTGCATCTTCCTCACTGCAAAGCTTACCCCGTGCCATTTCTCACCTCTGCAGAGCGATGGCATTGCATTGCTGTCACTGCCTCTTCTGCCTGACTTTCAAGTGGATTGAAGCAACCTTATGGGATCCATTTGGCTGATAGGGTGGGAAACCTGCAGCAAAGGGTAGGTGGCTGGGGACAGTCAAGTGAGAGCTGCTGGGTCCAGCAGAGCCCATCCTCCTGTGGCTGGAGGTCACCTTGTTCCTCTTCTCTGGGCACTCAATGTAGTGGACAGCCATGAACTGCATGTTTTGTCTCCACCATTTACAGCCACCTCACTTCCAGTTTGCCTGAGGAAGGAGCAATTTCCTGGGAATCTGGAAAACTGGCTTGAGCTAGGCAGTGATGTTGTTCTAAGGGTACTGCTGCAGTAGAAGTAATTAAACCCCTCCCAGTGTAGACACGGTTAAACTGAGACATGTCTTTTAGCCTGGTTTCCTATGGAAACGAGCCTTATGCAATCCTGCTGTCTGTCAGCCTTTCTCCCCCTCCTCCCCCCAGTAGTTTTTGCACTGGTTGGCCAATTCCAACCAAATGCGACAGAAGTCTCCAAGCTGTCAAGTTTCTACAGATTTCGTGGAAATAGGTGTTTGCATAGAGCAGAGAGACTGTGTTGGAGCCCATTTCAGAGGGAAAGGGTTTGACTCATACTGGTCACTGGAGAATCCCAACATGGAGGAAAGCTTTGAAGTGCCTCTGGTGTGGGAACAGATGGAGTTGGAGTCTGCACCTGTATAAAACATTGCCTTGCAAACTCGGATCAAACTTAAGGGCAGTTCATTTTGTCGAGGTGGCTGCTCCCTTCCTCTGCTGGAAATCCCCCTCCCGGGTCAGGGGGATTGGCCTGTGTAGGAAACAACCTGAAATGCTGCTGTTCATAGCCTGGTTTAATAAAACAGCCTTAAATGAGTACGGTTAAAAATACTCTGGCTGCAAGGGTTGGTGTTTTAGAAGCTATCCCTGCTGGGAGAGGCAGATGGTTGGAGGCCATAATAGCTTCAGTTCACATTTAATCCATGTGTGTTTGGAGTCAACATCCTTGGAGAGACAGATCGGGTGACTGTGAGAGACAGTTGTAGCAACCCAGACTTAATCCCAGTGCATGGCTGATATGCTGCTGTTTGCCTGTGCTTTCAACAGTACCGGAGTCTGGGACAGGAGCAAAGTCAACAGAGTTTGTCTGGTTTGAATGGTTCCCTCCAGTGCAGCACTGGCCGTGTGCTGGAGTGGTTTGCACCGAGGTGCTTGACGTGCCAGACACAAGACCTTGGGCTTGGAAGCAGTTACTTGGACTTGCAGTTGGTTACTGGGCAGGAACTGGGCCCCAGTGACGTGCCCTTGGCTGGCCAGCGGCGTTGGCGGTTGTGGCTGGAGCAGTGGCGTGGGACGTGTGGGTAGGACACAGTGAAAGCTCTGTGGAGTGAGGAGGAGGAGGCCAGAGGTTTTTCTACCTGTTTTCTCCTGCAAATCTGAAACGGGGAAGTGCTCTGTTCCCCTTCATCTCTCTCTGAGGACACTCCTAGGCAGTAACTTTTCCTCTAAAATGACATTACTTCAGCCCGTGGCGTTTCTCCTTGCCTCATCCCTGTTTTCCTAGTGGTGGAAAACCCCGTTCTGAGCGCTGGCTGCACATGGGGAGAGCGCTCTGATGATGTACTGATTACAGCCCTGAGGCCTCTCAGGCCCTGTCCTGGCTCACAGCTGATGTGGAGGTGGTGTGGCCATGTGTGGACAACCTGGCCTGAGCTCTGCACTGCTGCAGCTTAGCAAGAAAAAGTGCAAACAGCGAGTGGCTTTTACTCTCCCTCTTGCTGAGACAGTGTTTGCTGGAGTATCTTCCATCAGTGATGTCAGAGATGATGCTGTTGGCAATTATCTGCAGGCATTTCATTAAAAAAAGACCAACTTTCTTCTCTCCTTTTTTCCAAAAGTCACTGATTCTGTCTGCTCTTGTCTTTTAATAAGTGTGTGGTGGGTAGGGCCAGATTTCTGATAGAGATAATACAGAGCATCATTTTTCCATCCTGAAAAATGTGGAAACATGTGGAAACAACCGGAAAGCAACAACTTCTGTCCCTGTGGGAACAGTGGTTACTACAGAAGGAGAAAGGGAAATCTCAGAGGGATATCCTTCCCTATGTAACTGATGCAAAAGGCCCTTGAAATGACTTAAATACAAAGAAAAGGGTATTTCAAAGTGGGCTTTGGGTCCTCTTGGCTGTGTTCAGGCACCGTTTCAGCTCCTGATCAGGTGCAAGTGTTGCAGCAGAGAGGCTGTGATGCATGTCTATGGTGATTTTGTGATTCAGTGAGTGCCTTTGGGATGGCAGTACCTCAGCTTCCTCTTTGAAGTTCCTTGGAAAACAGCTTGTGTGTGCATTTGCCTCAGTGGACAAGCAGAGTAACCAAATTACGTCCTCTAATTCCACGTTGGCCTTCTGGTAAGATCGGTGCACGTGGGTGACACAAGGGTGGTGTCCATCCCCACGCCGACATGAATGAAATCAGCCCCTGATGAAGCATCTTCCTCTGGGGTTCAAAAATACAGCCCTCACTTCTGCTGGTTTACATCCCCCTGCTCTGGCTGGTTCTCCTTGTCTTTCCAAGCTCCCACCAGCTCCAGCTGTGTCTGGGTGCTGCCCCGGGGCTGTTGGTTGCCCTCTCCCCTGCCCCACGTCACTGCAGCTCTGGCTGGCAGCTGCCGTGGCCTTGCTGCCATTTTCCACAGTGGCTTTATGAGGTGCTGATGCTCCCTGTGCCGGCATCGCTGTTATTTTTGGCACTTTGCTTCGGGCTGAGATTCTCATCTTTTGGCTTGAAAGTCTAGCTGCTGCCTTTTAACTTGCAAGTGGAGAAGGACAGGATTCAAATCTGAAGGTTCCAGCCACCTGAAGAGCCTTGAAAGACAGCATATTTTATCACTTACATAAATGCCATATTTTCCCACTATATAAAACCTTCTGTTCCTTCTCCTGTCTGCTCGTACATTCCTGTGAGGGGTCTGAAACAGGGATTGCCTTGGATTTGCCTGTATGGGGAGTATGAGTTGCCCCATCGGCACCCTGAAGTGGGAGGCTACAGCAGAGGCGAGGTGGTGAGTTTGAACTGTTGAGCTCCTGTCCTTCACACAGACATCTGCTAATGTGTATCACTTTTTAAGGTGCCTCATACCTTTGCCATTCTGCATTACACCCCTCCTCACACACCAGACTCCGTGCTGGATGGTGAATGTTTTAGAAAGCTAAATGTCAAGAGAGGAGTGTTATCATCAGCAAACCTCAGAGACAGGGCTTTACCAGTCCCTCCAGGATGTCTCTGCAGCTCTCTCCAGTGCTGCTGTGGGGCAGGAGGGGATGTTCCAGCTCTGCAAGGAAGGACTGCTAGACTTGGTGACTCGCAGCCAGTGCTGCCCACACTGATCACTAGCCAAGAGTCATTAAGAAAGTCTCACCTCTTATCTCCTCTAAGCTGCCTTTTTTTTCCAGCAGGCACAGAGCTAGAGTTGTCCTGGGAGTGGATGAGTTACAGAAACAATTATTTGCATTAAAGTGAACCGCTGGATCAGCAGAGTGTAAAATCCAACCCAAGCTCCGAGTCCCTGCCTTGGGAGCAGCTGTTCTTTGTCACTCTCCGCAGGGTGATGTCCAGAGAAAAGCTTACTTTGCAAAGAGAGCTCCTGAGACTGCACAGATTAGAGGAGGAGTCAAAACTGTTTAAAATGTCTGTAGGCTTTAAAACCAATCATGGTGTATGGATGCAGTGGCATGCAGTGCAGCTGGGGCTGTGCACTCAGGGTGATAGTGAACTACACGTGCACACAGTGTTTGAGCTTACTAGAAATCTTGGTGTTGGAGACTCTCAGGTCATTGTTTCGTGGGATTAAAGTACTCATTGGGAAAACAGGTTGGGATTAAGGAGTAAAAAACTGGTTTGTGCTGGTAAGCAAAAGCAGAGATAGGTCCACCATGCTCATCCTGTGGCTCTGAATGCACAACATAGAATCAGTGTGCTGAGGTTACCACATAGCAGTGCAAGGTGCTTTTAACCACTGGAGTCACAGTTATGTTGGTCTGGAGTAGTTTGATTTCCCTTGGTGAGGGGAAAGGTTTTATGGATGAGAGGGAAATTCTAGTTCATGCAAGGTGTCTGTCTCCTTTTTGGAGCTAAAAATTTTCTTTTGTGAGGGTGGGAGCAGAGAGAGGAGGGGAGGTGATGTGTTCCAGTCCAAATCAGTGACAGAAATCAGTGTTTATTTCTGAAAGGACTCTCACTTCTAATTTCTTTTGTCTATTTAAGCCAGTGAAGAAAAAGAAGATAAAACGCGAGGTTAAGATTCTGGAGAATCTACGTGGTGGCACCAACATCATTAATCTGATTGACACTGTCAAGGATCCAGTGGTAGGTGCCCGTGTGTCATGTGTGTGGCGGGATTGCCTTTCCTCTGGCTGCAGGCACGGGGCAGGTTTGGATGGGCTCCTGTTCTTTTCCATGTTCCCCAGACTCTTGAAGACCCCTTCTGTGTCTTCTGTGAGTCCTCATGGCTGATGGGGGGAAATCTTTTGAAGCCCTATAAGAAAGTAGAGCCTGTAGCCTTCTAGCTTTTGTCTGGCATCTGGAGCCTAAGTACCAGCCAGGACAACTGGAAATGAAGCACTTTGATCCTTCTGGTTGCTGCCCTACCCAGTGACCAGCAATCATGTCGTTGGTCTGCACTGCCACAATTGACCCATTCCCGGGAAGTTTTCTCCCACGAGCAGCTGGCTGAGGTCTGTGACTCCCATCCTGCTGGCAGCCATGAGAGGAAGTGATGCTGCTGTAGCATTGGCAGTCCTGGCTGACCTTCCTCCTGCAAGGAAGGCTGTGAGGGTTTAGCTCCTGGTGACACATTCTGCCTTGCCCAGTGCTGTCCCTGCCCCTTGGCGCGGGGAGAAGCAGCACTGGCCACAATTGTGAGGTGGTGCTTGGCGTGTGGGGCATAAGCAGAGCTGCCTCCACCTTTTACAGGAGCAGGGCTTGCTTCTCTCCCTGTCTTGCTGCTGCCCTGCTCTCCCTAGTGAGGGTTGGGCAGGAAGCAAAGGCTTTTTAAGGTCTCTTGGAGCAAAGAAAGGTCAAGTGGGTGTTTTAAACCATGACTCTCTTTCCCTTGCAGTCAAAGACCCCTGCTCTGGTGTTTGAGTACATCAATAACACAGATTTTAAGGTGAGTTTGCTTGAGTGTGGAGGAGGGAGGCTTCCCATTTCTGTTAAGAGTGCTGTGATAATCCTAAGAACTGTGGGGAGAGTTTGGAGTTTGGAGTTTTCACCTATGTCAGCTTCACTTTGTTTTCTCCATGTAAATCAGAAACCTGTTACTGGGCTCTACATTAAAAGGAATAAAAAGTTTGTGTGCTGCATCTTCTCCCAGCTCTGAGGAGTAAGTTCAACAGGTTAGATATTCTTACTCCCCTCTCAATTTAGTAATCACTGCTGTGCTATATATTCAGCCCAAGTTAATCCCTGTGCTGTGGTGCTCTGATTACAGCAGTGCAGTTGATGGAGCAGGTGACACCAGTTTTTTTCTGGAATCCTTCAGACCCGGGGACTTTGGGGTGGCAGAGACTGGAAAATACATTCCCACTGGCAGTGGGCCTCAGAGCAGGGTACTGAGCATTGTTGAACACATCTTAAGAGCTCTTTTGCTTACCTGAGGCTGCAGGATATTCCCTGGCTGTTCTGATTTCTGGGGAGCTCCAAGGGGTATAACCCATTCCCGAAAGGAGGGTCCTCTGAGTGCAGCTACAACCACTTCTGCTACTCAGATGTTTCTGGCTGGGAGCAACAGACTGAGAGACAAAAGGGATCTGTAATTAGCAGCCACACCTATTTTAATGGCATCTTTGCTTCCCCTATGTGAGTCTTTACCCTAAGTCAGTGGTGGAGAATTAATGGAGCCATTAGAAAGCCAGCAGTCATCCCTCCTGCACTGTTCAGGGATCTCTTTCATTCCATGTTATGGGATGTTGGGTTTTCTTCCTGTCTGTGCTGGAGCATGATGTAGGTACAGGCCTTAAAGGAAGCAGATGCACCAAAGACCCAGAGAAGAACTCTGGGCTGGTGTTGGTGGAAAGGAGGAGCTGCCTCCCAGACCATCTGTGTGCAGGGCAAGACACGTTGTTTCCGTCCCTCTGGGGTGGGTCTGGCGAGCTGGATGCTGCTGGATGGGATGTGTGTGCACAGCCAGAGTTGCAGCCATGCTGCAGTGGGGTCTTAGTGCTGTTTAATCTCATGCAGAGACTTACTGCAGGAGCCACAATAATAGTAACTTGCAGCAGCGTCTGCCCTGACAGCTCTGGGCGGGGAGATGAGTGTTGCCTCCATCAAGTAAACAGCCATGAGAGGAGTGCTGTGTGATGACCTTTCAGGGCTAATTAAAGGAGGTTTGGTTTGCCTGGCCTTCCTTGACATCAGCTGGGCTGTTCCAGTGCTGCATGTGTGTTGGGAATGTACCCCTATGCTTCTCCTGATGACCCACAGTCTCTTTGTAAGGCTGATCCTGGAAGTTTTTAATTTTCTATTTAGAGGGTTTTTTATCAATTAATTAATTAATTTTTATTTTTAATATATGGCTTGAGATAAAATGGGTTGCTTGCACCTAGCTAAGGATTGCTTTATGTTTCTCCTGTCAAAATGTGATTATACCACTCTGTTGTGTCCTTAGAGGAAAAAATTTATCATCCAAGATATCACCCAGTAACTGAAATATGTTCATGAAGTTGAGGCTGGTGGCCAACAGGGACTCTTAACTGAAAAATGAAGGGCTCAGAGTCCATGATCCATCAGCCATCCCAGCCACATGGAGAGTTGGAGCAGGCACTGCTGCAGCCAGTAAGGAGCAGTGGGCTGGCCACAGCAGAAGTAACAATGCTCAGCTCTGGCTGTTGCATTAGAAACAACTATATGAGTTTGCAGCAGACCTCTTCTAGGCTCCTGGGAGAAAGCCTGGCTCCTCAGGGAACTCCAAATTCACAGCTGGGCAAGTCTAAGACAGAAAGCTTCTGATGCTGATTGGTACAAGGCAGGAATAACTCGTCTTGGGAATGCAAGTGTGTCCCCAGGGCATGGGGTATGGCTGCTCCTGTTCAGAGCTTATTTGTAACCTGAATTTCCCCAGCTGTGTCTGGGGTGTGTGGGTTGGTTGAGCTACACTCCCATGAGCTCTCTGCCTGTTTGGGGAGGTTCTTGGGGCTGCAGCTCACTGGCAGATTATAGAGCTGCTGCTACTTAAGGGTGGCTGTGGGTGCCTTCTTGTGATGTCAGCAGATGCTCCCAAGGTGTCTCTTCCCTTGCTCTGAAATGCCAAGCAGAAAATGCACAAAGTGGGTGAGACCACCTGTGTTGGAGGTCTCTGCTTGTCCTGTACCTCTACACATGAAGCAGCTGGAAAGCACCCAGTCATTGTCCTCTCTGCTCCACAGTCCTGATCCCCCAGGGCAGCCAAATTCTGCTGGAGTTAAATGCCACGTGAGCTAATCCAGGTGACAAGGACCTCTTCTCTTTGTTTTGATCTGCCCATCTCTGCCTCCATGTCTGGGTTCAGCATCTCGCTGGCAAATCACCTTCAGGATGTGTGAGGGGGTTCCCAGGGCAGCTCGTGTGCAGCAGGGGGTTGGTGACCACTTCACAGGATTGCTTTTTTCTCTGTCCTTTTGGCAGTAGTTGCTCACAAGCTTGGATGTCTGCTCAGTTGTTTCCTTTCTGGCTGTTTCTTTCCCTCAGCATTATTATTTTTTGCTTAATGTTAATGCTTTTGCCCATTGTGAACCCTTTGCCCATTCAAATGGCAGAATGCTGCTCAGGTCAGTGCACCCATGAAAATGGCTACTGGGTTTCCTTAGCTGTCTGTGCACAGGGAGAAACTGCAGTTCTGTGGGGCCTAAGCCATGGCTGTGAACAATTCCAGATCAGAAGCACAGGCTTGTATTCCACATGGTTTGGCTATTTTTAAATGATGGTATAAAGAGGAGACTTAGGTGATACCTCCCCAGAGCTGATTACATTTTCTTAAATTACCTGTCTGGGTCCCCGCTGGAAGGGATGGCACTGTACTTGCAGGAGGATGAGTTGGAACCAGACTAAATGCATGTTCTGCAGCTTGTGTTACAGGGCTAGTGTTTCCCTTCAGACCTGCTGCATTACCTGTCATCTGTGAGCACTCAAGCTCCCCACAGTCATCTGCCTTCAATGAAAACTGCACTGCAGAGCCACACGGTCAATTGGGGGATCATCAGTGAAATTAAATGTCTTTTGCTAATTGGTTTCAAACTAGAGATGAGACGCCTGTAATTCAGCCACTGTCAGCTCTCACATATTTTGTGAACGTGCCTGGTACTGTGCTTTTCATTGCCCCAAAAAGGCAAATCCCTCAGGAAAAAAGGGGGCAGAGCCAGCTCTCGAGGAGCAGTTGTGCTTTGGGTTTGCTATTTCATTCTTAAACCACAGTAGGAGGTTTGCAGCTCAAGAAGAGGAGATGGGCAAGAAAGGTGAGCGAAGGAAGGTTGCTCTAGGATGCTCAGCCTGTTGGAGTTGTGGGTTCAGTGGGCTTTTGAGTCAAGTCTTCCACTTCACCTGCACTTTGGTGAATTTTCAGGCCAAATTGCTGTAAGGGAAAATGTGTGTGTTTTATCCTTGTGCATCCAAGGTTTGTTTGAAAAATGATTGTTGCCCTGCATAAGCGATGCAGAATTATAAAAGATTCCCCTCCCTTGCGTGGCTGCCAAGGCCGGAATGCTTTGGGAACTGTTTCCTTTTCTTTTCCTGCTGCCTGCCCTGCACCCCAAAGCGGTGTCTCTCCTCCCAGCCACCCTGTTGCTTTGCAGATGCTGCTTCCTGCACGTAGCCAGCTGTGCTGCTCACTCAAGGGAGAGGAATAAGCATTTAGCTCCTGTCAGCCCCATGGCAGGGGAAGCGTGTCTCTGTCTCCTCAGGCACTAACAGGATTAGTTTATGATTGGTTATGTGATGTGTGCCAAAATATCACCAAAAGCTGGAGAGGGGTAGGGGCTGCCTGTGGGTGGCTTTGGCCTTTCCTTGTGCTCTGTATGGAGAAAGGAGACCAGCCCAGGTCTCTGAGGCCTCCTGGGATCCAGAATGCTGGCAGCTGGCTGAGCAGATTTGGGCTGGGTCTGAGTGATCCCCACAGTGATGTTTCTGGTAGTTCTGCTCCAAAGGGACAGAGCAGAGCATGGGGCACGTCTGCAAAGGAAGTGTCTGCTCTCCTCTGCTAGGCTGAGCAAAGGGGGTTTGGAGCCTCGCTGTCAAAGCCTGCTTGAGGCAGCTGCTGTGCAGGACCCACTTGCAGTGGAAACCATGGCTCTGTCCTTCAAAGCCTTCAGCATTCACAGGCTGCCTTCAGGGGGCTGAGCACTCCTGCAGGGATGGTCCCTGTGGCAAGCAGAGCCTGGGCACTGGTAGCCACACTGTTGGCCTGGGCACAGCGAGAGGGTCGGGGAGTGGGTTTCACAGGTAGCTCTTCC
This sequence comes from Neopelma chrysocephalum, assembly GCF_003984885.1. Lineage (NCBI taxonomy): Eukaryota > Metazoa > Chordata > Aves > Passeriformes > Pipridae > Neopelma > Neopelma chrysocephalum. The sequence goes on from NW_020897728.1 coordinate 1,394,163, forward strand.
AGGGAAAGCTGTTGGAAGCTGTTTGCCCAACAAACAGTGTGTGGGCATATCATGGTCCAACACTGAAGGCCACGAGTTAGAGAAGTGACAACATTGTGGGTCTGCAAAGAAAGACTTTAGTGACCTCCCTTCCCTCCTTACAGGCAACAAGAGGCAGAGGAGCCAGGGAATTGGGGAAATGAGGTCTAGCCTTGTTCTGCCACTGCCTCTCCTGCCCTCCTCCTTCCCTAGGTGCATGATGTTGCCAGATGAAGTTGAACAGGGTAGTGAATGCCAGAAAGACATGTTTTACACACATTTCTCATAGTGTTTATTACTTAGCAAGCCATTTAAACAGACTTCTGGAAGGACTCCGCTGTCCTCTGCTGGCCCTGCATCCTGCATCAGAGTCAGGAAATCTATCCCTGCTGTAGCTCTATAGCTTGTGGCTATGTCTTTTTTGCTCCCTGCTCACTTGTCTGCTTCAGTGGGTTGCTCCAAAGCGTTAGGATCATCCCAGCTCACGAGAATTCAATGCAGTTGTGTCCTGGAGGCTGTTAAAGCTCTGTGTGTGTAAGTGACACTTGTATGTTGTCAAATGATTTCCAAGAGGAGTACTGGGGGGTGGGGGGTGTCTGTTTGGAGATGGCCCTGAGTAAGGCAGGAACCTGAGGATCTCAACATGGGCCTGGAGGGGATCCAGGGTAGAGCTGCTCTCTTGGGATGTGAATTTCAATCCCTTGCTCTGGGATTTTTCCTGAAGCTGCCAAGTGGTGCCCGTGATGGGCAGCTGGCTCCAGTGCTGATGCAATCGGTGATTTGTCTGAGCTGTGAGATGATCCTTGTTTGTAAGAAAGGGCAGAGAGGTCTGGTCCCACTGCTGCCCTGCGAGTGTCCTTCCTTGCCCTGCCCTGGCATCTTGCCTTGCTTTCCCTGGATGAGAGCACAGCCCAACAGGGTTGGGCTGACACCGCTGCCAGTGACAGATATAGAGCAGAAGGCAGATTTGGGGCCAGCTGTGAGCTGGCATGGGAGCAGCAGGATGATGAGTTCTCCAGTGCTGGTGCTGGTAGCACAGTGCAGGTTAAAGTGCACCCTGGATCTCTGTCACTTCTGCATGAGTAGCCACAGAAGGACACAGAGGAGAGGAGGGTGGTGAACATGTGCTGGTAACAAGCACTTCCCTGTGACTCTGAGCTGTGCTCTCCTTGGCCCCACAAGCATTTCTGTGCTCTTGAGTTGCATTAGTCTTTATCCTGGGATAGAGGGGAGCCTCTGTGGCTCTAAGACTGTCTCTGCCCTTTGTATTTCCCTACCCTGTGCTCCTTTAGGTTAAAGTTTTTGTTTCCCTGCCACACCCTGAGCACCTGGACACCTTGCTCGTGTGTTCCCAACCTGCTCTGAATGCTGTCATCGATGTTGACATGCAAAGTCATCACAGTGACTTGACAACAGAGAGTCACAATCATCTGTGCCAACTCCAGTGTGCTCTGAAGGGCTTTTGCCCTGTTCTCCTTGGACAGACAGCCTGCCCATCTCCTGCTGGAATGAAGCTAAGTCTGAATGATCCCAGTAGCATTTCACAGGAGCTCTTGCATCCTTTTGGGATTCCCTAGTGTGTAGCCCTGGTAGGTCTGAGACCAGGACAGCCCTCAGGAATGGCAGCATTCACAGGAAATCTGGAATGGGGTCAATGACTGGAGAAAAGTGGGGTGCAGGAAACTAAACTAATCCAAATCTGGAGTATTTATTTTTGTCTCTTTTGTTTTTCTTCCTCCCTCCCCAAATCTGTTTCAGCAACTGTACCAGATCCTGACAGACTTTGATATTCGGTTTTATATGTATGAGCTGCTGAAGGTGAGTGGCATTGCATATGGCAGTCTGGATGGGGAGGCCAGGAATGAGAGTGGTGGTAGCAGGGCTCGTGGGGCAGTGCTACTGAGTGGTTACTTCTCCTGTGTTCAGTGCAGAATCCATGTCTCCTAACCTGGGAAGGCTTGGGAAGAGATCTGGTTACCTGGCTTGTTGCTGTGAGGTATTGCAGCCAAACTGGGGACCTTAGGTCACCTCCAAAGAGCCTCTGATTCTCTGGGGTCTGTCCTTTCCCCAGGAAGCATTTGTGACTGGTAGTCACCAGGTAGGGCTGTGCTTGGTCTCCCTGTGTTTCCAGCACCACTGAGCTGCTGTGAGGAAAATCAACTCCCTCCAGCCAGACCCAGGACAAGCACTGAGAGGCATTTGCAGGGCTGGAGAGCTGGGTTTCTAGGGAGACTGGAAGAGAGGGATTACCAGCTGCAGGCTTTGTTCTGCTGCACTGTTCAAATGCAGACCCAGAAGGTGACTTCTGCCCACATGATCTTAGACCCCTGTTTCTCTGGGTGGGGGATCTAGGGCACATCAAGAACAAGCTGGCCAGCTCAGTGCCCTGTGGTCACAGAACCCTGGCAATGTGGTCTTGGGGAACAAAGCTTCTGGTTATGCCAGCTGTTATATGTTGATATAACACTGGTATTTTCCTTTGAGACCTCCCAGGCAAAGCTTTCCCTGCCCTTCTGATGAAAGCTGAGGAGTATCCTAAATACCTCCTCTTAACTGGCCTAGCTTGCACTTCCCTGTGGAAATGCTCACAGAGCCACATGGCAGGTCTGTGAGATGTGCTGCCCCTTCTCAGGGGTCTCCAGCTGCAGGACATGGGAGGTAGCAGGGCATTAGGGAGAGCTTCCAGGTTCAACTCATCCAAGGGAAGTTCTGTGCTGACCTACTGGAGCAGCAGCTTGGCTGTGTCAGGTCTTAGCAGGACCTTGGGATTTCTGGGCTGGCACTTTCCAGTTCCCCAGCCTCTGGAAATGAGTGGAACAGGTGAGGGAAAGCCCTTTGTGCTCCAGGACTTCGTGACTGCAGGAGACTTCCTGAAAGAGATCTAGCAGGCCTGAGGGAGGCTTTCTTCTCTGCACCCCCAAGCTTGTTCATCTGTCTGCAAGGGAGGTACCTTCCTACTGGAGGTTGGAGGGAGCCTAAGGCAACCCAGGATTAGGGTGGGAGGGATGATGAAGTTTAGGTGATCCAGCCTTGGCAACACAAGACACTAGAACAGTTTCATCCCTGGAAGCACTTTGTGTAACCTGTTACAGATCTCCTCTACTGGAGATTCCAGGACCACAGTGCTGTGAGTCCTGTGGGCTGTGAGGCCACATGTCATTGCAGGGATATTCTCTTAGGCCTTGCTGTGATGGAAGCTGTTGCCTCCTTGCTTCCTGCTGTGGCAGGGGCCCAAGGACAGCGTTGCTTCCCTGGCACTGATGTCTTGCATATTGAATGACTGCAGGCTGTACCCTCTTTCCATGCTGCTGGAGATCTCATAGCATCTGATAGATGTTGATGGATGGATCTCCCTCCCCTTGGAGATGAGAAAACAACATTCTCACCCCTCTGCTCAAGGGAACAGCTGCGTTGGGGGGGGGGCAAGTGGTGCAAGGTCATGGAGCTGGAGAGCTTATGTGTGCTCCTGCCTTCGAGCTTGAAGCAGCTTTGCTCTCCCTCGTGTGCTATCACTTTTTTAACTGCAGGTTTGGCTTAAATCAGCAGGATAGAGGTGACTTTCTGGCTTAAGTGTGTTTTGGGGCACAGGTGAAAAGCTGCACTGGAAGGCCATAAAACTGTATGCATGTAAGAATCATCCCCTTCTGGGGAAGAGAGCATGACCTAGGAAGCACAGGGCTACCCAGGCTGGAGCATTGGGCTTGTCACCGGGTGGGACACGTCTCTGGATCGTGTTCTTCAATGATTGTGCAGGGAACACAGTTCCAAGACTGTGACTGCAGTCAAGATCCATAAAGGCTTGTTGCCAGGTTGCCACTTCATCCACGTGCAGCATAAGAGCTGAAAATGCCAGTTTCTTGTGCCAGGGTTATGGCACTTCCTGATGAGCTCTTGCTCCTGGCTGAGAACTGTCTGTTATATTGCTGACACTGTGCCTGTGGTTACAGCCATGTCTAATGTGTGTGTGTGTCTGCCAGGCCCTGGATTACTGTCACAGCATGGGAATCATGCACAGGGATGTCAAACCCCACAACGTCATGATAGACCACCAACAGAAAAAGGTACTGTGACACCAGGGCTTATAAGCAAGGTTTTTCCAGGGAAACTTGAAGCTCTGCTGCCTCTGTACCCATAGCCTGGGCAGCTGCACAGACCCCTTTAACCTTTCTTTAGTGGCTCCCCTCCACCTGTGACAGCATCAGGAGATGGCCAGAGTCTCGCTGGGGAGCACCACAGTGGGAGTCTGTGGCTTCCTCACTGCTGGGATGTGCTAGTTAGGTCACAGGAAATGCTTGTACCCAGCTCACAACCGTGGAAATGGGCAGGGACTTCCCCCATCCTGGTACTCATACCCCAGTGGGTGCTGTGTGTACCTGCCCCAGGGACCTGGATCTGTAGCAGGGAACTAGTTGCTGTTCTGCAGGTCCTTTCTGCCAGTCAGCAGAGGCTGAACAGGCAAGGCAAGGTTTATAAGGAAGGGAATCTCTCACTGGACCCACTGTCCTTCAGTAACACGGCAGGTCGTCCATCCCTGGGGCTGCAGAGGAGATGCTCTGCCTTGCAGGATGTGATGAACCCCCCTCCTACCCCGTTTTCTGCTCTCAAACCCCAGGTAAAATCAACACTGCCTTCAGCCCAGCCTCTCTAAACAGTGGGATAAGACTTTTGCCTGTTGCCTAGTATGCAACGACCTGTCTGCTGTGGCTGGTGGTGCTGGTCAGGAGCTTGGACTCAGGAGGCAGAGCAGCTCTCTAAGCTGGGCTTTGCCCCACAAGCTGGTGTTAGTGGAAAGAGCGTGAACAGAGCACTGCTGAGAGCATTCCCTGTCATCAGAGGGCCTCCCTCCACCCCAGGCTCAAGGGATTGAGAGGTTTGGCCAGCATGGCCTCACCTAAGTGGCTCCTGACTCTGTGTCTCTTTATGGTGTGTCCAGCTGCGGCTCATAGACTGGGGTCTGGCCGAATTCTACCACCCAGCTCAGGAATACAATGTCCGTGTGGCCTCCAGGTACTTCAAAGGACCAGAGCTCCTTGTGGACTACCAAGTAAGAGTCTGTCTCCTCCTTGCTACCCAGTGATGTCACTTGTGGCTGCACTTTAGCCACCTTTGGGTTGTCTGGTTTTGCCTGTCAGGGCATGGCCTGGGTTGGAGAGAGGCTGGCTGTGAAGTGCAAAGGCTGAGGCTGCCTGTGCAGCTGGGGAACCGGGCTGTGGTGAGTGTGCCTTTTCTGACAGCTTCTCCTTTTTCCCTCAGATGTATGACTACAGCTTAGACATGTGGAGTTTAGGCTGTATGCTGGCAAGCATGATCTTCCGAAAGGAGCCCTTCTTCCACGGCCAGGACAATTATGACCAAGTAAAGACATTGCTACCTGGCTTATTGTGTGAAAAGTTTGTCCCCAGCTCATCTCTGTGTGTATGGTGGGGAGGTTCTGAGGGTCAGATCACCATGCTGGGAGGATGTTGTTGCATGTTGGTTAAGCCATTTGGGATTTTGCTTCTCTGCTATTGTGTAGGAATTTTTTTTCTGCACACGTTGCAAAAACAAGTTTCAAGGGAGATATTCCTTCCATCTGGGATGTTTCCAGAAGGACTGCTCTTAGATTTGGGCAGCTCTGCCTCTGCAAAAGAGTGGTGGGCTGCCCTTCTGCTCTCTGAATATGCCTTTTGTTCCAGCTGGTTCGCATCGCGAAGGTCCTGGGCACAGATGAGCTCTATGGGTATCTCAAGAAGTACCACATAGAACTGGACCCGCACTTCAATGACATCCTGGGCCAGTAAGTGGAGAAGTGAAATGCTGCCCTTTTTCCTTGTGACACAGAGAGGGAGATAAACTGATGTCTGTGCCCTGGAAGCACTCTCAGCAAAGGCCTGCTCGATCTGCTGGGTCACAGTGCTGTTGCATCATGTCATCACTGAAATGCAGGCTCTTTCCTTTTGCCTCTCTCATGATCCATCCCCTATTTCTTCTCCCTCCTGCTCGTTCACATCCTCAAAGTGGAGGTGTAGACACTGGAGTTGAGCATGGGCTGAGTTGCTCAGAGTCTCCCAGCTGAGATTCCTGAAAAGGACAAGAGGTGGGTGGAATAGTGAGGACAGCTTCTGTGAGGCTGGCTGGCAAGTCAGAGAAATTCTGGTCCCAAGGGTGTCACCCTGCCTGCTGCCACATGCCATTGTCTAGTCCCTGTAGACAGAAAGGATCATGCCTTTCCCAGGCACAGGACATCCATACAATTGTGTAGGTATAGAAGAGGGTTTCCCCCTTTCAGCAGGTGTTTGCTGAGCAGTTGCCTGTGCAAGGAAGAGCTGTAGGCAGCCTTCCTTCTCAGAGGAGGATTGTGGCAGGTGATTCCCCCGGGACCTCTGGGTGCTGCTGAGCTGGTGACAGCTGGTCCCTTTGCAGGCATTCCCGGAAGCGCTGGGAGAACTTCATCCACAGCGAGAACAGACACCTGGTCAGCCCTGAAGTCCTCGACCTCCTGGACAAGCTCCTGCGATATGACCATCAACAGAGGCTGACTGCCAAGGAGGCCATGGAGCACCCCTATTTCTGTGAGTCTGGGGAGTAGCTGGGGCCAGCTGGGATGGAGCTGTGGGTAGTGGAGGTGAATTTTGGCTCCCTGCTCCGCGAAAGCCTTATAGCAGCTCCGTGAGTTTCCAGGGCAGCTTCTCTGGAAGGATTTGCCCGGGTGGAGCTTCCGCTTTTATTAAATACTGTTTCCTCTTCCTGCCTCCTCTGTCTCCTGCAGATCCAGTGGTGAAGGAGCAGTCCCAGCCCAGCTCAGAAAACGCTGTGCTCTCCAGTGGCATGACAACAGCGCGATGAGGACTGGAAAACGACGGGTAATTCAAGATGTTTACAAATAAAAGCAAAACCTTCGGTCACACAGTGAAGGGAAAAGAACCAAGGACCCCCCCCTCCTTCCCCTCCCCTTTATACTCGGCAGAAATCTAACCTTGGGGGGGGTCATAAACCTCAGTTCCTCTCTGGTGGTTGTGGTTAATGTAACTCTAACCCTGTGGTACCAAAGCCCTGGGCAAATGGTCTTGCAAGAGCTAAACATGTAGTGATATCCCCAGGGCTCCACACAACTGATTCTGGTTCACATCTCTATGGATCCTTCTCTTCCTTCTCAGTCCAGCCTTCCCCACCACGCTGGTGGGGACAAATTGGTCGTTGTACCATCAGCCCTTAGCATGCCTCTTTCTAAACTTGCCTTTCTGACTTGTAGTCTCTGAATGAACCAAATTCAGGCTGGGGGTCAGCAGGTGCAACTCTGTTTTGAGGTCTAAGTCCTTACTGCTCACTCTGGGCTTGAATTTGGCCCTTGAATTCCAGTTTCAATTGTGAATGCCGGGGTGGTTGGGGGGAGGGCGGGGGGGGGAGTTTGGCAAAAAACAACCCACAAACCCAGCAGCATCTCAGGATTAGTTTGGAGCATTAAAACGAAGGCACTGGTCCGAGTTGCTGGGGAGAGGAGATCCCCCCCTCCAGTGTGTTTGACAAAGGCTCGCTCTGAGAAGAAACTCAATAGACCTGCTTTGGAAACTTGTGAATGTGAGGGCTGCTCTTGTGGCAGGAGAGGGGAGGGACTATCCAGACTTTCCCACCGAGCTCAGGAAAGTCAGTGTTGCAAGATTTCTTGTGATAGGTGTGCAACCACGTACCTCATGACGTGGCTCCCATGAGAATTTGTGCCAGACGCAGACTTGTGCCAGAGCACAGCTCTGGGGCGGTTCAATCCAGCACCGCAGGATGGAGGAGTGGAGAGGAGGCCAGGGAGGAGAGCACAGGGAGGGGGGAGGATCAACAAACAGCGTCGGGGCGGGGGCTGTGCAGCTACTGATCCAGGACTTGGGATCCCACACAGTGTTTTAACAAAGTCAGCCATTTGTTGAATTCTGGGGTGCCGATCCTGTTGGGGGGTGGGGGGTTCGTCTTGTGGGTTCTTTCATCAGATCCCTCGATGGCTTTATAGCCCCACAATTCACAGTTGCCTCCTCTACTTGTTCTGTGTGTAACTTCATCAAGTGGTTCTGGTGACACTCAAACCTAGACGCTGGAGATAGTGTTTTCCCACCAGCACCTAAACACAGAATTTCCTTCTGCGGCATTGTTGAAATAGTTAATTTTTTTATAAGGTTGCAATGTTTCTATTTGAAACATCTGTTTACATTCCATATTCCAATAAAGTTCTATTGGCATCGACAGCAGGTCAATCCATTTGTATAATTCACTGAAACCAATAAATATCTATACGTCTGAACGTCTGCCGTCTCAAATCTATGTGATAGCCAGAGAGGCCTGAGAGCTGAAGGCCTTGTCTCCTCCAGGAGGGCAGGTTGGCTCTTCCAGCCCCTCTTGTCTGAGTTTTTTGGGATGTCTCACTCAGTCTTTGGTCGCAGTTCTTCGTGCTGTCAGCCCTGCGAGTTTCACTGTGGCAGATTGTCCGCGCTGCCACGGGGCCACAGAGGAGGTGTGAGATTTTGGGAGTCGGCTCTTGAGGTACACTGGACTCAAACAGCTGGTGCCTGAGGGACCATCCTCGGGCTGTCTGTTACCTGGCAGATCAGCCCAGGTCACCGATGCATGGCTGGAAGCTGGGGGGTCTCCACGTGTGTACCCCCTGCTCATCTGCCCTCAGCCTGGGGGGATGGCTTTTTCTAAAGATGTGCTGAGCAGGGAGTAGTTCTTCTTTCCTCCCACCCTGGGAGGTGAGTGGTGCACAAGAGCAGTTATGTGTGTCCAGGCTGAGGAGCAGCCTGTGATGTGCTGCTGTGCCACACGGCCTTGCTGACATTTGCTCTCCTGCTGAGGCTGCTGAAGGCCTTGGCGAGTGTTCCCAACCCTCTCTTCCATCTGCCCAACCTCTGGGCTGCCTGGCCTGAGGGGCAGGGGGGTCTCTTGTGCTCTTAAGCTGTGCTGATACCAGCAGGGCTGGTTTGGGGTTTTAACATCGAGTTTTGGACTGATTTTTAAACCTGTATTGAATTGCTCCATGGAGAAGCGGCAGGAGTGGATGTTTCTCGTGGCCTGTCCGAGTTGCTATGGGAGAAGCTTGTCTGTTTTCCAGCTCTTGTATGTTGGCATTCCCAGCTTCTGGAGGGACAAGGCAGAAGAGGTGTGGAGAAGAATGGGTTGAGTGTGGGAATTTTAATAGGTGGAAAATGTTGGTCGCTGTATATGAGTGCTTGATAGTGTCCAAACCTGATTGTGGAATTTCAAGGTGGTGCTTTGGGAAGTATTGTTTCTGTAAACTTGAGTCAGAAGTTCTTTCCTGGTACCCTCAAGCAGAGGAAGAGAGTTGCTCTTCCAGCAAATTAAATGGCTTTCCCTGGTTGCAGTAAGCAGAGAGGCTGGAACAACCTGCCCCTTATCTCCCCACGTCCCTACCCCAGCTCTAAGGTAGGATGAGCAGTGACAGATTCATCCCGGAGGGAAACAGCAGCTGAGCAAGAGGGTGTGGATCCCAGGGATCTGATCCTAGGGCAGTGTGGATGCTTCACTGCAGCTCGTACCAATTTGTCTCTGCAGCCAGTGGCCCTCCCAGCACTCGGAACAGAAAACCCTTCTCTCCTCTGGACCTTAGCAAAGTGTCCTCCTGCTTGTAGGGGCAGCTGGGAACTGGGGAAGAGTGTCTTGTCCTTAGGAAGTAAGAGGACTGAGAGACATGCATCTTCATTCCTGGCCTTTCAGGTGGTCTGGCCCCAGCTTTCTAGCAGAGGTAGAGTGTGGGTTTGGCTGAATGCCTTGTAAGAGGAAAGGCTCCAAACCAGAGCCCTGGCAGGCACTGAGGGATGCAGTAGGAGATGGATGCTGTAAGTGACTTCACCACCTTGCCTGTGCCTGTTTCAAGTGTGCTGTGTCATGATGGGAGTCTTGAATGGGTCTAGAGAAGGTATTTGCAGCAGCGGAGGGAAACTTAACACAGGAGGTTGGGGAGAAAAAAGTCCAAATTTGTGTTTGGCCGTCCATGAAAGTTCTGCTTTGCTGGACTACATCTCCCCATTACCTTCCTCGGTCCTGCCTTCCCCTCTTGCCCCTTCCAAAGCCAGGCTTAGGTTCCCCTGCTGTCCCCACATCCAGAGGGCCATGGAGAGTACCCTGGAGGGTGGCAGGATGTGGGGCAGCGTGCCCAGCCATCTCCTCGTCGCCTGGTGCTGGAGGAGCTCTGCGTTGAGCTGGCAGTGCCCCGTGACGCTCACTTCCCTCCTCCCGTCTCTCCTCAGGTCCGATGCTGTTGCTCCCAATTTTCCATAAGCAGAATGAGAACCAAATCAAACGTCCCATCGGCGCGTGTAGAGCGACGGCGGGCGGACTGCGCGGCGCGGGCAGGGCTCGGAGCGGCACTCGCCCCGCGGTGACCTCAGCCCTTCCCTCCGGGCCTTAAAGGTTCTCCTGCCTCTGGTTCCTTGTTGAGCTCTTCCTGACCCAGAAAGCATGGAAATGTGAAGGGTGTGCAAAGCAGTTGTTGGTTAGTTGTTCCTTCCTCTGTTCTGGCTGTCGCCCCCCCGGCCCCTGATGGACCACGGTTAGCCAGCTTGTGCCCCTCTCTGCCAGGACACGGGGGCTGCAGGGGGTGTAGTATCATGATGGACAGTTCTATACTATAATTAAAAGAATTCTATATTGTTGAATAAAAGTTTTGAAAGAAGCGTGCAAGGAGGAGTATTCAGTGGGGAGGGAGCTGCAGAGTGCTGGCAGTGTGAGCTGTTCCCTGTGCCCTGCTGGGACAGGCTGGGCGAGGAGAGCAGGAGGAACTTGTACAAAATCACCATGAGCAGAGGCAGAGGAGCCACTTGCCACCTTTGGGGGTGTTCCTCCTTTGGAGGTGTCTCTCCTTAGGCCCCACACTCTTACAGAGGTGCCTGCCTGGGTGGTGGCCTGAGTGGTAATGCTGATACCTGAGTGCTAATGTTGATACCTGCTTTTCCTGTCCTGGGAGGGCTTGAGCATGGCTCTGTCTCTGTACCACTGGAGCTCCCATCTCTTCCTCTTTCTTGGTCTGAGGCTCTCCTCCTTCCCAACACCATCACTGCAAAGCCCTGAGCTTGGAGCTACTGCCCATGGGCCTCTGCACTGCAGGAGTTCCCCTCAGATGTGGTGCTTCACGGGCAGCTCTTGGGAGAGTCTGGCTGCAGTGCTGGTGGTTTGGCTAGGCTGGGCTCTGGTCTTAGATGTTAATGGACTACTTGAAACTCTGGTCTAAAAGCCTCCAGCTGGAATCTGCGTGACTGTACATGGTCATTTCTCTTCTGTTGTCCCATTCCTTCACTGCTCATATGTTTTTCCCTACACAGTTTTTCCTATACTGAAGCTGCCCAGGCTAAGGGTACCTCTGAGGCAAGGCTTTTGCCTGGGAAAGAGAGACCTGTTGCTGGTTCCCAGGGAGGGGAGTTCAGGTAAGGTGAGCCATGGGCTCCTGCCAGCACAGAACCACATGGTGCTGCTCTCACCCAGCCCTGGGCACTGGCCAAAGTGGAAACCCAGGAGTGAGTCCTTGCACAAAGCCTGTGAGAGGTACAGGTGGAAATCTGTCCTAGTGTGTCACACCTGGAGATGTGCAAATGTGGGGCCAGATGTGGACTTGGGCATCAGGTAAGTTCAGCCTATTGGTGCTGTAAGGCAGAGCTTGGTCCATTGCCAAGGCTTGGTGTAATGACAGCCCTGTTGTATCCAGGACTCTGCTGATCTCTGGCAGAGAAAGTCATCAAGACTTTCTTTGGCTGGTGTAGATCTGGCCAGTGGTGAGAGCCTGTCCCTGCAGGGAAGAAAGAGCCCTTGCCAGAGTCCACCTGAGGTTCACGGGCACTGGGCAGCAGTGCTGGGAGCTTGTGCTGAACTGAGGTCCCTGCAGCATGGTGGCACATCCAAGCACTGCTGCTGCTTCATCCATCCATCTCCTGACACTGCTGGGTCATGTTCTCCATTCCCACCTGCTGCCTGCTGCAGCCCACTTGCTGTCCAAGTCATCAGCTTGTGTCCAAAGGATGTTCCTGGTGACCCTTTTAACTGTTCTTTGTTAGAAATAAATACTTTGCCTACCTGTTTTTGTCTCCACTTTGTCTGACATCAGAAAGGTTTTCCACATTTTCACCCCTTGCTCCATTTGTTGCACGGGTGTCCCACCAAGGCAGTGTGGTCTCCTTCCCTGATTTTCTCTCCCAAATTGCTCCAGCACGTGTTGGCACTGCCTCCTTCTGCACCCACTGATGGTTACACCCTTGTTCTCTTCTGATCCCTTGCTCAGCAGCAGCTCAGCTTCCTCCTCCTCCTCCTTCTGCACTGCTCAGAGTTCAGCCGGCGTGAGATGCACAGCAGTTCTCTGGGTTCCTTCAGCACCCAAAGTCACTTCTGGGCCTTGCCTCCCCTTGCATGTGGTGGCTTTGGATCTCCTGCCCGATGTTCTTTTTAGTTTCCTCATTACAGCTGCCCTTCATCCAGTGCTGCTCCTGTAGGAAAATCCAGGCTGGAGTCATCTGGACAAATCACAGGTCCTCACACTCCTTGCAGGAGTCATTGCTTTGTTCTTGGTTTTGCCATGCTCTGAAGGCTTTGGGCTCACAGAGGAACTGAATGAATTCCGTGCTGGTTTTACTGGTCCAAGCACTGTCCTTGGATCTGGCCCAGCCCCAGGCATCTGCTCTCCAGCAATGGCCTCAGCCAAGAGGGTGTTGGCCCGGGTCAGGATTTCCCAGTGAACCTGGACTGTGTGCTGCAGGGCAAGCACAGACTTGGTGATACTGGAGAGACCTGCTACATTTTGCTCTGCACCCAGCAGTGGGAAACTTCAGAGGAGCAACATTTCAGAAGCTTCCTGAAGATCTCATTCCTCTGAAGGCATCGGATTGCTGGCAAGTCTGAAGGGCAGGAAATATTTTAGTGGGCAGTTATTTCTGGAGCTGGCAACCTCTGCTCACTTCTGGGACCATATTATTCTGTTAGGATGGGGCCTTTTCCTCCATCTGCTCCCCAAAATCCAATCCCTCTACATTCTGGAAATTGGGATGATGTACCATGCCAACATCTTCCTTCTGATCTTCCAGGTGGATAACATCAGTGTGTGAGTCTCTCTGAAATACATCTTGGGGAGGCCTTTTCCCAAATGCCAGCCTCAACCATTGATACGAGTTAGTAATTTACAGGCCTCTCTGTCTCTGCCCTCTCCTTTATGCCCAGGGAAGGAGGAGAGGCAATGGGTATTTTGTAAAAATTAATTGAGAAACAGGGAAAATTTGAAACCACAACGTATTTCTGCGTGCAGCAAAACATGACATTGAAGTGGTAAGCGGAGAGCGTGTGAATGAGCCGGCTGTTCAGGAATGGCAGCTGGATATTTGTCCCAGTTGTCTCGTACCATCTGATTAAGGGAACAAGTAATTTCATCGTGCCATATAAAGTGTACTCTAACCCGCTGACTAAATATAGCTGATCATTTCTAACTAATGCCTTGTTTGTGAGAGGAATTGTTAAGGAAGGAGAAAGCTGTTAACCTGGGTACTGGGAGGGACTGAGCCCTTGGGACAATCAGAGCATTTGTAGCCCAAGGGAGAGACAAAAGCAGACAATGTTGTTGTCACTGGGATTTGGATGGGGCATTAGTTAGCAGCAAGGGCTACACAGGAGAAGCCTGGAGTTAACCTGAAGAACCATAAAGCTGATGCAAGACGGTAATTTTTGTGCTGTTTAGTGTCTGTACATTGAAAATAGATGAGACAGGTGTTATTACAGCAGGAAGAAATGTAATATGTGTCAGTTTAAAAATGTAATTTCTAGCCCCAGCTGTTCCTCTTAAGCCTCTTCAGCTGTGCAAGGCCCTATCTCTACTCAAAGACATTCTCACATCAGTAAATCAGCCCCCACCCCAATATTGCCAGGGTTCTGTATCTTATCCCTGCCTGACTTAGAGCAGCAAGTAGATGCGGGAGGTTCTGCACGGGTGGTGCTGATGTGTTTGGGAGCTTTCCTGCTCCGTCCTCGTGCTGTGTCCAGTCTGCCTGGTGATTGGTATCTCTGGTGTCAGCTAGTGCAGAATCTGGCCCATTTCCACATGGAAATGAAGCAGTTCTGGCTTGAAATGCTGTCTGAGGAATTCCACTATGACAGCAAGCACGATGCCATACTGGGACAACCTCCTGCACCAGCTGATGCTCAGGAGGCTCCTCAGGAAGGCACGGGATTCCAGACATCCCAGTGGTTTCTGACCTAGCAAGGCAGCAGACTCCAGCACCAGCACATCCCTGTGAGTGCAGCATTAGTGTGTGGCACAGAGAGTTCCGAGCAAACGGCTGCAGCCAGCTCCAGCCTGGATGGCACTGGAGGACTGGGAAATGGCTCGACGGAGAGTGGTTGGGATGTGCCCACCGCCACTGTGTGACCGAAACATCCTTCCCTTCCACTCCCATCAATGGTGTTTGCCTTTCCCTTGGCCACAGAGGTACAGGAAAGGGCCTGGTCCTGTCTTGGAAGACACGAGTCAGGAAGCAGCTTGGGAGGGACAGGAGCTGCTTTCCGGAACTCTCACTTCGCGGTAGCGCTCCCCAAAAATGCAGGTCCACCAGGGCAGGGCTAGCTTTGAGCAGTGAGCTTTGGCCACTCCTGTTTTTAATGGAACTGCTGGCATCACACAGGAATTCCAACAGGTGTGTGTACCTGCTGCTGCTCACGGGCTGCTCCTGGCAGCACCGGGACTGGGAGGGAGGGAAGGACGTGTCACCTGCTGGGGCAAGTGAAGGTTGAGCATCTGGGAATTAGTGGGGCTAAAGGAAGCGACAAAGTGCAACCAGCACCATCCGGACGCTTCAGTCTTGTAAAACCAGCACAGGGAGAAACAGAACCCCTCGGATTAAAGCGCCGAGCGAAGGCTGGGGAACACTTAAAGGGCAAAGAGCATCCTTGGGAACAGCAAACCACAGCGTCGCCTTTGGACCGAGGGTCGTGAGTTGCAGGGGGAGAACTGGGATGTTTTAGCAGCGCCCCCACACACACAAGGCCCAGGGGCTCAGGGGACGTGGCACCAGCCACAGCGGACCGGGCACGGTTTGGAACGGGCTCGGCTCCAGCAACTCCAGCAACGAGTGAATCGAGGACAGGCCCGCGGCCGGCGCCCCGGTTGCCATGGCAGCGCCGCCACAACACCGTCACCCGGGAAGTGGATCCGGGGCCGCCCAAAGTAGTTCCTCGGTGACGGCGGCGGCGCCGCGGCGCGGAGGGATCCGCCGTGTCCTGGCAGAGCGGCGGCCGCGGCCCGGCCCGGCCCGCCCGGCCCCGGCATGTTCAAGAACACCTTCCAGAGCGGGTTCCTCTCGGTGCTCTACAGCATCGGCAGCAAACCGCTGCAGATCTGGGACAAGAAGGTGAGCCGGCGGCGCCCGGGGCAGCGGAGCGGCCCGGGGAGCGAAGAGGCCGCTCGCCTGCGCCTCCCGGGGCAGGCCCGGAGCCACCGGGAACGACCGGGGGGGCTCCGGGCACCCGTGGGGCCGCTCTCGGGAGCCCGCCCGGGCCTGAGCTACAGCGGCCGGGTGACCGGGACACCCCGGGAACGGGTGTCTGGGACCCCCCGGGAACGGGTGACTGGGACCCCCCAGGCCCGGGTTACAGGCCCGGGGTCTTTTGGAGGGGATGTGTTATTAGAAGAGTATTTTCTAAAATAAAATACTCTTATAACAGTGTAAGAGGCTCAGGAGTGACGTTATCGCTCTCTACAACTGCCTGAAAGGAGTTCGTAGCCAGGTGGGGGCTTGTCTCTTCTCCCCGTCAGCCAGCGACAGGATGAGAGAGCGTAGCCTCAGGCTGTGCCAGGGCAGGTTTAGGTTGGGCTTCAGGAGGAATTTCTTCACAGAAAGAGCGATTAGGCATTGGAATGGGCTGCCCAGGGAGGTGCTGGATCACGGTCCCTGGAGGTGTTCCTTGGTCCCTGGAGGTGTTCAAGGAACGTGGCACTTGGTGCCATGGTCTAGCGGATGACATGGTGGCATTCGGTCATAGGTTGGACTGGATGATCTCAAAGTCTTTTCCAACCTGATCGAGTCTGTGTTTCTGTGGTTCTGTGCTGGGCAGAAGAGCCAGCGCCGTGTCAGGAGCTGCAGCAACCGTAAGAGGCTACAAAAGTGTCCAGCACTGGCCATAGGCAGCAGGATGCTAAAGCCCCTTGGCTGCGAGTGGCGACTCCTCCATAGCAGCTGCTGGGGCCAAGGTGGGAGTCTGCTCTGGTATGTGACCCATCTTCCAAACAGGCTTGCCAAAGGCATACAAAGATGGGCTGTGTGGCAGCTTTTAGGAGAAGTGAATGTCTCATCTGTTTGTTTCTCCCTCCTGTCGCTTTCTAGAGTGGTTCTGCTGAGGCTCCCCTGCTTTCTCCCGGGTATCTCGCGTCAAGGAGCCCTCATCAGGTGTTGAGACCTGTTGCTTCCCCTCTTCACAAACCACCCCGGTTGTGTTGCTGCCTAAGAGTGATTCTGCAAAACTCTTGTTACATTCTTTGAGAGCAAGGCTACAATGTGTATTTGGTTACTTGTGCTTGAGTCTAAGCTGAGTTTCTTGGGGGTTCAGCTGGGACAAAAGCCTCCAAGGCATCTCAGACAGCAGTGGTGGTGGACCTGAGTGGGCTCCTATGAGCATTTACAAGTCGTGGGGTGGGGGACAGGCAGCACAGACCCATCCTGTTTCCCATCAGTGGGTACCCCCAGAGCTTTCTGAAGAACTGGGGTGCCTCACACAGCCTGGCTGTGTGCATGTGTTTTGCACAAATATTCGTGACTTTAGAAAAGGATCAGCAGCTTGTTTGGCTGGCGTGAGGACAGGACACATTAAAGACTCTTAGACAAAGGGATGTGGCATGGCCTCCAGACTGGATAAGCCATGATCAGTCTGGGCTGACCCTGCTTGGAGGTGGAGGTTGGACTGGAGACGTCCTGAGGCACCTTCCCACGTGAATTGTCCTGTGCAGGGTGACACCCTTGCGATCGTGAGGATCATGAGTGGCCCGTGGGAGCTCTGCTTGCAGGGTGGATGTCAGCAGATCTGTTCAGCTACGGTAGTCTCTGGATTGGCCTGAAAACACTGATGAAAAATTAGGACTGCTATTCCAGAGAACAGCAGCTGGGTGTACAGGCTGTTTCCGTTGCTGGCTGTAGGGCTTGTATGTGGCTGGGCTCACCTGGCACTGCCCTGTGGCACCCCTGCAACCTCAGGAACAGCAGGGCTGTGTGCAGGTGCTCTTCCTGTCCTGAGGAAGCACGACCAGCTTCGATGTGGTTGTGAGGATTGCCCTGCTCTGTTCAGCGGTGCATGAAATACCCTTGTCATTTTGGTGAGAATTGGAAACAGGGAATTTGATGTTCTCCCATGTCCTAGGTGAATGCCCTAGATTACTGGATTCATATCTGTCCTAATGTAGGCTTTCTTTGCAAAAAATACCAGCAGACTGTGATTTCTATTTTTTGGGTGTCTTAGGGAATCTCAAGCTTTTGTGACGTGGGGAAAACCATTTATTTTTCAGCCTTAGTAGGATGTGCCCTGCTTGTGCTGGTGGACATAGTGTGAAGTAGAGGCTTCTTTGTTTGATACAGGTGTAGAAATGGGGCACTGGAAGCCTTTCCTTGTTGTAAGCACTTGTAAATTCCCTGTAAGTAGTAGGATACAGTCTTTGCCTTCTCTGCCTTCTCCCTCAGGGGCTGTGGGTAAGCTGCTGTTGCCACCACAAACCCATCGTCTTACAACAGGGTGACTGGCAACGATGTGGGAGCAGCCTCAGAGGGGTCCTGTCTGGCCCTGGGGAGGATTGCTCCTTGCTGCTTTTCCTTTTGCCTTTGTTACATTTGAATAGTGTTGCTAGCAGCAACAGCAGCCTTGAGAATTATATATGTTCAGTCACAACTGTCAGTGAAGCTGCTACTCCCTCCAAACCCTGCGAGTTTTGAGGTTTGCATCTGAAAATCTTTTCCCGTTTATCTTTAGACATTGAGTACCTTTCCAGTTATCCTGATTCAGAGGACAGTAAGCATTTGAAGAACTTTTATTTTCTAACAGGGCTACTACCATTTTTTTCAGCTTGAAAAATCCATCTTCTTAGGCTTAAGATGTTTAGAAAATGTTGGCCAAGTAGAAATGTTGAGTGTTTTGTTTAGATTTCTAAAATTTTCTGAAATCCTATCTTTCTGAGCTTTTGTGAGGTAGGGGCAAGCCTGGCCCTGTTTTGTACTTATCTCCTCTCTTTTCTGCTGTCTTTCATCCCATTCGTGGTGACACTGAGGAAGAGTTATCCCTTTTCATTGTCCCTGTGATCTGGGGAAGGAAAGACTTCACAGGCTAAGGAAGGGGACCTGAATGCAGATAGAAACACTGCTGACTAATTGTTTTAAAGCATGTGTAGCTGTTTTCTCTATTATTGTCCTCTCCAGAGAAGCTCAAGCCTGAACTCTCTCCCCTCTGTGGATCCATAAGCTCCACACAGCTTTGGTGAAAGCTGTCTTACGTGATGCAGAGTCAGGCTTTATTGGACACTACTCTCACCTCCTTAGGCAAGGTTATTTCCCAGTGTTCATTCTGCATGCTGTATCCCTGTGACTTCCAGGATTTAATTTCCCATATGCCAATCACTGCTTCAAATAGATTCACGTGGGGCTTCTGCTTCTGGTGATTTAAAAAAAAACCCAAACAAACATTTCAAAAGGCAGCTTGTCCAGACCTCGTTCAGTGGGTTTCTCCTTGCAGACCTGTAAACCCATGGGAGTTGCACATGATGGAGTAGAGAAATAGGGTTATCCTGTAAGGATACTCTCTACAAGCTTAGTGTTTTCTGGAAGTATCTGAGCAGAGTTCAGAGCAGCCTGGCAGGGTGAGCTGCACTCTCGTGCTTAACAGCAGCAGACGGGTGATCCAGGCTGAGGTTCTTGGAACTGCTTAATGTAGAGACAGGCAGGTCCCTCTGAAGAAATGAATTTCGAAGATGAATTGCTAAACCTGTAAATCATTTTGTAGCTCATGACTGGAACCGTCCCATTAGAAGCTTAATGTATCCTTTATATTAGCAGCGGTGATGGGTTCTAAAGAAATTAATTCATGGAGCCGGAAGGAGCGTTGCAATTCGCTGATCCAGCACTGGGCGAGAGCAGAGGGCTTAATTAGCAAAAGTGCCTTTTAAATGGAGATAAATTTGATGAGAAGTGAGCTGCTTCATTAAAAAAAATAAATCCTCAGACCCTGGGATTCAGCCATATTACTTGTGGAGAAAAATGAATTTGTGTTGGCTCCTGGTTCCAGCCCTGGCCTCCCTGAGCTCTGTGGGGAGCTGGCTGCCTCCAAGAAGCCAAATCCCTGTGCCCCTCAGGAGAGCAGTGATGGCTCTGTGCTTGCACGTGCTGTAATTATGAAGGGTTGTAACCAAGCTCCAGTCTGGTCCAGCTCTTCCCCAAGGCAGTTGGCCATGCCCAGCAGTAGAGACTAAGTCCCCTTGGTGACCAGTGACTGGCTGGTGGCTCCCTTTGCTTGCCCCTCTATTGCTCGTGCTTGTTTTTACCCTTTATTCCACTCAAGTTTGATCTTGCTCTGACACTTTTATGTTTGTTTATTTGGGCCTCTAGCACAAGGCTTGAGTCCCTTGTGTTCACTGTAGCATATTTGGATAGATGAAAGTCTTGCACTCAGTGTACGTGCTGGGCCATAAACTCGTGCTTGGAGTCCTGGCACTCTGGGGCGGTGATCAAAGCCTTGGAAACAGCAAAGTCCAGGAGAATAGGAGCCAAGTGAATGTATATGAGTCCTCCTGGGATCTCTTTCCTCCTCTCAGTGGAGCTCTGTGTGCCTCTTGTTTCCCTCTCACGTAACGTCTGTGCTGTCTGCCCCGCTTTTGTTCCAGGTGCGCAATGGCCACATCAAGCGAATCACAGACAATGACATTCAGTCACTGGTGCTGGAGATCGAAGGAACAAATGTCAGGTAGGAGAAGGCGTCTTCCTCTGCCCTGGTGTGTCCTGGGGGGGATACACTCTGCCCTTGGGCAGGGTGAAAGTTGTCAGTGCCCACCAGACATCACCTTCAAACTCTACTGCAATCTCTTTGTCAATAAATTGAAGGATCTGGGGTTAGATCTCTGACACTCCTCTGTGGCACTGTACCGTGCGTTTCCCTAGACGTGTTTGTAGAGCTCTCTCTCATCCTCAATGGGCCTAAGGGATAAAAAATAAAGTCCCATTATTTTTCCGTCACTTGAAGGGAATAAAAGCTGTATTTGATACCCAGTCCTAGTCAGAGCTGCCAGTTACTGAGAAAGCAGCACTGCCTGCTGCATCTTCTCTTGTCTTGGGCCTGCTCTGCTGCTCTCCCCACGTGATGGCTGCTCTCCCTACGGCAGGAAGATCAAAGGGAGATTTATGAGGGGAGTTGCTTATGGTGCTTCACTTAGCAACCTTGTCTCCAGCGACCCGGGAGACAGACGCCAGCTCTGTGAGCGGGCTCAGAGTCTCCAAGGCTTCTCCAGGGGTGATTCAGAGCAGGGCGCTCCTTATAAGGGCAGTGGAGACTCCTCTCCTGCAGACAGGCTGAGCCAACGCTTCTCTTCCTCCAAGAAGTGTTGATAGAGAACTTGCCAGGCGTGACGTGTACTTCTGGGGCTCGTGACCTCTGTTTTACCAGCCATATAGAGCACACAGGGCCTCTGCTGTGCTCTGGAGGGCTCTACCTGTTCAGTCAAGGGTAGGAGGAGGCTGTGTTAAGAAACAGTGCTGACATGGCCTTGAAATTGAGGAGGTGAAGCTCTCCAGGAAGGGGTTTCGTGCCCTGGGTGAGAAAAGTGGGATTTGAAATGCATTCTTTGTGCCGTTTATCTTGTTCTCCTGCAGCTACCTCTGAATCTCTCCCTCCTGTTACGGGAAGCCCTGGTTGCTGCTGAGATCTTATGATCACAGTTATCCATTTCTTCCTGTCCTCCAAGGCTGCATTGGGCCAAGGGAGAGACTTGGGTTGCCTGAGGCTGTGCACTTTGTGCTGCATGAGATCCTAAGGTGTTTTTCTCTCTCCTCTCAGTACCACGTACATCACGTGCCCTGCTGACCCAAAGAAGACCCTGGGCATCAAACTACCTTTCCTAGTGATGATCATCAAGAACCTGAAAAAATACTTCACTTTCGAAGTGCAGGTGAGGAGTGTGCAGTGGGGAGGCCCCTCCAGGGACCAGTGAGGAAGGCGCCAGAGAGCCTGCAGTCTTGTGTTGGAACTTGTCCCAGGCAGTGAGTGATCCCCAAAACAGTTTTGCTTTCTTGGCCATGTGATGTGTCAGGTCTTCTGCTGTGGGGGCATCAGTCAGCTCACAAGCACGTTGTTGCTGTTCCTGAAAATGCATCTGTTTCCTGTGTTAAAATTACTTCTGCTGTGAGATGGAGGGGGTGGGAGTAGGAGAACCCTCTGGAAGACGGGTAGAGCTGTCCTGTGGAGTCAGGGACCCCAATGCCTGGCTCAGCATTGCCTTGCTTGCCCCAGGTGCTGGATGATAAGAACGTTCGTCGGCGCTTCCGGGCGAGTAACTACCAGAGCACGACGCGGGTGAAGCCCTTCATCTGCACCATGCCCATGCGGCTGGACGATGGCTGGAACCAAATCCAGTTCAACCTGTCGGACTTCACGCGCCGCGCTTACGGCACAAATTACATCGAGACCCTCAGAGTTCAGGTAAGGCACGGGCATGTCCTGCCTACAGAAACCAATGGCTGGTCATCTCCCTTCATCTCCCTTCTGTCTGGGACAGCAGTTTGGGAATCCAGGTTTAGCCGTTAGTGGTTCCTTTGCCAGCTCTGCTCTTTGCACGGCGCTGCAGAAAGGGAGCAAAGGCCCAGCTGAGGTGTCACTTCACTGGATTAGACTGGGATGAAGGACCCCATTTCCTTCTTGTTTCTCTGGCTGGCTGTTGGTTAGGGTAAGAGTTGCAGTTCCTTGTGACATGCCGTGGAGGTGGAGGTCTGCTGGGAATTAGCTGTGTACTGCCTTCCTGTCCAGATACACCAGACAGTGACTGGCCAAATGGGAGCCTGGATGGGAAAGACCCAGAGTGTACAGACTGTACATATCCCTGCTCAGGCTTGTTTCCTAGTGGTAGTGGAGTGGCCCTGCCTTCAGTGAGCCCCTTGTATCAGAACTGATGCAGTGTTTGTTCCTGCTGAGGATGTAGAACTTGTTCCATATGCTAGGGATTCACATTTGCTCTGTCCAGTGGAGTGTGCTGTTTTGAGGAGTGCCCGTGTGTGAAGCACACCTGTTCCTTAGTATGAGGGGATTGCTGCAGTTCCTTGCAGGACTGCCCAGAAGTGTACAGACAGTCAGGTGGGGTTTGTCTGCCTTCTCACATACCCATGATGGGGACTGAAGAGACTCCTTCACTACCAGCTGATAGTGGAGGCAGCGCAGACTGGACAGGCTCATTCCTGACCTTAGGCAGGCCCTGAAGTAGGAGTGTTGAAAATGCAGCAGGCTGAGGCTGTGGGTGTTCTGGCAAATGCTGATACCAGTGAAGCAGAGGTGGGTTCACAGCAAAGAATCCTCTTAGCAACTAAGGCAGATCTCAGTTGGCAGAGATGCCAGAGCTTGGCCAAATCTCTTGAGCCAGTTGTGCATCACTGTAGAGAGCATCTAACGCAAAGCAGAGGGTACAGGCCAGCATTTCTCTGCTGTCCTGTCAGACTCAGAGAGAGGCAGTGAGGTAGATGTCCAGCTGCCGAGCCAAGGAATCTATGTTGCTGCATGACAGCAAAGCTGGATGTGAAAAGAGCATATGGAAAATGCACTCTTTGTTCTGACTCTCAGATCCATGCCAACTGTCGTATCCGACGGGTGTATTTCTCTGACCGGCTGTACTCAGAGGATGAGCTCCCAGCTGAGTTCAAGCTGTATCTGCCTGTCCAGAACAAGGCCAAGGTGAGCTAGCTGTGGGCAAGGAGGGTGGGAGCAGCAGCTGGGCCAGACTAGCATTCCTCTTCCTCCTCCTGCTGCCTTCACAATGCAGAGCTTCTTCTAGCAGCAGAGCTTTGGCCGCCAGCCGGGGAGCACCCTCTCTGTTGCCAGGGTGAGCAGTCTGTCAGGGGTGCTTTGCTGGGTGGCTTTCCTGCCAAACACATGGAAATTGTCATTCCCATCTAGGAGCAGGGTGAGCTGTTCAACTGCTCCCCATGTCCTCCCTGTTCATGTTGAAGGACTCTGGGCAGGGTTGCAGCCTCCCGGCATCTCTCCAGAGCTTTCACCCGTGACTCAGCTCGGCAGCTTTGCTCTTCAGAGCAGCTGCAGCTCCACAGTTGTCTTCCAGGAGAGATGCTGTTTGTGTCCCTCTAGCCCAAACTGAGTCCTCTCTGATCTTTCCCCTGCCCAGTGCAGACAGTGGTGCCATGAGGTGGGAAGGGGACAGACAAGGCCATGGCTGCCCATCAGAAGGAGATGCCAAGCTCTGCTCCTGCAGTGATGGGAGAGGAGTGAACATGCTGGCATATTGGCAGTAATATTGAAACTTGTGAGGAAGCACCTTATTTGCCAGGGACAGCCTGTCCCAATGCAGGCCCAGGAATCTTTCAGCAGAGAAGATTCCTGGGCAAAACTTTAAGCTGCTGAGGGAGGATGTTTGGGGCTGATCTTAGTGGGAGGTAGAAGGCAGTGCTAACTGTAGGTAACACCTCTGGGGAACCTGTCACTGCCTTCTGGGCTGTAGCAGCCTCCCAGAGGTGTCTGGGGAGTGCTTGGAGCCCTCCCAGTACCGTTGTCTTGGTGCTGCCAAGTCTAGTAAGTGTCTCCTTTCTTCTCCCTGCTCTGTCCAGCAATAACACCATGTTGGGAAGAGATGTTGTTGGCGTGCAAGTTGTACAGAGTCAGAGTTTTCCTGGCTGTTCCTAAAGTGCTGAGCCTAAACACTGCAGGTGGCCTGGTACCCAATCTTGTCTTGCTCAAAGTGGCCACTGTGCCTCCAAAGAGGGGATTCAGCAGGAATTATGGAGTTAAGTGTACCCTCTTAAAGTTACCAATTTTATTTTTTATTTCCTTGTTTTCTGTCTCTTATATATGCTCTAAATATGGATGTAATACTTGTTCTTGAAAAGTTATTAAACGTTTGACTCTGTAAGTCTGCTTCTGGCTTCTTCCTCCTTTGATGGATCCTTTAACTTGCACATTAGTGCTTCAGAAAGTGCTGAAGAATTTAAGAACCCAGATGTTAGAATTTGCCTCTCAATTTGACTGTGATCAGCAGCCTCCCTGTTTAAGGGATAGCACACATGTGAACAGCAGCAATCTGGAGAGAGGAAAAATAGTGGGATTTCCACAGAGAAGACAGAACCTGTCTCCAATCCATGAAGATTGTGGTACTCCACCTATGATGAAAACTCACGTAGTTCACTCTTAGTACATGGAAATGGGTTTTTCCTTCCATTATTACTGGAAGCCATTTTCCCCAGTGGTGACAAATTAGTCTTACCTGCCTGTTAGGGCACAGCTCTGTTGGCTGTGCAGTTACCAATTCATTCCAGCTCTCAACCAAGCCTTTAGCAGCTGCTTACAGCAAGAGGCACACAATAGTCTTCCAACTGCCAAATTGTCCCTTTCCCCGGGGATCAAAGGGGAGGTTTAGCAAAGCAGCATTAACAGGAGCAGGAAGTCTTTTCCTGTGCTGAAGCTGCCCTTCCCTGCCTCAAACCAATCTGCCTTTGTTATGGAAAGGCTTGCGAAGGGGAGGCTGCAAACCTCCAGCAGTAATGGGGTGAGTCTGGGAGTAGCTGATGCCTTTCCTGCCTGGGGCCAGTCCCCCCCCAGATACTGCAGAGGGCAGGTACTAAAGGCTGGGACTGATCCTTCCCTGGGCTGTGCAGCGAATGGGGAAGACTTCACTTTTGTTATTGATCTATAGAACAAAGCTGCTCTCTCAGGAGGAGGAAGAGAGCTCACTGAGGGACATCTGCCTTAATCTGGGTTTAATCCTGAGCACTGAGTCCCTACCTGGTTTGAAGGATTGGCATCCTCTGTGCATCCTCTGTGCAGACCCCACTGCTCACCTGTAAGGCAGCTGCCTCACCTGCACTGTCAGAGCTCATGGGCTTGGAACTGGGTGGGGTGCTGACCCCGTGCTGCCACGCAGGGCTGGATTGCACCTGCAGAAGGCTTCCTGGAGAAGACTCCTGCAATTTTTATAGCAGCTGGATAGCTTGGTAGCTCTAAGGAGCCCAGCCAAGGAAGCCCACATGGGAAAGCACCATCCATCTTGCGTTGACGTATGTCAAGGCTTGGCTGGACTTGAGATTTGTTAAGTGGAATCACACTGTATCACGTGCCAAGGATTGTCCTTAATGAAGTCCATGGCGAGGCTTTCCTGCCACGTTTTTCAAAACGTGCCAGAGCTGGGGGAGCTGCTGAGGGGATCCATCAAACGCTGGCAGGGTAAAGTGTGCATCCTTTTCCCCAAGCCCTTGCTCCACACCACGTGGTTTTGGCTGTCTTTGGCGGCCAAACACTCACCAGGAGCTGCTGCTGCCTTTCCCTGCTTTGCTTGGGCCTGTGCTGGAGTTGCCCCTTGTCCCTGAGGAGCTGGGCTTGCTCTGAGTGACTGACCTTAATGTGTTAAGAGGGGCTGGGCTCCCCTGAGCCCCAAGCTGGCTGCCTCTGCAGAGATTAGATGGGCCCTGCTGCCCAAACTCTAGGAGCTGTGCCAGCGGATTTGCTGGAATAAACTCCCAGCCACAAACCCTTACATCCATAGGGACCCTCTGTGTATTTTTTAATACGAAACAAAATACTCAATCTTCCTGTTTACTTGCTGCACAAAGTGGAGCATCATCAGATACTGGCTCTTTCCTTTAGGGCCAGATGCTTGGTCGATTTACACAGTATTCTTCAACAATCTTCCTCTTCTGATCCCTCTCTCCCATCAAGACTTTAACTGTCTTGCTGAAGGTGGGTGAAGTCAGATGGTCTCCCTGCAGGAGAATGGGTCAGAATGTCAGAGGCATCCCATCAGCAGCCATTTCCTACAGTAAATGTGCACGAGCAACACTCCTGTGGTGGAGCACCCAGCTCCTTACTGCTTTGGTTATGGCTCCCGACCTGGCTGGGACACAACATCCTCCTACATGGAGAGAGTGGAGGAATGAAGGATGTGGGTGCAGAGTGTGCCTCATGGATTGCTACAGCCTGCATACACCCAGGGCAGCCCCAGCTGGGTGCAAGGGGTGAGCAGAGGGGAGTCCTGCTTCAGTGCAGGCAGCCTGCAGAGAAAAGATCTTAAATAGCTCCTCATTCACCTTTCTGTGGGTGGCCTGGTCCTTCCTGCTTAAGTCCTTGCTGCAGGTCATGTCTAGTGGGAGAGAAAGGAATCTTTCTTTGCAGAGAGCCCTGGTTTTAACCTGGGGCAGAGCAGGGGCCACCCAAAGATGAGTTTTTCCTTGTCTGCATCAGCTTTTCACCTTGCTCTTCCATTGGCTGGGGCAAGGTCCTGCACTTGGGCACTTTGATCAGGACCTCAGTGCTGGGAGCTGCTTTCTACATCAAAGGCAAAGCTTCCCTTTGAAAGCTTGGGTGCTGAAATACGGGAGTGCAGGAGCTGCAGCACCTCAGAGCAAGAGGCAAGAGATTGACTCTCCCTGGGTTGGGCCAGGCAGCAGCAGGCTCAGAGTGAGCTGGAGCAGCTGGCAGTCACTGTGGTGTGAGCCAAGGCCAGGACATCCCATGGCTCCAGTGGCTCTGCCCGGGCAGGTGGCAGCCACTGGCAGGGGAAGCAGGCAAAGGGGTTTTCCTGGAAAGCTTTCTGTCCGTTTGCTCAGCTGCTGGGGCAGAAGCAGCCTGGGTCAGAGTCTGGCCCAGCAGAGTGGCAGGACACTGGTACAGGCTTCTGTCCCTGCCTGTGCTTGTCCCCTTATGCTTTGTCTCCTTCCTACCAAGTGGGTCCCGACACAAGCACTGAGCTGTGATCAGGGAGGTGATATGCAGGAATCAAAAAATTATCTGAGCCAAACTCTGCTCCTTGTCTATTCTGCAACTCCCTGGATATCTTGGGCCAAATGTTGTCATCTTTATAGAGGGATTACACCTCCAGGGCAACATTAATCCTCTGCAGCTGCTGTCTAGCACGGGGCGGGCACTGCTGGAGGCAAGGGAAATATTTATTTTGAGTTTTACCACTGGCCACCACCCAGGAAAACTGAGTGACGGGGCTGGGGACTTTGGCCACTTCTGCATGCAGGGCGAGCTGATCATCCTGCCCTGCTGGCGCCTGTGGGAGAGGGGTAAGAGCTTCCCCCGGCAAACTGCAAAATGGGACCACCCAAGCAAGGTTTTGTTTGTATGAGGGAGCGGTTGTGCGCCCCAGTGACTACTCTGGGATGCAGGGGGAAAGTCTCAGAGCCACTGGAGGTGAGAAGATGATGGACACCAAGTTGTGCTGACGCAGACCTGCAGACTGTCTGCTTCACACCTGAAATGCCTTTCTTTGAGATGAAGGGTCCAGCACCCCGGGGAGCAGGCTGGTGGCTGCCCGGTGGGTGTGAGGGGAGGTGGTGGACAAGAGCAGTGCACACGTGTGCCGAGCTCAGTGTGGCTGGTGGGCACATTCCACCCGGAGCAGGGCTGTGCCTCCCCACACAGCACCCGGAGCCTCAGTGCTGCCTGGAGCGTGCACAGACAGCAGGTTCAGCCCCTCCCAGGGCCCCACGGCTCTTCCCTCCATCCCAAGCATTGTTTTCTCCGACCTTGAGCCAGCTGGTCACTCCTCACCGTATCCCAGCCCCAGTTCTTCCTCTGCACTGAGCCTGGTTTCCTCTCTGCTTTCCGGGTCCTCTCCTCAGCAGTGCTTAGGGGATCCTGCCCTGCCTTGCAGAGGAAGAGGAGGATTCTCCTGAGATGGTGCCAGTCAGGCAGAGAGAGCCCCTGCCACCCTGGTCACCCCCTCACCCACACCCCAGCAGCCACCCTGGCATGGCAGGGCCTGGAGGACACTGAGCTCCCAGGGTGGTTTCCAGGTCAGCCTTCTCCAACCTATTTCCAGGAAGCTGGGAGCTGCCTGGTGGGAGTGGATCCTGGCAGGGCTGTCCAGTGCCTGCCAGGGACAAGCTCAGCCAGACTCACAGTCCCCCACACTACCAAAAGCCCTGTCCCTTATAGCAGGTGCCATCCTGCCCTCCCTGGGGTCTCATGTCCATGGGCAGCCACAGGCAAGCTGACCCTGCTGTGGGTGTGCAGGGCAGCACAGGAGTGTCCGGCTGAGAGCCTGGGCGCTGCTGAAATGCTGGGCTTTGTCTCCAGCAGGGTCCCTTACTGCTGTCCATGAGTGTTTCCAGATGGCCCTGGGCTCCTGGCACCAGCTCCGCTGCAGCATCGGGGGAAAAGCAGGAGGGGGGTGGGAAGTGATGTCCCAGCTCACCAACCGTAGCAGCCTGGGCCTCTGCTCACAGCATCCCTAATTCCCCCTGGGGAATTGCTCCCAGCTCCTGTCCCACCCTGAATCAGCAAGGAGCCCCCTCCCCTGCCATGGCAGGGAAGGTATGCCTTCAGCATCTGGCCCTGGGCATCCTTGGCTGGCTCTGGCTTTCCCTGTGAGCCAGGCATCTTTCCAGGTGCCAGGCTTTGGGGTCCCCAGTCCTGCACCCCACTGAGCCCTCAGCACCCCCAGGAGAGAGGGGAAACACAGCTGCCGTGGGAAATACATCTGTTATTGGAAATGCATCTGCCATAGGAAGTGCATCCAGTGTGGGAAATGCAGCTGCCGTGGGAAATGCATCCCCGCCTGCCTCTGGAGCAGTGTTTGCGGGGGTGGGGAGCCGCAAATCCCTCCTGCCTCGCCTTTTGGCCAGGTTCATGGCTTTTGGCAGCTCCTGGTACCAGTCTGGCCCTGGTTCAGGGCAGGCTGGAGTGTCGGGCTGCCCCATGGCTCCCGGCCCAGCAGAGCTGTGGATCCTCCCTCAGCTCTGGGGAAGACCCACACGAGCACAGATCTGGGCGAAACGGTCAAAACCGAACTGAAAGAAGTTAAAAGCCAAGGAATGTGACCCAGCACAGCCTGGCTGATGGAATACAACAGCCCAGAGCCACTTGGAGACCTTTTTCCACCCACCCCCTGATTCCTCAGGGTTTTTCTGTCCCTGATTTTGACTTCTCGCTTGGCTGCAGCGATGCACTGAGTCTGAGCCAAGCGTGTTTTCCAGGGAATTGGTTAATGGCTGGGAATCGCTGCCCAGGAGGCCAGGGCAGGGGATAAGTGACCCAGACCACAGGGTTCCCCCACCAGCACCAGGAAAGCAGGGCGAGAGCCAGTATCAGTCCTTCCCTTTTACAGTAATTAGAGTGGCCGGGCGGATCAGGGTAATTCAGTGCCGGGAAGTGGCTGTAGCAGCCTTGGGCACTGAGCCAGCAGCTCTGGGCCCTGGGGAAGCATGAGGGGAGCACAAAGGCTCCATCCTCCTCCAGAAAGTGGGAGCTGGCAGGATGGGGATAGGGGCAGAGAAGCAGCTGGAGCACCAGGGCGAGGGGAGCAGGTCAGGGGTGGGTTATTGCTCTCTGCCCCTGGGGAAAGACCCAGGGCACAGGTGCTGGCACAGTGCTGGCCCTGCCCTGCTGCAGGGGAGGCTGGAGGAAGCAAGGATGTGGATGCAGTTGAGTCCCACATTGATAGTCCCCCAACTCTGTAGGGTTGTCCTTACAGGGATGGATCAGATTCACACCAGCCCCTTGCCCAGTGTGGCACAGCTGCCTCCCCCCCAGTGTAGCAACTGCACCAGGCCTCTGCTGCCCACCCAAAGGCTGCACCTGCAGCTCCAGAGCAAACCCAGCTCCAGCTGCCACCCCAGGGAGCATCACCTCACCAGCAGAGGCAGGGACACCACTATTTCCATCATGTCCTCTGCAATTTGGCTTTTCTTCCCATCAAAGGCTGAGCAATATTTTTCCCCAGATAAAGCCAGTTTCCTACCCCTCAGGTCCAATCTTTCCCACTCCCACGATTATTTCCCCGATCTCTGCAGCGGTCCCGACTCCTCCTGCTTTCCTTTGCCACAACAGCAGCAGTGAGACAGGATATGGCCACCCCTTCCCCCCAGGAAACTTGCCGGGGACACGTGGGGACAGGGAGTTGAAGGACCCGCTAAAGTGGCTCCAGGAGGGTCCCCCAGCTGCTGCTGGCCCTGCCCGGGGAAGGAGGCGGCCGCCCAGGGCCGAAGCACGGCCCTGGCTGGGGGAGAACAAGGCGCCCTGTGTTCCCAGCAAGGCCCTTGTCACTGTGGTGGGAGCTGCTGAAAGGCCGCTCTGTCCACTGGTGGGGGTGGGGGGCTGCTTTAGCTGACCCCCCCCCAGGATGGCAGCCCCAGGGCAGGGGCTGCTGCAGGGACATCACTGGCCATGCTGGCCCCTTCCTCACATCCCCTGGCCCGGCACTCAGTTCCCTGGGGGTGCCAGGCAGGGTGGCCCCCAGAGAAGCCCCCCCCCGTTACCACAAAATCTGCCAAATCTCACACAGGATGCCCCCCTGATGCCCCCCACGGCAGGAAGGACGGCACCACGGCTCTCCACACACCCGACCTGTTTAATAGACATACAAGACGGCCGTGCCCACTGCCCTGTGCCCCAGGGCTTTGCCCCACGGCGGCAGCAGGGCCCGGGCTAAGCTGAGCCCCAGAGGGGTTGCAAAGGTAGTGTATCCCAGCTCGCACTGTCTTTAGGCACCACATCCCTGTATCCCCGCAGTTCAACAGGAAACAACAGCCATGAGCTCAGCTCCCCCCCTTCCCCACCACTGCAGGTGCCAGCGGCTGAGACCTGCCAGCTCGCAGCACTTGTGAGCAGCCCCAGCCCGCTCACCACCCCAGCCCCAGCGGGCTCACACGGAAGGAAGGGACCCTGCAGGGACCCCGAGGCAGAGGCAGGCACATGATGGGTGGCAGCCTGAGGGTCACGGCTGGGGGGAGGTGCAGGCACTGGGGAGCAGGCAGGACCTGGATGCCCTCCAGCCCCCCCATGACTATCCCCGGTCCCAGCCCGGCTGCTCTGGAGGGGCTGGCGGGGGTTGGGCATCCCCCCTTTTCTGAGGCTGGAGCCATCAAGCAACAATGGGGTAGAGGAGCCGAGGCCGTGGTGGGGGACAAGGGGAGGGGGGTGTCAGGTCCATCTTAGCACCATGGTGGCAGGGGCGGTTTGGGGAGGGAGCCAGGGTCAGACCCACTCCTGCAAGGAGCGCTTGCAGTACAAGAGCATTCGGGGCGCGCCCTTCCTCTGCATCTGCACGATGACGTAGATGAGGCCAAGGATGCAGAGCAGCAGCACCAGCAGCACCAGCACCATGACCACGCTCATGGTGCGCGTGTACTCGTCAATCTGCACCACCACGTCCACATCCCTGCCTGGCTGGCCATCTTCCTCCTCGTAATCCTCGTCTTCCTCGTCCTCGTCCTCCTCCTCCTCCTCACCTTCAGTCCGCCCGTCCCCGTCGGGGTTGAAGGGGGGTCGGTCCACATCGGGCCAGCGGGGATTGGGATCTGGGACCAGCTCCGTGTGACAGCCCATGAAGTCCCGTAGGATGGATTTGGGATAACCTGGCTCTGTCTTGAGCCGCTCATTGTCAAATTTCCAGTACTTTGTGCCTCTGTAGAAGTAGGTGGAGGCTGGGGGAGAGATGGAGTCGAGGGGTAAGTGGGCAGGCACAGAGCACCCCTGCAGATGCCCAAGAGAGCAGGTTTTGCTCCAGCATTGGTGAAACCCTTCAGAAAGGGCTTCACCACTGACCCTTGGACACCCTCCCGAACTCCATCCCACATGGCCAGGCCATCAGAGGGGTGACCCCATACCCCGGCCCCCCCCGCCACCCACCCCTCTTCTCATCCTCTACTTACAGGCATCCGGGCTGAGGAAAGCTCCCTTGGGCGAGGGAGGGATCCCCACCCAGACAGAGATTGGCTTCGGGTACCCGGGGTCCACCGAGCGCGTGTCCTCATTAAAGCGCCAGTATCTGGGGGAGGGAGGAGGGGAGCAGGTGAGGAGCAGGGGGGTCCCTGCTGCCCAACATTCCCTCCCCTGCCAGGGACCAGGAGGGAGCAGGGCAGGGATCCACACTCACCTATCCCCACGGAAGAAGAAGGTGTGTCCTGTGGGTTCCCACCAGACGGCCGTGTCGATGCTGTCGTAGGGGATGCCCTGCCCGTAGGTGACCAGGGGCTGTGGGTACCCGGGCTCCAGGTTGGCTTCTCGGAAGATCCAGTAGCGGTCACCTGGAGGGGGAGGAGATGGAGAAGGGGGATGAGATGGTACTGCCCAGCAGCTGTGGCAGGTGGACACGTGGACAGGGACAGGGGTAAACACCTGCAGCCACCCTGGACCCTTGGGATCAGGCAGCAGCTCTGGCTGGGGAGGTGATCGGGATTGGGATGAAGTCAATCTGCACTCAGTAGCTTTGAGGGAGGAGGGCACTGGGGCCTCCCCTCCACCTCAGCCCTCCCACCCAGCTTCCCTGCTCACCTTTAAAGAAGACAAACTTCCCATCATGCCTCTCGTAGGCGGCATCAATGTCCCCAGGGAGGCCCCGCCAGAAGTGTCCGATGGGCATGGGGTAGTTGTCCAGCACCCGGTTGTGCCGGACCCTCCAGAACCACCGGCCCTGGTGAGAAACAGGGTGTTGGCAGAGGATGGGGAGGACAGAGAGACACAGTCCAAATGCCAAGCTCCTTGCTTGGGGGTCCTCCCACCCACAGACCAACCAGTTCCCCGGGGAAAGGGCAGGAGGGGGTCCTGGCAGGCACCTTGAACACAAACATCTCCCCACGTAGCACCGCCACCGTGTCGAAGTCCCCGTCGCAAATGTCGGGACCATACTGGTCAGGTCGGTCCGGGCTGCCAGGTTTGGGGGGTCGCTCTGGTTTCCCGGGAGGGGGAGGTTTAGGGGGTCTCTGGTCTGGCCTGCCAGGTCTCCGGGGTGTCACGGTGGGCAAAGGCTTGGTGGGCTGAGGGTGCCCATCTGCGGTACCTGGATCGGGCAGGCAAGAGAAGGGATGTGGTGATGCAGACCAGCAGTACCTCAGTTTCCCCACACACATGCCCAGGATCCCACCTCTGGGCTGATCCCCCACCCATCTCCTCACCGTAGAGCTGCTGGATCCCCTTGAGGTCATCCTCGGGCAGCTGGAAGTTCTCTGTGTCCATCCACTGGTAGAAGGGGGCCATGATAGCGCTGGGGTTGCTGGAGTGCTCCAAACCCAACGAGTGCCCCAGTTCATGCACAGCCACCAGGAAAAGGTTGTTCCCTGCATGGAGAGGCACCATCAGCAGGAGGGAGTACAGGACATGATGCATGGGGTGAGTCCTTAGACCCAGGGTGCTCTGGAGGGAGCTGTCTGCATCACCCATGGTGGAGCTGCTCTCCCTGCCACTCCTGCCCACACCAGTGCAGCCCCCTTCCCTCAAGCCCAGGAGGCCACCAGGCTCCTCTGGTCACCTTCACCACCTCCTTGAACCTCAACTCACCAGACACATCCGCGTTCTCCAGCGTCCAAGGCTCATCCAAGTCGAAATGCGTGTCCCCCCCCATGCCAGGGCCGGGGAAATAGGCGTGAGCCAAAAATCCCCCGAGGCCATCAAAGGGGGAGCTGTCTCCGTGGAAGCCAGAGGCAAAGAGCACCATGATGTCAGCCTCCTTCTTCCGCTTCTGCCGGATGTCCTCGTAGGCCACCTCCCGGAAAACCAGCGGCGTGGCTTGCTCCCACACCCGGAAAGCTCGCCGGACAGCCTCATACGAGTTGTATCGACCCAGCTTCTCCGTGTAGTTTTGGATGCTGGGGATACAGAGCTCATCAGGGGTGGCCCAGGGCAGCGCTCACTCCCCAGGGGGGTCCCTGGCTCTCCACAGGCTGGGGAGGGGGAAGCCCTGGCAAGGTTGGGTACCTGAAGGTGAGGTGGCTCTGGCTCCAGCGCCGCCCCGTCAGCGCGTACCGCTTCCGCCGCATGTTGGACTTCGTCCGTGCCCCAAACTGGTCCGGGACCCCACAGCGGGGACGTTTCATCCACCTGCAGGGAGGACACCGAGCCAGGGCTCAGCCCATCGCAGCCAAGGTCCCTGAGGGGTTACAGCAACCGCAGACAGCGAGGAAGGTGTCCTGGCTGCAGGGGTGCAGCCCCCAGTAGGAGAGATGCAGATCCCACGGGAGATAGCACCCACATTTCCAGGCGCAGGCAGAGCTCCAGGGCTGGCAAGAAAAGCCAAAGAGCCCGGGAGCAGAGCTGCTGCGTGCGAGAGCAAGAGGACATGGACAAACTCACGCTATGGTCTCCTCGTCCAGGACGCCGGTGACGGTAATGCCGTAAAACTTCTGCATCTCGGCGAGGGCCGAGGAGAAGGTCTGAGCCGAGCGCATGGTGGACATCCGCCGGCTGGGCTGCGGCAGGTACCCATAGAGCCGCAGCCATGCCTGTGCCAGGAGAGCCGAGTGTGAGCCCGCGGCACGGAACAGCCCCACGGGGCACCTGGAAATCCGCGAGGCCCCAGCAGGGAAGGATCCATCCCCCTGCCCGATTCCACCCCCTCCCCCTGCCCGATTCCACCCCAGCCCTGTGCCCCTTCACAGGGGTCTGTGCCAGCTAGCAGGGGCAAATGCCAGCCCCGGGCAGGCAGCGGTGGGCAGCAGGGCATGCAGCCCCCGCCCTGCCCCGCACAGTGAGGGGAGCCGGTGCTCCCGGGGGGCTGCTGCCGGATGCCTTGACCCCAGGGAGAAAGCAGCTGGCAGGGGGCCAGTCGTCCTGCAGGCTGCTCGTCCCCCGTGTCCCCCGGGAGCTGCAGACGGATGTGAGGTCAGGGCCCCCCCGCAGCCCGGGACCCCCACCCCAGCCTGCACCCACAAAGGGGCTTCTGTCCTGCGGGGCCGCAGCCCCTGGGCGGGGGGCAGGGGGGTGCAGGGGCTGGGGCGCGCCGGGGCTCTTCCTTCCTGCCCCAGCCTCCGCCTCCTCTTGTCTGCCCTAAT
Source organism: Neopelma chrysocephalum (assembly GCF_003984885.1). Classification (NCBI taxonomy): domain Eukaryota; kingdom Metazoa; phylum Chordata; class Aves; order Passeriformes; family Pipridae; genus Neopelma; species Neopelma chrysocephalum. The sequence continues at coordinate 1,429,127 of NW_020897728.1, forward strand.
TGCATTTTATTTTTATCTTTATTATTAGTCTTTTGTAACTTCTTTTTTT